>NC_057730.1:35377049-35432277 GCF_004010195.1 Chiloscyllium plagiosum
GAAATGGAGTATTAATCTGTGAGAAGGTGTGTGTGAGTGCATGAGAGAGGGTCTGTAGGAGTGTGTGAGTGTGTGAGAGAGAGAGAGAGAGAGAGAGAGAGAGAAAATAATGCAGTGGGGTCACCTGTAGTGTGACATGAACCTAAGGTCTCGGTTGAGGCCATCCCCATGTGACCCCACCTGTTACACCTCTGCTAATTTAAACCCAGCACACAGAGAAGCTCACCTTGTGCTGTAACCTGTTAAATTTCGAGAGGCAAAGAACCATCCCAGATGTTACTATTTGAAGTAAAAAGTAACAATTTTATTCTTTAAGTCCAACAGAGAACATTAAACTAACAACTATTTACTACTCCTTTGTCTTAAACCTATCTTTTATCTCCCAAATACTGGTCCAATTAAAAAAAACTAATTAAGATTTACAGAAAAATGATCACGTTTCAAAAGCAGCCAGCTTTGTCGATTCTTCTTTGTAGATTTTCCTGTGTATTTTCCTAGATCATCTTTTCTCAGATCTTCTGCTGCACAACTTTTCCTGTGGACAGATACCTTTCAGAGAGCTATTTGGCTTGCAGTCTGTACTTGTTGGTGCTCCTTGCAGTTCTCCCCATAACTATTCAAAATATCCTGTTTTATACCCAAAAACATTGGATCATTTCATTGGTTTGATGTCATCCCAACCAGTAAAATTCTAATACGATTGGATTTTGGTATTTGGGGCATAATTTAAACTGGCTGAATTTGAATTTGTTTTTGTACCATGGCAACACAACTCCAGCTATTTGTTTCAACCAAATGTTACATTTTTAAATTGTTCAGCACACTTGCTTTCAGTCAGTCCTTGCGAGCTTCCTCTCTCTCTTAAAGGTACAGTACACACCTACCCCTTTATAACATGGTGCACTAAACATCTCAAACATGCACACACACACTCCTACAGATCCTCTCTCATATGCTCACACATACACCCCCCACTCACACTCACACATGCACCCTTTCACAGACTTATACTCCATTACACTCACAGACATATACACACTCTCCCCCAACACACACACACACACACACACACACACACAAAGGTTTGGGTGGTGAATTTGTACTTGCAGAATTACATTTTATTTTGCTCAAAAACTGCATAAATCCATGTAAAGTTCTGTAAATCCTATTTTACAAATAGAATCAGTCTGACCTAATATTGGGACACAGACAGACTTCAACCTCACATCTTCAGTGCATTATGTGAGCTGAGATGGCACCTATTGTTGAAAGCTATCTTGAGAATGTAACTTGAAGGAAGTTCTGGGATTTACGTACAAAGGAACCAAAACTAACATGATCATTCTAAAAGGTGAAGGACTTGGGCTAAATTTGTTTAATATTACATTCCATGCCATTGCAATCTTGTTGCCATAAATTCTGTGTCGTATGATTCTGCTCCACAACCATCTGATGAAGAAGCAGCATTTCAAATACTAGTTCATCCAAATAAACCTGTTGGACTCTCACCTGGTGTTGTGTGATTTTTAACTTTGTCCACCCCAGTCCTACACCAGCACCTCCAAGTCAGAAACACAGATTGAGGACAATAACTAAGAGAGAAATAGGTTGGATAAATTCTGCCTAAGACAAGTGACACTAGATTGAAATAGTAACCCTGCACAAAGGCACAGTTTGCATTTCACTTCACAAGACTGCGAAATTGCCAAAGTCTGGAAGTGCAAGCAAACAAAATATGACCTTTTTCAACAGCTATAGTTCATGGAATTTTATAACACAGATAAAGGTAATTAACTAACTGGCAGTGTTTATATTCAACACAAACCTCCACCCTTCCTACTTTATATACTGCTATCAGAGAGTCAAAGAGTCTAACAGCAAAGAAACAGGGCCTTTGAGCCACCATGTCTATTTTGACCAACAAACTCCAAACTACATTAATCCCATTTCCCTATACTTGGTCAATAGTCTATTATGTTGTGGCATTTTAAATACTCATCCAGACTCCGCCTAAAAGTTGTATGAATACCTGCCTCCACCACTATCAGACAGCACATTCCATATTTCTGCCACCTTGAAAAAATTCTTTCTCAGATCTCCTTTAAACCATTTGCTCCTCACCTCAAACTCATGCCCTCTGATCTTAGATTATGACTGCTGTGGGGAAGAGATTCTCACTATCTATTCTGTCTAAACCTCAGTCAGATTCCCCCTAAGCTTTCTCTGCTCCAATGAATACAAACCCAGCCTATCCAGTCTCTCCTCATAACTGAGACTTCTTATCCCAGGCAACATCAGTGAGCATCCTCTTCTCTATCAACAATGCCACCAATTTTCATGTCATCTGTAAACTTACTACTTTTTTTGTAGCTTCTACATTCACATCCAAGTCATTAATGTAACAACAAGGCTCCCAGCACCAAACCTTTGGTATACTGCTCGCCATTTCAATTGAAAAAACAATTCTCTCTTATGACATTTTGCCTTCTATTTGAGTGCCAGTTTTTTTTAACTTGCCTTGTATCCCATGGACTCTTACCTTTTGGACCAGCCTCCCATTTGGGACTTTGTCAAAGACTTGACTGAAGTCCATGTGAACTACACCAACTGTACTCCTGTCATCAATATATTTAATCACCTTTTAAAGAAACTCAGTTAAGTTGGTCAGACAGGATCTACCTCTAACAAATGCGTGCTGACTCTCCCTACCTTTCCAAGTATGACGAATCCTGTCCTTCAGAATTTATTCCAATTATTTGTAAAACTAACCGGTTTGAAATCACCTGGTCTATCCCTGCTACCCTTCTTGATCAAAGAAATCACATTAGCTATCCACCAGTCATCTGGCACTTCACTTGTGGCCAGTGAGGTATGAGATATCTCTGCCAGCCCCCCAGAAATCTCCACCCTTCCCTCCCATAGCAGCCTGGGATGCACCTGCATCCCTACAAAAACATCTAATACCTTCATTCCAACAGAGGTCCCTGGCTACAATTCTTTAATTCTCTGTTGGAGACCTTATCCAAGTCCATTGGCCATAAGCACAAGTTGTCCCTTTGGTTTCTAACATGCTCCACCCATTCCCTGGTAATCTTCTTACTTTTAACATACATAAAAAGCCTTAGGGTTTTTCTTGAACGCATCTCCTAAAGATATTTCATGGCCCCTCTTTACCCTCCGAATTTCCTTTTTAAGCAATCTCTCTATATACTTTTGAAAAGCTTTCCTGTTTTTAATTCGCTGTACCTTAGACGTGTCCTTCGTTTTCTTTACTAAAGTCTGAATATCCCTTGACATCCAGGGTTCTTTGGACCTTTGCTTTTCACTCTTAGAGGAACATGAATTCTCACTATATTACTTTTAAAAGACACCCACTTTCCAAATGTCGACTTGCCTGCAAGTAGCTGCTTCCAATCTGTGTTTGCCAGATCTTGTCTAATGGTATTGAAAATTGGCTTTCCCCCAATTTAATTTCTGCGCTATCCTTATCCCTTTACATAATGACTTTGAAACTTAAAGTTATGATCAATATCCCCAAGGTGCTTGCCCATCAAAACTTCAGCCACTTGACTAGCTTCATTCCTGAGGATTAGTTCTAGCATTGCCCTATCTTTAGGAGGACTATTTTGGTACTGGCATAAAAAGCTCTCTTGGATGCACTTTAAAAATTCTACCCCATCTAATCCTTTCACACTAAGGCAATCCCAGTTAATGTTAAGAAAGATGAAGTTCCCTACAAGTATAATCATATTTCTTTCGCATCTTTTGTGATGTGTCTATATATCTGCTCCTTTATCTTCCTCTGACTGATGGGAGACCTGTAGTATAATCCCAGAAAGGTAATCATCCTTTTTTTTGCTAAGCTGTACCCAGATGGCCTCATTTGAAGATCTTTTTACAGTGTTCTCCCTTCTTACTGCAATGATGGTTTCATTTATCAATAATGCAGTGTCCCTGCCTCTCTTACTACCCCCTCGCCTTCAATCTTCCATGAAACTTCTATGCCTTGGAACATCTTTATATTAACCTAATCAAACCCTTTCAGAATTTTAAAGACCTTGATTCAGGTCATTTCTGAACATTTTCAAGGGTAAAGAGCCTGTTTGGTGATGGTGGTAGTCTTCAACTTGGGCGTCATCCTTATAAAACATTCTGCAGTTTCTCGAATGTCTTTAATCCTAATTTGAATAATAAAATCAAGTAGAAATGTTTGGCGATAGTTCAGAAATAAACACTAATTACCCCAGTTATAGAATTTATTACAGGTGAGTGTTCATCCTTACAAAATGGGTTTTCTCATTGACAGAATTGGTGCAAGAATTTTCAAAGCATTTTGAAACTGAATGTTGTAAAGTACTCTTTTTTTTGCTTAAAAAAATTAATGGGCATATTCTTCAAACTGTAATTTATTTTTCAACTCCAAAATAGATTATCAAAACTAATCATACACCACCTGTGCAAACATTGCATAGAGCATTTAAATTAAACTTGACACCTAGTGGAAGAATTATCTATGTAGATAAATACTACAGGCTTTCACATACTCCCTCTTTCAAACAAATTACCCTGCATGACATGTCATAGCATTGTTAGTCCTAAGTTAAGTCTACAATTCTTCAGAATGCCTTCTTTAAAAAAAAATTAATAATTTGTGTTCCCCTGATAGTATTAGGAAAAGTACACAAAGTATTTTGGCGCATTGACAGATGTAGAAAATCAATGTGTTATCTATTTGATTTTCTTTTGATGAGTATGATTTATTGTAGTACATTCTTATCTTGTGCTTAATTGATGTTCAATGTCAGCTTGGCTCAGTTGTTTGACATACTTGCCTCCTGAGGCGGAGAGGCTTTAAGTTCATCTTTAGGGATTTCACATGTAAGTTATGCTGACAACTTTTTTGTAATATTGAGAGATTATTGTCCTTCAGAGAACACAATAAACGGAATCTGTCTTCCATTTCAATTACTTAAATTTCATAGTTCAATTTGAAACAGGACAGGGAATTCTCTTAGTGCTCTAGTTACCATTTTATTTGTTCATGGGATGTGTGTTAACCAACATTTGTTCCCTGTGCCTTATTGCTCTTGGAGAGATGATGGTGAGATGATGCAGGTAGTCTTATATAGGTACACCCATTCTCCTCTTAGGAAAGATGTTCTAGGTTTTTGTTCTAGTGACAGGGAAGTATTAGCAACTTGGTTCCAAGTCAAGATGGTGTGACACTTGAAAGGAAAATTACAGATGTAGATCATTGACAAAGTGTTCCTATGTTTGAAAGTTGCTGTTAGAGGATACATGGTGAGTTGCTGCAGTGATATTGTAGATTGTGCATACTGCTGCCACTTTATATTGATAATGGAGGGTTTGAATGTTTATGGCGATTGATGAGATGCTGATCGGTTGGACTGCTTGTTCTGGATGTTAAATGTTTTAGTGTTGTTGGAACCACACTTATTCAAACAAGTGGAAAGGATTCCACACTCCTGACTTGTGCCTTTTGAGATGACTTTGAAGATTTCAAACATTAATTATTCAACACCGAATTGCCAGTTTCTGACCCGCAATCGCAGCTGTAATATTCATTTGCTTATTCCAGGTAACTTTCTGATCTATGGAGACTTCTCGGATGCTTGGGTGATTCTTCATGATACTAATAATGTTGAATGTTAAGAGAAGATGATTTGATTATCTCTTGCTGTACATGATCATTGCCTACCACTTATGCAGGGTATGAATATTACTTGGTTGTCACTTAGCAGCTGAACCCTGGTTGTTGTCCAGGTATTGTTGCATGTGGGCGTGGGCTACTTTGATATCAGAGGAATTACAAATTAAGCTGAATACTGTACAACCACCAATTAAATTCCTGACTTCTAATTTTGTGACATTGGAAAGGTCATTGAAGCAGCTGAAGTTGGCCATATCCAGGACTTTATCCTGCAACAATGCAATGAGCTGAGATTTTGACCTTCAACAACTATAACCATCTTTCTTTGTGTTAATTAAGATCCAAATCAATGAGACTTTTCCACCTGATTCCTATTCACTTCAATTTTGCTGTGACTTCTTGATGCCTAACTCGGACAAATGCTGCCTCGATGTCGAGATCAATTGCTCTCTTCACACCATGGCAATTCAGCATTTCTTTTCCACGTTTGGATCAAGGCTGTAATGATGTCAGAACAGGCATTATTGTACAGATTTTTGTTTTGTGAATGCTACTTGATCACAGTGTCGATGACAATTCCTGTCACTTTGCTGACAGGGCAGGAGGCTGACTGGGCAGGAGCGAGCTAGATTGAACTGGTAGTGGTTGGAGAGGAACTTTCTCCTACTTTTTTTCCATACTTAGCCTGAGGTATTTGCTCTGCTAGGAGTTTATGAAGCTTCAGGTGGTATGGAACATGGCTATAGCATGATGCATGAATACCACAAATTAGTGGGATAGGCAGTTGGATCTTTTGTTTTGTTTCTGTTAAACATGCGTGTTTGTATGTGAGTAATTAGTTTGAAACATTTTAAAAATGTGTTTGATTGTTCAGTAAATGTAAATTTTCTTAAGTTCTTAGCTGCCATCATTCGGATGATGGAAGCTAAATCTCACTGCATGCCCCAGTCGTTGTTTCATTGATTCTTTAATTGGCATTGACAATCACCAGACGTTTCTTCAATAATGGCTTTTCTAATAAATTATCTGTGGCATAGACTCATAATAATCTGTTAGGTTTCTTTGATTTTTGTTTAGGAGAAACCACACTGTGGTGATCCTTGGGCTTTGTATTGATCAGAATTTGATTGATGTGTCTCTTCCAAATTAAAGTTTTCTTTCTTCTCTTCTCCCCTCCAACCTCGGCTCTAAAGCTTGCACATAAATCGTGGCCTAAGCCTTATTAATCACTGCAGGGTGCCAGTGTTACTATAGTTGTAAAAAAAAATTGAATATCAAATTTATTAGAGAAAACATTCATTCTCCTCTAGTTTTGAAGTGCTTTTGCTAGGTACTCTGGCAACTTGCTGACCAACATTTCAATGGAAATATATTTGCTAGTGCTGTATGCTGTGATTTCAGAAAAGAGGGAATTGTGGTAAAAACAGAAAGTGCTGAGAAATTCAGAGAGGAAGAGAGTTTATGTTTCAAGTCCAATTTGATTCTTCAGAGCTGAGAATTACTAATTCTGAGGAAAGCTACAGAGATAGGTTATAGAAATTTTTGTTTGAAGTGTTATGCTAGAGCTGCATTTACATGGACTGTTTTGGTCTAGCAACAATTTTATGTAAGTGAGGAGAAGAAACAGATTTTTGGGTAAGGGTCTGTTGAATAAGCTGACTTTTGTGTCAACAAGAATAGAATAGTAGATATTTTAGTTATTTTTCTGTTTGTAGTTGTTTTCTGTTTTTGATTCTCACCTTTTATAGTTATTGGAAACTTAATTTCATTGTATTAAAATTGATCATGACTAATTTAATTAAATTGCTTTCTCAAGCTTGAGTAATCACTAATAATACAGTTCTCTCTTTTGCCTGCTTCAGAAGTGAAACAGAATTAATATTCTCGGCATAGTAGTGCATTTTAAAAACTCCCTTTTTTGAGAAGATTATTCTATGTAAATGGAAATTCTAAACCTAATTACGAGTGGATTTGCATAACTTCAGCATAAATCCAGGAAGGTTGATATGCGTTCCTGTTTCACATAATGTATACGTACAAGCTTGAGATGGCTGTTGCTAGAAATAGGTGAGTTAATCAAAACTTTCAGCAGTTGCCGGCCTAAAAACTATTGTAATAAATTAGTGGTGTTATCTTTATATCTTACTAAGTATTTGGAGTATTACAATGATTTCCTTTCATTCCTCACTATAATGTATTTCTTAGAAGATTTGGCAAAGACTGTTTCATTGTCAATCGACCTATTTGGATTCTGTATTGATAGAATCTGTTTTTCATATAAAACTGTTCACTGAAGCTCCCATGCTTTGAGACCTATATTAAGACTATAGTGGACCATTTATGTTGAGAAAGATGCATTTGATTTTGATGTAGGAATAGGCTTTTAAGGCCCTTTTGCCTGCTGTGCCATTTAAGAGATTATGGCTGATCTGATTGAGGCCTCAAATTTACATCCCGGCCATTCCAAGAACCTTTGACGCTCGTTAATCAACAATCTATTTATCTCTACCTTAGAAGTGTACAATAAACCATCTCTGCTGCTCTTGGGCGGGAAGAGAAAAAAAAATCATGTGATCCTCAAAGAAAAAGTCTTCCTCATCTTCATCTTAAGTAGGAGACTTCTTTTAAACCGTGTTGCTTAGATCTCGTCTCTCTCATAAGATAAAGCATCCTGTCAAGCACCTGGCCCATATCCCTCCAAACCCTTCCTATTCATATACCCACCCAAATGCCTCTTAAATGTTGCAATTGTACCAGCCTCCATCACTTCCTCTAGCAGCTCATTCCATACACGTACCACCTTCTGTGTGAAAATGTTGGCCCTTAGGTCTCTTTTATATTTTTCCCGTCTCACCCTAAACCTATGCCCTCTAGTTCTGGACTTCCCGACCCCAGGGAAAAGACTTTTGTCTATTTATCCTATCCATGTCCCTCATAATTTTGTAAACCTCTATAAGGTCATCCTCAACCTCCGATGCTCCAGGGAAAACAGCCCCAGCCTGTTCAGCCTCTTCCAACAACTCAAATCCTCCAACTCTGGCAACATCCTTGTAAATCTTTTCTGAACCCTTTCAAGTTTCACAACATCATCTTTCCAGTAGGAATGGGGACCAGAATTGCTTGCAATATTCCAACAGTGGCCTAACCACTGTCCTGTACAGCCGCAATATGATTTCCCAACTCCTGTACTCGATACTCTGACCATTAAAAGAAAGCATACCAAACGCCGCCTTCACTATCCTAGCTACCTGCGACTCCACTTTCAAAGAGCTATGAATGTGCACTCCAAGGTCTCTTTGTCAGCAACACTCTCTAGGACCTTACCATTAAGTGTATAAGTCGTGCTAAGATTTGCTTTCCCAAAATGTAACACCTCGCATTATCTGAATTAAACTCCATCTGCCACTTCTCAGCCCATTGGCCCATCTGGTCAAGATTCTGTTGTAATTTGAGGTAACCCTCTTCGCTGTCCACTACACCTCTAATTTTGGTGTCATCTGCAAACTTACTAACTGTACCTCTTATGCTCGCATCCAAATTTGAATGACCTTTTTCTGAATTGCTTCTAATGCCTTTATTTTGTTTCTTAAATAAGGAGAGCAAAACTGTATGCAGTACTTCATATGTTCCATACAAATGGCACAACATATCTTTCTTTTATATTCCTTTCCCTTTGCTATAAACAATATTTTAAGGAGCCCATATGGATGAAATAAATTCAGAGCATTTTCTAATAATTTGGTCAGATTATGCAAGGACTTTCAAATTGCATGGAATTATGGTTGACTGCTTTGCATAGTTTCCTCAAGACTAATAAAGGCACGTATCCCACATGTTGGCTTAACCACTTTATCCACATGTCCTGTTGTTTTCAAGGATTTGTGCCTATACATGCCAAAGTCTCACTACTTTGGATCCGACCATTCATTGTGTACTCACTTGCCTTGTTAGTCCTCCCAAAATGCATCACACCTCACTTTTCAGGACTGAATTGCATTTGCTAATGTTCTGCCCATCCGACTAGCCCACCTATGTCATCATGTAGCTTAATAAAACTTCATAAAGCTTTCTTCCTCCATTTACCATGCCACCAAATTTCACCCCATTTACGAATCTACTGATCAAATCTCCTTCAGAGTGTAGATTATTAATGTATACTTCAAGCAGCAGGGGACCCTGCACCAAACCCTGCGGTACTGACCAGACTCTGACTTCTGTCATAAAATAAAAGTTTTACTATCACCCTCTGCTTCTGATACTAAGCTAATTTTGGATCCAAATTGCCTTGAATCATAGGCTCTTATCTTCTTGACCCACCTCCTTGTCCAAGGTCTCAGCGAAGTCCATTGTAGACTATATCTACTGCACTAACCTCATCCACACCATTGCTTGCCATCTCAAAAAATCTCAGTCCAGCCTGTCAGACATGATTACTTTCCTGACAAAGCTATACTGACTGTCCTTGATTATTCCTTGCCTCTCCAATTGGAGTTTAGTTTAGTCCACTCATTTTTCCAAAGATTTACCTACTATTGATGTCCAATTTGCTGGCTGATAGTTCCCTAGTTTGTAACTACTGTTGAGACATTAACTGTCTTCCAGTGCTCTGGTACTTCTCAGGGCCCTTGCAATCTCCTTCCTTGTTTCCCGAAATAGCCTCGGATGCCTTTCATCTGGGCTAGTGATTTATGTGATTTTAAACCTGCTTATTATCTTCTTCCCAGTTGTAACATGTTCAATTATATCGGTCTTCTCTGATATCCGTAGCTACATAATCCTCCTTTAAAGTAAATACAGATGCAAAATACTCATTTAAACCTCACCACTGGCTTCTGGTGCCACACACAGTTTGCCACGTGGGTCTCTCATGGGCCTTACTATTTTCCTGGTTGTTATCTTGCCACTGGTTGTTATAAAATACTTTTGGTTTTTTAAAATTTTATTTTACCAACCAATTTTTTTTTGTTCCCTCTTTGCTCTCTCTTACTTTACTTTATAAGTAACCCTGATCACTTTCTGTACACCCTAAGGCTTCTGATGTTTTAAACCCTTGGTATCTACAATAAGCTATTCTTTCTTTCTGTATTCAATCCTATGCATTGCTTGACTTCCAGGGCTCTTTGGACTTGTTGGTTTCACCTTCAGCTTTGTGGAAATCTGTTGGCCTTGTACTTTCACTCATTCCTTTTTGAAGGGCTTCTGTTGCTCTGTTGAAAATTTTCCTACAGGAGCTGCTTCCAGTTCACTTTGACCAGGTTCTGACTTTATCATATTACAACTAGTCAAATGTAATTTATGCTTGCTATGAACAAAAACTGGAGTACAGGTAAAACAACCTTTTATTTCCTATCAAAAAGTGGCTAGTTGTATATGTACCACCTTTTAATATAGTATAATGTATCTAATTATTCTAAGGTACTTAGAAGAGTATTAAAAAACAAAATTTGGTACATGCATGGAAAGAGGTATTAGGGTAAGTGACTAAATGTTTTGCAGTGGCAGATCAGCTGAGGTATAGTTGATGATGGGTAATATTAGGGAGCTGGAATTAAGTGATCTTATTCAAAGAGCATATGAGGTAGAAAGAGTTTCTCTGATGTATTATTTGCTAGAATAATTGTTATCAAGTTTTGTTTAGCATGCACTAAGATGCTTCTTTCCTTAATCTGTAGTGCATGAGTTGAGAGAGATAAAAATACTGTTTTTTTGGGCTAAACTGTCTAACTTATTTTACTTATTTCCCTCCCATCCGGTCCACAAAGTCTGATTAGCTACTTCTAACTTTAC
The DNA here is from genome assembly GCF_004010195.1 of Chiloscyllium plagiosum. Classification (NCBI taxonomy): domain Eukaryota; kingdom Metazoa; phylum Chordata; class Chondrichthyes; order Orectolobiformes; family Hemiscylliidae; genus Chiloscyllium; species Chiloscyllium plagiosum. The sequence continues at coordinate 35,388,508 of NC_057730.1, forward strand.
CCTTTGGAATAGCCTTGGCAGTCTGTCATATTACTGATTCAGATATCTTAATTAACCAAGGGACCAGCCCTTATCCTCAAGTGATTTCATTGGTGGCAATTATACAATGTACTTCTCTTGCAAAGTGCACCTATGTCCTCAGCAGATAATTGCTGCCTTTGCAAGTTGTCTTTTTGGAGCAATCTCTTAATTCCAAGCCACATAGCATCCTTTCATGAAATATGTCTCCCTGGACTTGTGTTCCTTCAATCTGTGTACTTTGAGTGAAAGTGCTTTCTCTTTATCCCTGTCAGAGTTGTCTCTCAACTAGCTCCAGTGCTATGTTTGGAAACTTTAAGATTAAACACCTGCAATAAATGAAAGTATTCCTTCGGCACCTACATGCAAAACAATCTGGTTATTTCCTCTGTCAAAAGCGTTACCAAGATAACCAATTCTCTTTATTTTGGATTCACAGAGCTGTATTTATTTTACATCCACTTTGCCTGCTTCCCTTTCCCTTTTCAGAATTTCTTTTGTCTGTGTCCTTTTTTGCCTGAACCGTGCAGTGACTGAGAGGATGGTGGGTACATGAATAGCTTAATGAAACTTACAGCACAGCAACAGGCAACATATACAATGATTAAAATTGGCTGTTGTTCTGTTTTTCTAGTAAATGTAAAAGGTAAAGTCACCATAGTCTTACTATAGGGCTACTTGCTCATTAGAGAGAAATGATTGGTGGTGGTTTACTACACCACAGGCCAGGGGAAAGATTGAGAAGGAGAGTCCCTCATGGTACCCTCGGCGAGTGCAAGAATTGAACCCATGCTGATAGCATTGCTTTGCACGGCAAATCAGCCATCAAGCTAACTGAGCTAACCAAAACTGTCCAGTAGGTAGCCATTAAAAATTACTTTTTTTAAAATTCCTTCATGAGAGTGTGAATCACTGGCAAGGGCCATCTCTTGACATTGAACTGTGAGTGGTTTTCTGTACCATTTCGTAGCCTCCTTTTGAGGCTTTTAATTCTTTGTGATGATGCTGTCACTTAAAGAAGGGTTATTTTGTCCTTGGATTTTTTTGAAGAAAGGTTGTAACAGTAGAAGTGCAAAAGGATCCAGTTCAACAATGGAAGGAGAGTGGCCAGTTCTCCCAGTTCAGGTTTTTTCTAGTTTGTTTTATGTAATAGTCACAAGATATGAATGTTGAGGGGAGTTGCAAGCTTCAGTAAATAACTGCTCTGACTTTCTTCTGAAATTGCTGTTTGGATGTTGTTCCCTCCTGTGTCTGTAAGTATCTGTGTTTGCATTTACCTTTTTGCCAAGGGATGTGTTTAAGGGATGTTGCTAAATTGAACTGTTAATTGGTAATAGTTACTGTATTGGGTTAATATTGTTTTCCAATAGTTAAATTAATTCTAAATTATGTTTTCTTTTGTTTGTGTTCCAACTGTAGTGTTTAAATTCTGTTTTGCTTAAGGTGAGTGGTTTGACCAGCTGCATCACACCTGGGATCCGCAATTCACATCTGCCTTTAAAATACGAAAAAGTTAGGGTCCAGGCTACCACCTTAAAATATTTTGAGGGAGTCTGGCCTGGTCCATAACATATTTTAAAATGAATAGAGTGCGTGTGTTGCAATGGTTTGAATTCTCTTTATTTCTTTCCCCTCCCTTTCTGTACACCACATTTTTGAAATATATTTAAAATCCTTTTAAATAAAGAGAATACCTATCAAGCCACAGACAAGCATTTTTCCTTTAATTGACTTTAGGTTGAGGGAGGTATAAATAGTCTCCTAATGGATCAGTATGTGCCAATAAATGATTGTACAACCAAGTGACAAGAACAGTTTGTACATAACTAACCAGTGCACTATGCAGCACATGATAAAATGATCATACTCCTGACAAACGATATACTCTGGAGCCTGATTCCAGGATTGACAGTTCCAGGCTGATAATTTCTTTTCAGTTTGGGGGTGTGCTGCAGTCTTAGAGAAACATTAAAGAAAGGCCCAATGTATTCAGTTGGATGTATGGAATTGTTTTTAAAAGAATTATTGGAGTTTTTTTTTGCTCTGGGCAGCATAGTTCCTCCACCAATGTATAATCCTCCATCAAACAGGGGCGGCACGGTAGCTCAGTGGTTAGCACTGCTGCCTCACAGCACCACGGTCCCAGGTTCAATTCCAGCCTCCGGCGACTGTCTGTGTGGAGTTTGCGCATTCTCCCTGTGTCTGCGTGGGTTTCCTCCGGGTGGTCCGGTTTCCTTCCAAAGATGTGCAAGTCAGGAGAATTGGCCATGCTAAATTGTCCATAGTGTCAGGTGCATTAGTCATACGGAAATGGATCTGTGTGGGATACTCTTCGGAGAGTCGGTGTGGTCTGGTTGGGCCAAAGGGCCTGTTTCCACACTGTAGGAATCTAATCATATGCATGCACTAAATTATTGTCAGTGTTGTTTGTTGTACACTGCATTTTGCAAATATTAAAAGTAGCAATGAATGGTTTAAATCTTGTGCACTACTTTTTGAATAGTTTGGGGATGTTCTGAGTACACAATGCATGATCCAAATGAAGCTTCTTTTCTATATTATTAGTTTTGAAGCAATAAATTTATGAAATAACCAAGTAAGGTTAGAAGATCAGATCCTTAGTGAGTTATGTTGATTAGTTCTATTATTGGGAACAATGGCTTCTTTTGATGCACTGTGGTGATACAACTTCCCTGGGTTAACATTTTTTTAATATTCAAACTTACCAGCTTTGGCAGCTGTTTTTCACCTACGTACTGTCACTTGGTGAAAATGCATGTCAGTTCGACATTTATACTCATGACCTCCAGCTGTAGTCCATCAGATTGGTAGATGATGAACAGTGGTGTTCCTTGATCAGTGGTAACACCTCTATTTTTAATGTATTCTATGATTCCAAACTTGGAAGAGTAGGGACACAGTGAGGAAGGTATAAATAGACTATAACAGAGGATGGATAGGATAATGGAATGAACAGTTGACAAATTTAATTCAGTACACATGTGTGTGGTTTTGTATGTAGTTGCAGAGATGGTGAAAGGGTATGGTTAGCAGCAGAGTTTTAAGGAGTATGCAGGTACAAGAGAGTTGGCAAGTGGTGATGGTGGGGTTGCAGTTACATGAGCTTAACTCTGAAGGTAGCAGGGCATATTGGGAGAGTTGTTAGCAAAACATCTGGACTTCTGGATTTCATAAATGGGGCAATAGGTACAAGAGCAGTGAAGTTTTGCTAAACCTTTGTAATATTCTGGTTAGATTTCAACTGAAATGTTATATCTAGTTCTGGTCATCACACGTGGAAGAGTGTGATTGTCCTTCAGAGCGTGCAGAGGAGATTTGCCAAAATGATTCAAGAAATGAGGAATCTTTACTCTAATGTTGGATTTGCAGATTTGGGTTTGGAACAAAGGAGTTGATTATAACATGTGGATAAGGTCGGTCTCTTAGGCTGAAAATGACAATGGGCAGCATTTTGTTTGTCTCCACTGTTCAGATTGTTAGATTGTTTATCCAGTAATGAATGAGCAGAAATTTTGGAAAGTTATTATCTTGATTTCCCATTCCCATTACAAACTCCATTCCTGAGCCATCCAACTAGATCCCCCTCTCTGGCAACTATCTGAAGCTGAATGAGATTATTTTGTGACCTTGGTTTCATATTTGACCTCAGCGTAACTGTTGTTGAAACACTGATCTGTGCTTTTGACAGCTATAGACCTGCCATGCTATGGCTCTAGATGATGCAGATTTGACTTTCATACTAGGAATTGAACACAAAGAAATCAAAGCTGATACTCCAGCACAGTGTTGAGGAAGTGTTGCACTTCAGAGATTTCATCTTTTGGAGGGAAAAAAAATACATTTTGTCAAAGCTTTTTGTCTTGCACTGATCAGGACAATTTGCAAGAAAATCAATTCAAGATGAAAACCAACATTTAAACTGAAGGAGAGGAGAGTGTTGAGTGGTGCCAAGTGTATTCTGACTTCTAGAGGCATTGCCATGCTGTGTGAACCAATTAATGATTGATTTGTCAAGCTTTGTTTACATTTTAAATCTGGCAGATTGATTCTGATTGGTCAGAGTATTACCTGAAGAAATGAATCCGAGTGGCTGCCCGCTATTTGTTGAATTTAAACAGGTGCACTGTGTGTTCAATTTCTTTCTGCCAGAATGGGGCCCTGCGTTTTAATATTTGTGGCTTTCAGTATACACAAGTGCACCACACTGAGCTTGACTGATGATTTAAATTGATGGTCAGCATAATTATTCACATGCTCAGGATTATCCATCAAATATTGCTCAGTTGCAGAATCAAATCTAATATTGGATTCTGAGAGTTTTGTAAGCACATGCTAGTTGGGTATGGTCAGTATCTTGTTGAGAATAGCTGAAGGGATCTTTTTCATGAAAAAGGTATGACTGCCACTCATAGTCAGAGTCATACAGCAAGGAAACAGACCCTTTGGTCAACTTGTCCATGCCAACGAAGTTTCCTAAACTAAACTAGTTCCATTTTCCTGCATTTGACCCATATCCATGCTAAACATTTCCTATTCATATACCTGTCCAAATTTCTTTTAAATGCTGTAACTGTGCCTGCACCTACAATTCATTCCACTTCTGTGAAAAAGTTGTCCCCCAGGGTCCCTTTTAAATCTTTCTTCTCTCACCTTAAAAATATGCTCTCTAGTTTTGAACACTCTTTTTGGCTAGGCTGAAAAGTAAGCAGTCTACTTTTGATTACCATTGAAGGTTAAAGTATCTCTCAGGCTTGAACAGGTGAAACTATGCAGTAGCAACATGTGTAGCAGTCACCACTAATAGGGTGCTGCTGTCAGACTAAAAGGTGTTCTGCCTATCAAATAAATGAGTAATATTATATATGAATTTTAATGTTGCTGTGATACCAGTTACATATGTCCCAAAGACTGATGGAATGTATCGAGCAGCATACCCTTCAGCTGTTCTCAAAAAGCAAGTTACTAGTGGTACCCATATCACTCCATCTGTAATGAATTGCTGTACTGTACCTTGTAAATGTTACACACAGTTGCATTGTGCCTCCATGTTTTAATTTGCTTTAATACTTCCTGCCACACTAAACCTCACCATTCCCCAGCTCAACAACTCTTGCTTCTCCAAATTTTCTCTCCAGAGTCATACAAAATTTGAGGAATAAAAGGAAAATGCCACAGGGAAGTGTTAGTATAGACCAACTGATTGAAGTATACACTTTCCTATGAAAATGTAACTGAATAATGATGAAAGAGAGGATAGCAACTGAACAAAAGCTCAAGTGGTCTAAAATCTGAGCCACATATGCCACATTTTTGTTTCTTGGGATGTCACAATGTAAACCTTGCATTTAGATGTAGTAATGACAAGTGTCCCAAATAACACATAAGGAATGGAAGTAATGGCAATTGTAGAAACTGAAATCATAACATGATTAAATCTGAAATGATCTTGAATGAGTCCACATTACAAACCACCAACCAAGCATGCATTTTTAAAAGTGCCAACTTCAATGAGATAAGAAAAAAGTTTTAATATTTCAACTGTAGGATAGAAGTAAATAAATCAAACCACTGAGAATGCTGGATAAATATACAAACCCCAAACAGTCAAGTATGAAAGGTTCTAAATAAATTTCCACATCAAATAAAATTTTAAAAATCTACAAAATATTTAGAGAGAAAATAAGAGGACAAAAAACTAGGAAACAGACAAGCTTAAAAAGGTGAGTTATGAACAGCAGTTTGGCTAAAAGCGGTACACAAAATGTGCAATAATTTTTTTGAATTGTGCTGCTCCTATTTGTGTAGAAATATTTAAGTATATTTCATTTACATAGAAAATGTTTCAGAGCTGCAAACAAAAATAGATTCCAAGCCATAAAGACACATTAGGAGGGAGTGACCAAAAATTGGGTCAGTGGAAATAGGTTGTTTAATGGAAGGTTTTGGAGCTCAAAAGGCTGTGAAGGATTTGCAGATTGCAGCACCCAGGCTCCTGGTGACCCAGTTAACAATGAATGAGGCCTAATTGGATGATGTGGAATCAGTAGGAATGTACAAAATAGCGAATGGCAAAGCAATCAACAGTGGGATAACTAGGAGGGCGAGAATTACATGTTTAACACTGGCTGTCTAATTCAGCGAAGCAGAGTTAAGACCATAGGACATAGAAGGCCCATTGCTGATCTGATAATCTTTAACTAAATTTCCTGCCTTTTCCTCATAACCCTTGATTCTCTTACTGATGAAAAATACTTCCATCTTGGCCTTGAATGTGTGTAACGACCCAGCCTCGACAGCCTCTGCGTTAAAACAAAGTTCAGATTCACGACCTTCTGAGAGAAGAAATTCATCCTCAGTAGTGTCATTAATGTGTGACCCTTATTCTGAGATTATGCCTTCTGCTCCTAGATCTCCCACATCTACCCTGTTGAGTTCCGAAGAATCATGTAAATTTCAATAAGGTTCCCTCTCATTCCTCTTTATTCCAATGAGCACTATCCAACCTACTCAACCTCTTCTCTTTACATAGTCCCTCCATCAGGCTAGTGAACCCGCTCTGGACTGCCTCCAATGTCGTTGTAGCTTTGCTTAGATAAGGGGCCTAAAATTGTTCACAGTATTCCAGTCTGACTAGTGCCATGTATAATTCTTGCAAAACTTCTCTACTTTTATGTCAATTGCCTTTTGAAATAAAGGTCAACATTTCCTTTCCTTATTATATGTTGAACTTGGTTCTTACACAAGGACTCCTAAATTCCTCTGTTGTGTAGCTTTCTGCAGACCTTCCCGTTTAAATGATATTCACTCCTCTAATCCTGCCAAAATATATAACCACATATTTACCCACATTATCTTCCATCTGTGAAGTTTTGCCCACTTGCTTAAGCTGTCTATATCCCGCTGCAGACTCTTTGTGTCATCCTAAATACTTATTTTTCCACCTATTTTTGTGTTATCTGCAAACTTGACTATAGTACATTCACTTGCCTCATCAAAGAATTATATATTGTAAATAATTGTGGCCCCATCACTGATCCTTGTGGTACTCCAATAGATACATGTTACCATCATGAAATTGCTCCCTTTATCCTCACTCTGTCTTTTCTTAGTTAGCCCGTCCTCTGTGCATGCAAATATGCCATCACCATTGGCTCTTATTTTATTAAGTAGCCGAACGTGTCATACCTTAAAGGCCATTTTTAAAATCCAAATATATTGCATCCACTGCTTCCCCTTTGCCAACCCTGCTTGTTACCTCCTTCAAAGAACTCGTGAGTCCGAGAGATGTATAGCATGGAAACAGACTCTTCAGTCCAACTCGTCCATGGCAACCAGATATCCTGACCTAACCTAGTCCCATTTGCCAGCACTTGGCCCATATCCCTCTAAACCCTTCCTATTCATATACCATCTAGATGCCTTTTAAATGCTGTAATTGGACCAGCCTTTACTATTTCCTCTGGCAGCTCATTCCGTGCACGCACCACCCACTGTGTGAAAAGGTTGTCCCTTAGGTTCCTTTTATAATCTTTCCCTCTCACCCTAAACCTATGCCCTCTAGTTCTGGACACCCCCACCCCAGAGAAAAGACCTTGTCTATTCATCAATCCATGCCCCTCATGATTTTATAAACCTCAGTCCCTGACGCTCCAGGGCAAATAGTCCCAGCCGATTCAGCCTCTCCTTGTAGCTCAAATCCTCCAACCCTGCCCGCATCTTTGTAGATCTTTTATGAACCTTTTCAAGTTTTACAACATCCTTCCAATAGGAAGGAGACCAGAATTGCATGCAATATTCCAAAAGTGGCCTAACCAATGTCCTGTACAGCTGCAACATGACCTCCCAACTCCTTTACTCAATGCTCTGACCAATAAAGGATAGTTAGTAAGTTTGCAGATGATGCCAAAATTGGAATTGTAGTGGACAGCGAAGAAGGTTACCTCAGAGTACAACGGGATCTTGATCACATGGGCCAATGGGCTGAGGAGTGGCAGGTGGAGTTTAATTTAAATAAATGCGAGGTGCTGCATTTTGAAAAAGCAAATCAGAGCAGGACTTAGACACTTAATGGTAAAGTCCTGGGCAGTGTTGCAGGTAAAATTTTCAGGCATGATGTCACCTTCATGAAGCCATGATAACTTTGCTTAGTTATATTATGCATTTTAGGTGCTCTGTTTTACATTCTTTTATAATAGACTGTCACATTTTCCCAGTAACAGATATTAAGCCAACTGGCCTATGGTTCTCTTTTTTTAACCCATTCGCTTTTGAAATAGAGGCAGTTTTCCAATCATCTGGGACTTTTCTGGAATCTAAGGATTCTTGGAAGGTTACTACCAGCAAATCCACCATCTCCATAGCTGCTTCCTTTAATGTTCTAGAATGCATCTAATTCAGTCCATTCAACATTGATTATTTTCCCTTGCACCTTTTCTGTAGTGATAGTAATTACCTGTTCTCCTTTTACCTCTTAATTAATTGGTAATTTTGGAATGATACTTGCATTTTCTACTATGAAGCCTGATGCAAAATATTTATTCAACTGCTCTGCCATTTCCTGGTTCCACATTATTATTTCCCCAGCCTCGTTCTCTAAGGGACCTATTATCTTGATATTACTTGCAAATTTATCTTTAAAGTTTATCGTCATATTCAATATTCTTTTGTTGTTTTAAATCATTCCCCAGCCCCTGCCTTACCATAAAGGTTTGCCACATTGTTTTCTCTTTCAGTTTGAAGCTATCCTTAACTTCTCTGGTTAACCACGATTGTTCTATCCCCTTCATCAAATCCTTCCTCACTGGGACATATATTTGTTCTGAGCCACAAATTATTTTCTTAAATGTCTGTTGTTATACTTCTACTTCTTTGCTGCTGAACTTCTTTACCAGTGCATTCCGGCCAGTTCTGCCCTCATTCCTGTGTAACTGCCCTTACTTAAGCTTAGCACAGTTGTTTCTTACCCAAGTTCCTCCTTTTCAAACCGAAAGCCTGGTATAATTTAGCAATGTTCAGTGTTTCCGAGGGTACCTTTTACTCTGCCACCAATGATTAAACCTGTCTCATTGCACATCACCAGATCCAGAATAGCCTGGCTCTTGGTTGGATCCACAACAGATTGTTATAGAAAACAAATACATCTTATGAATTCTTTCTCATGGCTATCTCTGCCAATCTGATTATCTATTCTACATGAAGATTAAAGTGATCCATGATTACGTACTGACTCTGTTAAATACCCTCATTATCTCCTGATTTATTTTCTGGCCCTTTCTAGCCCCTGTTTGAGGGCCAGTCAACTACTCCTCCAGGAGTTGCCTTTCCCTTTTTTATTGCTTAACTCCATGAATTCTACATCTTATGATTCAAGATATTTCTTGCAATTGTACTTGTATCATCCTATGCCAACAATGTTACCTCACTGCCCTTTCCTTCCTGGTTATCCCTTCAAAATGTCAAATAACTCTGAGTTTTTATTCCTATTATCGATTTCCACGTAACCGTGTCTCTATAATGGTTATAAGATTCCCCCAACTCTACTTACTGCTATTTTTCTATGTTTGTATACTTTATTGTACTCTGGGTATTGTTATCCTGTAATGCTACTATATTCTCTTGCATTGTATGCCCATGTTTCCCCTTTTCCAAAGCTTCCTCCCTTCAATTAGTTCAAAGTACTCTCTACAGTCCTAGTTATTTTGACACTGTCTGAGTATGATTCAACCGAAACACATCCCACTGGAAAAGCTTGCTTATATTTCGGTATTGGTGCCAGTGCCCCACAAATTAAAACCCATTGAATCCACACCAATCTTTGAGCCATGCATTTAACTTGCTGATTTTATTTACCTTATGGCAGTTTGCTTGTGGCTCAGGTTATAACCCAGAGATTATTACCTTAGAGTTCTTATTTCTAATTTAGTTCCTAGTTATTCAAATCTTTAACAGAATCTCATTTTTAGTCCTGCCAATGTTGTTGATGCCAATCTTTCCTCCCTCTCTAGGTTCCCACTCCAGCTTGGAGATGTCCTTAATCCTTGAGCTGGTCAGGCAGCACATGTTTTAGGAGGATAGGACAAAGAACTGCAGATGCTGGAAATCTGAAACAAAAACATAAATTGCTGGAGAATCTCAGCAGGTCTGGCAGCATCTATGGAAAGAAAGCAGAGTTAACATTTCAAGTCAACTGACCCTTCTTCAGAACCTATCTCTTTGACTACATTTTTGTCGCTTACGACTAACTTTTCTCACTTTGCAAGTCAAAAATGATGTTGAGGATATGCTCCTGCGAATCACCTTGGGAAGCTGCTACATTTTACGGTGTTAGTGATCTGATTTGACCCTAAACTGAGTTCTTGATTCCAACTTATTTCCATTACAAAAATAATACACCTTTGGCCCTAAATGAAGATTAACTTTTCCTCCTTGACCCTGAAATGAGAGAACGCTATCATTAGTGAGAGTTTGAACTGTGAAGTACTTCATTATCGAAATTGGAAGAATGTTAGGCATCCAAGATTAGGAGTCACAATTGTCTCTCAAAATCCAAATGTTTGAATTTGCAACCGAATGGAATAATTGAAGAGGAGCCTAATGTGTATATTAGATTTTTAAATTAGATTAGATTACATTACAGTGTGGAAACAGGCCCTTCGGCCTAACAAGTCCACACCGACCCGCCGAAGCGCAACCCACCCATACCCCTACATTTACCCCTTACCTAACACTACGGGCAATTTAGCATGGCCAATTCACCTGACCTGCACATCTTTGGACTGTGGGAGGAAACCGGAGCACCCGGAGGAAACCCACGCAGACACGGGGAGAACGTGCAAACTCCACACAGTCAGTCGCCTGAGGCGGGAATTGAACCCGGGTCTCAGCCGTTGTGAGGCAGCAGTGCTAACCACTGTGCCACCGTGCCTTCCAAAAAAAAGTGGCATATAATTAAAAAGTTAGATGAGATCAAGCATAATCACACTGTAACAGTTGGGTTATTTGGCCTGTTTCTGTGCTGTAAATAGTAAGCAATCCTAATAAAGTGTAAGAATGAATGTTCTTTGCAAATGGTGAAGAAAGCTTCTTATAATTGATGGACAGCAGGAGGAAACTAAAATTAATTCCATTCTTCAATTGATATAATTTGTATTAAGTTAGAGAAAGCATGATTGATGGATAAGAAACACTACAGATAGAAAACTAATGGTCATGACACCTGAATAATATGCGCAGCTTGGACTGAGGAAATCAATAGTTGCACCGTTTCACAAAGAGTGGACGAAAATACTAGAATTATTGACAGAAGAGATTAAACATGTGCAATATGCCAATTGGGTTATATTGGCATGCTGACTTCACTAATGTTGACTAATATATAAACTTGTATCGATTTATAGTAAATGACTCAGCATGTTTCTGATAATAGCAATTAATCTGATTTGTTGTCCTATTTATGTGCATGACCACCAGTCCCTTTAATTAGCATTCAGGTAGATAAAATGGTACAGCAGACAAATAGGATACTTGCCTTTATTCGCCAAGGCATAGAGTTTAAGAGCAAGGAGGTTATGCTGGAACTGTATGCAGTGTTGGTTAGGCCAGAGCTAGAGTAATGTGTTCATTTTCGCAAATCTACATTAGACAAAGGATGAAGAGTGCGGAGAGGAGAATTAACAGGATGTTGCCTGGTCAAGAGTATTTTAGGTATGCAGAGAGATTGGATAGTTTGGGATGGTTTTCCTTGGAGAAGAGGAATCTGAGGAAGGGGGTGTGATTGAGATGTATAAAATTATGAAGGGTCCCGATAGGAAGGAAATCTTCCCTTAATGGAGGTCACTTTAATTATGACCAGGGCATAAATTTAAGGTACAAGGCAGGAGGTTTAAGGGATGTAAGGAAAAATGTCTTCACACAGAAGGTGCTGGGAATCTGGGACTCACTGCCTGTAAGGATGTTAGAGGCAGCGAAAGTCTCATAATATATAAGAAGTGTTTAGATGTGCACTTGTAATGCCAAGGAAAACGAACCTATGGATGAAGTACCAGAAAATGGGTTTGGGATAATTAGGAGGTTGTGTTTGACTGGTGTAGAGTTGCTAGGCTGAAGGGACTTTGTCTATGCTGTAAACCTCTATGACTATATAAGTTTTGATATATGTAAACATGAAATTTGCATGTTTAGACAATTTCTTTGATTTTTGCCTTGTCTTTTATTTTGTTCGTTTTTTCTTGTGCTAATTCTCCTTTCATTCTTTTGTTTGTTTTATTTTTTAAATTATTTGTTCATGGGATGTGAGTGTTGCTGGCTAGGGCAGCATTTACTGCCTATCCCTAAATAGTGGTGAGCTATTAGTTGAGAGATTTTCAGGGATTTACCCAGTGAGAGTGACGGAATGATGATGATATTCAAAATCAGGATGCTGTGTAACTTAGAGGAACTTTAAGATGGTGGTGTTCCTATGCATTTGCTACCCTTATAGTTTGTAGAAGTTGCAGATTTGGAATGTGCTGTGGAATGAACCTTGGTGGTTTGCTGCAGTGCATCTTCTAGATGATGTGCATTTCTGGCATGATGCATCTGAAGTGGAATAAATGGATGTTTAAAGTAGTGGATGGGGTGCGAATCAAGTTGGCTGCTTTGTTCTGGTTTGTTTCAGGCTTCCTTGTCTCTCTTACTCATTTATAACCCGTTCATTGACACTCAGATTGGATTCTACAAGAGCAATTCAACTCTTAACCTAATTACAGCCTTGATCCAAACATGGGCAAAAGAATTTGTGTTGCAGACATTTCGTCCCCTGTCTAGGTGACACCCTCAGTGCTTGGGAGCCTCCTGTGAAGCGCTTCTGTGATCTTTCCTCCGGCATTTGTAGTGGTTTGAATATCGCTTCCGGTTGTCAGTTCCAGCTGTCCGTTGCAGTGGCAACCGGAAGCGGCAGATTCAAACCACTACAAATGCCGGAGGAAAGATCACAGAAGCGCTTCACAGGAGGCTCCCAAGCACTGAGGATGTCACCTAGACAGGGGACGAAATGTCTGCAACACAATTTCCCAGCTTGGCAAACAGAACCACAACAACGAGCACCCGAGCTACAAATCTTCTCTCAAACTTTGAATGGGTAAAAGGGCTAAACAGCAGAGGAGAGGCGTTGGTGATGCCCTTATCCAAGCAAGTAGAAACTATTCCATCAGACACCTGACTTATGCCTTTTAGATGGTGGATAGGCTCTGAGAATTTGGGAAGTGAGTTATTGGCAGGATTCCTAACTTCTGACCTTATGGTCTTATGGGCACAACATTTATATGGCTGGACCTGTTCTGGTCAAGCCCCAGGATGTTTAGAGTATGTATTACCACTGAGTCTCAATGGGAGATGTTTATATTCTCTCTTGTTCGAGATGGTGATTGCTGGGCATTTATACAGCATGAGTGTTACTTGCCACTTATCAACCCAAACCTGGATCTTGTCCAACTCTTGCTGAATATGGATGGACTGTTTCAGTATCTAAGAAGTCACAAATGATGCTGAATATTCCAATCATCAGTGAACATCCTCATTTCTGACCGAATAATCATTGATGAGGCTGTTGAATGAGGTTATGCCTAGGTCATTCGAAACATGTGCGATAATGTCCTTGGACTGAGACAATTGACCCCCCCCCCTCCCCCATGAATTAAACCAATGGAGAATTTTCAACACTCCCATTAACTTCAGTTTTGTTCCTTGATGCCATATTTGATCAAATGCTGTATTCATGTCAAGGGCAGTTACTTTTGCCTCTCCACTGCTGTTTAGCTCTTTGTCCGTGTTTGGATCAAGGCTTTAATTAGGTTAGGAGTTGAGTGGCTCTGGCAGAATCCAACCTGAATATCAATGAACAGATTATAAATGAGCAAGAGACACAAAAAAACTGAATTCCAAAGATGAGATGAGAATGACTGCCCTTGATGTCAAGACCAGATTTGACTGGTTGTGGCACCAGGAGCTCTGGCAAAACTGGAGTCGATGGGAATAAGGGGGAAACTTTCCACTGGCACAAAGGCAAATGGTTGTGATGATTGGAGATCAGTCATCTTTGTTCCAGAACATCTGGGTAGGAGTTCATCAGGGTTGTGGCCTTTGTCCAAACATGTTCATGCTTCATTAATGACCTTCCTCCATCATGAGGTCCAGAAATTGGATCTAGATTAGATTAGATTACTTACAGTGTGGAAGTAATCATCTATTTGGTGATGACTGACTGCACAATGTTCAGCGCCATTTGCAACTTCTTTGATACTGAATCAGCCAATGTCATGAATGAATTTTAAAAAATGCTGTTTCTTAGTTCTTCTTCTATGGTTCTCTCTTTTGCTCTTTCTCATTCTCTACATCATTTTTGCTTTGTTCACTTACTTGGCTATTTTCTTGTCTGTAAGTATTGAAATATGTCACAAGTCCAACCTATTTCTGCTGCCTGGAAGCTGTGATTCTGCGGTATGTCTGCTGAGGATTTTGCACAGTTCAGTGATATGACTTTGCAAAGTGTAACGGAGAGTTATCCAAGTCTCTAAGCCACAGTCTGCATGCTGCACTAAGTGGGTAGCTTCTGAGACATACTTAAGTGCACTGCCACTGATCAGTTGAAGTTAATGGATTGATGATAGCTAGCATATTGGTCCATTGTAGTTAATGGAATGATGAACATATGCTAGCTGTTCTATGCTGTTCTTTTCTGTGTTGTTGGTTGTGTATTATATATATATATATATGTATATGTATATAGTATATATGTTCTATTATCAATGTTTCAACGCACTGCGTGGAAGGTCCCATCAACAGGATGACATTCAGAAGATCCCAACTATGAAGTAGCGGCATTTAGAAAAAGTAATGAATTAAGTAATTAATTAAAAGCAATGAAAGGAAAATAAAATTATGTTGTTAACAGCTTGGAGATTGAATGGTATCAACCGTTATGAAATTTTCAATTTCCATCAGTTGGTAGTTTTAATTTGTGTTTTGTTGTCCTAAGGTGGATTCATATCTTATGTAAAATCAATTATAATTGGGATCTTGGATCAAAGGAAGATTACCTTCTTCCCAGGTACCCTTGCATGCTTGAAATTTAGAAAGTCAATACTTTCAGGTTATATTGATAGAGGGTATGACATGCAAGCCTGACGTTCTTGTCAGATTATTGCATGGTTTGCTTTCCAGCAGCAATCTTTCAAGGATCATTAAAATCTGGTTAACTGCTCTAGCTTCCACAACAAATGTCCTCAACAATCAGTGCAACATTTGGGCCTTGTCTCATTTGTGTAACATTATGAACTGTTAAAGGTCTTGCTTTATGGGCGGCACGGTGGCACAGTGGTTAGCACTGCTGCCTCACAGTGTCAGAGACCCGGGTTCAATTCCCGCCTCAGGCGACTGACTGTGTGGAGTTTGCACGTTCTCCCCGTGTCTGCGTGGGTTTCCTCCGGGTGCTCCGGTTTCCTCCCACCATCCAAAGATGTGCAGGGTCAGGTGAATTGGCCATACTAAATTGCCTGTAGTGTTCGGTAAGGGGTAAATGTAGGGGTATGGGTGGGTTTCGCTTCGGCGGGTCGGTGTGGACTTGTTGGGCCGAAGGGCCTGTTTCCACACTGTAATCTAATCTAAAATCCACAAATTTTAAACATGCTTTTATATCAACAATATGAATTGCTGCATCAGCTTTTCCTATTGAATTTTACTGTATAGTTCCAAGTTCTGGCCATTAGATGGTCCTGGTCATCAATCGGGACATAAAACATAAGGTAGAAAATTTCAAATATTCACAGCCTCTTGATGTAGAAAGAGTTCCTCATCTTATTTCTAAATGACTGACATCTTATACTGAGACACTGACCTGGATTCATCAGACAGGGGAAACATTTTTGCTTACATCTGCCCTTACCCAAGCTCCTTAAGAATTTTACATTTTTCAATTAGATCTAAATTTCAGGGAATACTGGCCTAGTCTACTAAGAGGAGAGGAACGAGTCCAGTGAATCTTTGATTCATTCCTCCAGAATATTTGTCCTTTTTCATTAAGGAATCCAAAATGGCACAAAATACTTCACTAGTGTCCTGTACTGTTCTCATAAAAGTTTTGTTCTTGGGCCACAACTCCTTTGTAACAAAAGCTAACATTCCATTTTTCTTTCAAATTACTTGCTGCACCAGCATGGTAATTTTGTGATTCACGTACAAGGAAATCCAGGTTTCCCATAAATGTCAACATTTGTCAGTCTCACTATTCAAAAAAGTTAATTTTTCAAATTGTTTCCAATCAAAGTGGGAAAACATTGCATGATATAGTATTCAATCTGCCATGCTCTTGCCCACTCGCCAAACCTGTTCATATCCTCTTTAACCTCCTTGTTCTCCTCATTGACTACTTTACCAACTAATTTTAGCATCAGCAAACTTTAATGTGTTAGACTCCATTCCCTGAACACTTACAGCTGAGGCCCAAGAACTTTCTTTTGTGGGATCTTGCAGTTACAACCTGCCAAGCTAAGAATGTGCTGTTTATTACTACTTTGTCCATCCATTTACCAATCATGCAAATATAACATTACTAATTCCCCAAATCGTTATTTTGTGTTTAAATATTCCTTTTTGTTTGTATGACACCTTATCAATTATGTTTTGAAAACTCAAATATACAACGTCCACTGGCGGTTCTCATATATCCTCATAGTTGTATCCTCAAAAAAGCTCTTAACAAGTTTGTCAGACACTATTTGCTTTTTATAAATCATGTTGACTCTGTTTAACCATAATATAATTTTCTGTGTGACTTTATCATGTCTCTAATAATTGATTCTAGTGCCTTCCTCAATATTGATTGGAATTAACGGCCAGTTAGACACATTTTCTTTCCTTCTCTTTGTAGAGGGGTTTTGTTTGTAACCTTCAAGGATCATTAAAATCTGGATCATTGCTCTGACTTCCTTAGAAAGTTTGGAAGATGAGATCCAAAGCACCCACTGTCTCTTTTAAAATTCCAGAGTGCAAATCATCATCTTGTCTCATTAATTTTTCTAGAATGAAAACTGATTTCTGTAATTCTCTCATATACACTCAACCTTTGGTTTCCTATTATTTGGAATATTTTTGCTTTATGTAGAGACAAATAAAAAAGTACTTGTTTAATGTTACTGCCATTTGCTTATTTTCTGTTTTAATTTCATCTGTTTATGCTGCTAATGGACCCATGTTTACTGTTTTACTAACCTATTTACGTTCCAACTGAACATCTTGCTAGTCAAATTTCCTATCTGTTCTCTTTCCGAATGACCACTTCGGTGAATCTTTTGCTGAATTCTAAAGTCTTCCTAGTCTACAGATTTCCTACTGTTTTGGCAATGTTGTAAGCCTCATTCTTAGATCTAATTCTGTTTTTAATTCCTCTTCTCAGCTACCGTTGAACCAGATTTTTTTGTTGTGCCTTTGCTTCCTGAAGTAATATATATTGTTTGTGAATGATGAATTAATTACTGAATGGGTCTGTAGAAAACTAATTTACATCCCATGCATTTGGCCTTCACAACATTATTGTCTAGTCTATAGATATTTTTAATCAACCTGTTCATGTGTTATGACACACTTCTGGAATAGATGCAGCAGAGATAACGATGATGCCACTGCTCCACAGGAGTCTCTTTTGCCCAGTCCATATGCAGTTTAAAGTCTGCCATGATTACTAATTACCCTTATTACATGGTCATCTAATTAGTTGGTTTTACATGCCAATCAACAACAACAGCTGATATCAGGAAGTCTACAGGCAACTCTTGTCAATGTTTTTGTCTCTTGTTGTTTCTTATTGCTGCCCATAATAATTCTACTTCTTGACTTTAAGCTAATTCTTATTTTTGTTATTATGAGGGCCACCCCTTCATCTTTAATTTTGCCTCTCCTAAGATATATAGTTCACAGTTTCTGTGCTTTATGCATTCATATGGTGCTTTTTGTTCTGGCTTTTGGAAATTTTTTGCCTAACATCATGTAGCCACTGATGTCCTTTATAGCTTTGTTACTCCTGCTCTTTTCCTGCTCCTCTTGATGCATTAATACCAAAAACCTGGGCACTGATCCCAACCTGTTTAAATGGAGCTTTTCAAAGTGAACCAGCCCCCTCTTTGGCCGGTAATGGTGCCAATGACACATGAAGTGAATTGTCTACCTCTCACACCACTATTTCTGGTCTGCAAATGGATGAAAGGAAAATCACCCATAACTTATTAAGTGATATAGCAGGCTGGAAGGGCCATGCCTCATTCCTGTTCCTGTTTGTTTTGTTCATAGAGTGCAAGCATTTTATCCAGAGAGAGCACAGTTTATTGTGTTTTATCTTTCTAGTTAGCTAAATGTTAGTTTAATATCTGTTTTGTGAGCAAATGAAAATTAATTTTAGCATGCTTTGAATTTTAACGCAGGTTTAATTGAAATAAAAGCCCATTTGAAATCTTTCTTTAATTCTGTGAATGTCAAGCCCAGCTATAAATTTCAGATTACTTTATTCATATGATATAATCTTGGTTTGGAGAGAATATACAGACATCCACTACTGCGTTTGAAATTAGCTGATTCTGGTTACTGACAGATGGTGGCCAGTTTAATTCGGAGAACTATCTGCCTCTAATGTATTCAACATCTGTTTCGGTGTGGAGATACCATTTTAAGGCTTTTTAATGGAATAATTGGCATGAATGCTGTCCTGTCTCTGATAAGTGACAGTAGTCACTGTTTGACTAAAATCGACCCTTCAGTCCAGCTAGTCCATGCCGATCATGTTCCAAAACTGACTAGTCCCATCTGCCTGCATTTGGCCCATAACCCTCCAAACCTTTTCTATTCATGGACTTATCCAAATGTCTTTTAGTTATACTGTACTTGCATCACCACTTCCTCTGGCAATTCATTCCACACATGAACCACACTCTGTATAAAAAATAAAAGTTGCCCCTTTTAAAAATCTTTCTTATCCACCTTAAAAATATGCCTCCACGTTTTGAACTCATCCACCTGAAGGGAAAGATCTTTGCTCTTCACCTTATCTATGCTCCTCATGATTTTATAAACCACTATAAAGCCACTCTTCAACCTTGTTTGCTCCAGTGGAAAAATAGCCTAGCTTATTTTTATAACTTAAACCACAGGACCCCAGTCTGAAAAATAATCCTCCACTACCACCCTCTGTCTCTTACCGTAAAGCGAATTTTGTAACCAAATGGCAAGTTCACCCTGAATTCCATGTGACCTAACTTTACTATTAGTCTACCATGTGGAACCTTATCAAAGGCTTCAGTGGCGTCCAAGTAAACAACATCTATTGCTCTGCCCTCATCAATGTTTTTGTTACTTCCTCAAAAAAAGCTCAAGCTAGTTTGTGAGACACAATTTTCGCACAAAACCATGCTGACTATCCTTAGCCATTCCTTGCTTTTTCAAATGCATGTAAATCTTATTTTTCAGAATCACCTCCAACAACGTACTCACCACTAATGTTGGATTCACAGGTTTATTATTACTAGGCTTCTCCTTACAGCCTTTCTTAAATAAAGGCACAATATTACCTATACTCCAGTACTCCAACACCTCACTTGTGGTACAGATGATACAAATATTTCTGCAAGGGGCCCTGCAATTTGCTCCCTAAGATCCCACAACCTTCTGAGATGCACTTGATTACTTAATAGATATCTGTAACCTTTAATTATTTGTTGGATCATAGAATAGTTTCTATTGAAATTGTGCTCATCTAAGGTTAGAACATTCTTAATGGTATGTTATGTAGTTAGGTGATGTATATCTCATATACAGCATTTGTACCCAGGCAGTGATGGATCTTTACTTAGAATCCTTTCAAGCTTTTCTGATAAGATGTTATTCCCAATTTTAAGTTTATACAGGTGAAATAAAGCCTGTAAAATAAAAAAAAAAATCAATTAAAATTAGAATTTTAATCCTGTAGTTGTTGAAAATCAGATTTTGTGTTAGTTTCCACACAATTGTATTCTGAACCAATTTCCTATGGGTGCAATTCCAGATATGTCTTAAATGCAAGCATTAACAATTTAAACTCCTTATAAATGGATATTCCTGTGTAAGCAACTACTGAACATTATTTAGCTGAATTCCTGCTGTTCTTTAATTTAGAGAGGATCAGCCTTGAAGATTCTGCCCCATCTTTTTGGTTGAGGCTGTGGCTTGAAATGTCACATTGGAGGCTATGATTGATGTTGCTGCCTGTTTTGGGATGGTATATATATATGTGGCAGGATAGTGTTCAGGATGGAAGACTAGACTGACAAAAGATCACCATTGAAACAGCTGTTGACGGGACTGTGCTTGAGTGTTTTTGGCAGTAATACATTCAAGCAAAAGAAGTTCATTGTTGACTATTTGTTCAAACCTTCAGTAGAATGAGTTGCTGCCATGTGATTGAGGTTGGAATGGGAATTACGTTGGAATGACATTTGGAATGACTGCTTGAAAATGTTTCATTTGAGTTCTCACCATCTCATTGTCTCAAAGAACTTCAGAGTTGCTCTAGATGTAACACTTTCTGTTCCTGTCTCCTTGCCATATTTAGAGAATTATACAACATAAAAGTTGGCCATTTGACCCTTTGGCTTACATTGGTCTTTTGAAACAGCTGTAGTTAGTCCCACTCTTCTGCTCTTTCCCATTACTCTGCAAAATTTCCTTTTCATGAGCTTAACCATTTCCCATTTGAAACTAAATTTATAAAATTCAGCTATGAATCTGCAACTGTCTGGACATGTGCAATAATAAAAACTAATAAAGAATATGAATTTACATCCTGCCTTTCACATCATCAGGACCTCCGCTAAACACTAGACAATTAATTGACTACTTAGTCACTATTACTTTGAGAGCACCAAAAGTAACTAATTTGTGACCACCAAAGTCCCATGCTCTACAATGAGATTGTGTGCTAGTGGGGAATTCATTGTTCCTCTTTGGGAAAATAAAATGTGTGGTCTTGTATAACTACTGACCAGGGAGTTGACACTTTTGCTCAGTATCTGACCTGAAGAATATGTTAAAGCGTAAGCTGTCATGCAGTATGTTAAGAGGGCTTTTGTTAGTGATTTTGACACATTGTTTGGCTATGCACTGACTGACGGGTGGCTTAATGGGGTTTCAGTAAAAGTCTTCAAAATACCATTTTGGTTTTGAGGGGAAAAAAAGGCAGAAGTCATGTTCCAGAAACACTTCAACATGGAAGAACATCCAGTTTTAGTCACATTCTATATCATTCTTGCTGAGACAAATAGATCAACTTAAATGTATAAATGAATATTGGAACCTGAGATGATAGAAGATTCACTTTAATAATCATGTGATCAACTATTGTGGTTATACAAGATATGGAAATACAACTGAGTGACATGGCCACGCTTATGGCAAAATTCCACGTTTTGAATGTTTTCAAACCTTTGTTTCCTATTCGTGTAAACTTACATAATTAAGTACCACATCCTTAACAATAATGACTGAGCGTATCTGAATGTTGAATGTGCGAAGAACCAAAGGTAATATACCAATTGTGTTCAGCAGTTATAAATTAAGTGCTAAATTTATTTTAATTGAATCATTTGCCTAAGTAACTACGTTTGAAAAGCAGACTTTTGAATGAAATGTGTTCTGAGAAATTTTGGTATGATAACATAATTTATTGAGGCTCGCTGACTGGGTCTGAGTGCTTGCAGTCCATAGATAAAGTGATAATTTTTTGTACATGTCTAATTTTTTGTGTAGCTTGTCATTGCCATTTTACCTAAATTTATAGTTTAAATAATGTAGTTCGTAGCCACGACCAAGCCTCCAATGGAAGAACAATGGGCTTCAATAAGGAGCAGTTTAAATGGTTCCTCATTAAGTGGCTTAGCTAGGTTTTTTGCGTGAGGAGCATATAAAACTTGCCAATTTAGAGTGACTGTTAACACTTGAGAACAACTTAAAATAGAGTGCCAGATTTGGGAAGAAGGATGTAAAGCTAATTATTTGGTTAACGTAGGAGCTTAAAAATAGTAGGAAGGCCACTTGGCCTTTCAATCCTGCTCTGCCAATCAGTGTGATCATGACTGATCGTCCAGCTCAGTACCTTGTTCCTATTTTCTCCCCAGACCCTTTAACCTTTAACCTTAAGAACTATGTCAAATTTCTTCCTTATCAAACTACTTCCTTTTCTGGGTTTACCCTGTCTAATGCAGTTAGAATTGTATACTTTTCTATGAGATCTGTCTTTCTTCTTTCTCCCCCAGTCTTTCTCCAACTCTCTTTTCACCCCCCCCCCAAAAAAAAAATCCAGTCTGTCTGTATATGCCATTCATGCTATCATAGGAATGGGTTTGGTAAACATTTGGTCACTCCTTCCATAGATAGAACATCTATCCTCTGATAAGACAGCCAAGACTGCATACAATACTCCAAGTGTGGTCTCACTAATGTCCTGTACTAGAACCCTCTCACTATGAAAGCCAAAATAGCATTTGTCTTCACCACTGCCTGCTGAACCTCTCTGCTTACTTTCAGAGACTAGTTACAAGGATACCTAGGTCTTGTTGCAACTTTCCTTTTCCAAATCTATTGCTTTTCAGATAATCTGCCTTCCCATTTTTACTACCATGGTGGAGATCCTCTAATTTATCTGCACTATACTGCATTTGTTCACTCACTCAATTTGTCCAAATCCCATAGAAGCATCTGCATCTTCTTCATAGTTCGCCCTCCCACCTAGCTTTGAGTTGTCTGCAGTTTTGGAGAAATTGCATTTAGTTCCCTCATCTCAATCATTCATATATATTAATACAGGTATTGTAAGTGACCAAGATTTATTCTATTCCTCAGTTCCAACGCAGTAAAGTATCAGGTGGTAAAATTAATAAATCCTAAAGTAAAACTAAGTAAATATATAATTGAATGAAGTAATTATGTGGTTAATTAGAATACATTAGGAATGGTAGGAGAGGTGATGTGTCATAACTGCAGCATCTGGGAAGTCCTAAATTCCACTGGTCCAGAGCATACGCACCTTTGCAAGTCATAGAGATGTACAACATGGAAACAGACCTTTTGATCCAACTTGTCCATGTCGACCTGATATCCCAACTCAATCTAGTCCCACCTGCCACACCCGGCCCATATCTCTGCAGTGTTTGCAGTTGAAGCAGTTTTTTCTCATAGTTTGAGCTGGAGGCTGAATTGAGGAGTCAGATAAAATATTGGCTGCAGGATTCTTAACCTCTGACCTGTCCTTCTCACAGCCATTAAGAAATTGGAAACCTGAATATTTCTTCATTACTTATTAATATATTTATCCAAATGTCTTTTAAATGTTGTAACTGTACCTGCATCCACCCCTTCCTCTGGCAATTCATTCCATACATGAATCATTCTGTGTGTGGAAAAAAAACATTGCCCATCATGTCCTTTTTAAAATTTTCTCCTCACCTATGCTCCCTGGTTTTGAACTCCCTCACTGCAGGGAAAAGACCCTTAATACACACCTTACCTATGCCCCTCTTGATTTTATAAACCTCTATAAGGTCACCCCGCAACCTTCTACGTTCCAGTGAAAATATCCCAGCCTATCCAGCTTCTCCTCATTACGCAAACCCTCCATTTTCAGCAACATCCTGATAAATCTTTTCTGAAACCTCCCCAATTTAATAATATCCCTTTATGATAGAACTGCACTCAGTACTGCAGAAGAGGCGCTCACCCACATCCTGTACAACTCAACATAATGTCCCAAATCCTATATTCAAAAAGTCTGAACAATGAAGACAAGCATCAGCAAATTTTATGTCCAATTGGTAAGCCCGCCCCCCACCCTGTATCACATGTGATGTAACTTTACTAATTTGTCTACCATGAGGAACCTCGTCAAAGGCTTTACTCGAACGCAAGTTAACAATGTCTACTGCTCTGCCGTCAATAATCTTCTTCGTTAATTCCTTATAACACTTAATTAAGTTTGTGAGACATGCTCACTCACTCGCGAGGGAAATCAAATGAATGGTAGGTGAAGTATAATGTGGATAACTGTGAGGTTATCCTCTTGAAAGCAAAGTCAGGAAGGCAAATTATAATCTGAATGGTGATAGATTTAGAAAGAGAGGGATGCAACGAGACCTGGGTGTCCTTGTACATCAGTTGCTGAAAATAAGGATGCAGAAAAACAAGAGTCACTGAAGAAGGCCAGTGCTATGTTGGAATTCATAGTGAGAGGATTAGAGTACAGGAACAGAGTTCATTGTTCATATATTGAATGACGAGAGCGGAGGAGCTTCTCGTCAAAAGAAAGAAGACAGCTTAAGTAAGGTGGAGGAAGCAAGGGTCTTGCTCAGCTCTAGAGGATTACAGGCAGGCGAGGAAGGAGCTCAAAAATGGTCTGAGGAGAGCCAGGAGGGGGCACGAAAAAGGCTTGGCAGGAAGGATTAGGGAGAATCCAAAGGTATTTTACACGTATGTGAGGAATAAGAGAATGATTAAAGAAAGAGTAGGGCTGATCAGGGATAGCATAGGGAACTTGTGTATAGAGGCTGAAGAGGTGGGGGAAGCCCTAAATGAGTTTTTTGCTTCTGTCTTTACTAAAGAAAAGGACCTTGTAGTGAATGAAAACATGGAGGAGCAGGTAAGCATGATGGAACAGATAGAGATTGAGGAAGCTGATGTGTTGAAAATTTTGACAAACATTAAGATTGACAAGTTGCCAGGGCCAGACCAGATTTGTCCTCGGCTGCTTTGGGAAGCGAGAAATGTGATTGCCTTGCCGCTTGCGAAGATCTTTGCATCCTGGCTGTCCACCGGAGTCGTACCTGAGGACTGGAGGGAGGCAAATGTAATTCCTCTCTTCAAGAAAGGAAGTAGGGAAATCCCTGGCAATTATAGACCAGTCAGTCTCACGTCTGTCGTCTGCAAGGTGTTATAAAGAATTCTGAGGGATAGGATTTATGATCATCTGGAAGAGCATGGCTTTATTAACGGCAATCAGCACGGCTTTGTGAGGGTTGGGTCATGCCTCACAAATCTTATTGAGTTCTTTGAGGATGTTACTAGACAAGTTGATGAGGGTCGAGCGGTGGATGTTGTGTATATGGACTTCAGTAAGGCATTTGATAAGATTCCCCATGGTAGGCTCATTCAGAAGGTCAGGAGGAATTGGATACAGGGAAATTTAGCTGTCTGGATACAGAATTGGCTGGTCGGCAGAAGACAACGAGTGGTAGTGGAAGGAAAATATTCTGCCTGGAAGTCAATGGTGAGTGGTGTTCCACTGGGCTCTGTACTTGGGCCTCTACTCTTTGTAATTTTTATTAATGACTTGGATGAGGAGATTGAAGGATGGGTTAGCAAGTTTGCAGATGACACAAAGATTGGAGGTGTCATTGACAGTATAGAGGACTGTTGAAGGCTGCAGCGTGACATTGACAGGATGCAGAGATGGGCTGAGAGGTGGCAGATGGAGTTCAACCTGGATAAATGCGAAGTGATGTATTTTGGAAGGTCGATCTTGAAAGTTGAGTACAGGATTAAAGACAGGATTCTTGGCAGTGTGGAGGAACAGCGGGATGTTGGTGTGCAGATACATAGATCCCTTAAAATTGCCACCCAGGTGGACAGGGTTGTTAAGAAAGCATATGGTGTTTCAGCTTTCATTAACAGGGGGATTAAGTTTAAGAGCCATGAGATCTTGTTGCAGCTCTATAAAACTTTGGTTAGGCCGCACTTGGAATACTGCGTCCAGTTCTGGTCATCCTATAATAGGAAAGATGGGGATGCTTTGGAGAGGGTTCAGAGGAGGTTTACCAGGATGCTGCCTGGAATGAGGGCTTATCTTATGAAGAGAGGTTGACTGAGCTCGGACTTTTTTCATTGGAAAAAAGAAGGAAGCGAGGGGACCTAATTGAGGTGTACAAGATAATGAGAGGCATAGATGGAGTTGATAGCCAGAAACTTTTTCCCAGGGTAGAAATTGTTAACACGAGGGGTCATAGTTTTAAGCTGTTTGGCGGAAAGTATAGAGGGCATGTCAGAGGCGGGTTCTTTACGCAGAGAGTTGTGAGAGCATGGAATGCGTTGCCAGCAGCAGTTGTGGAAGTGAGGTCATTGGGGGTATTTAAGAGCTGAAAATGTGTTGCTGGAAAAGCGCAGCAGGTCAGGCAGCATCCAGGGAACAGGAGAATCGACGTTTCGGGCATAAGCCCTTCTTCAGGGGTATTTAAGAGACTGCTGGACATGCATATGGTCACAGAAATTTGAGAGTTCGTACATTAGGTTTACCTCACATGAGGATCAATGGTCGGCACAACATTGTGGGCTGAAGGGCCTGTTCTATGCTGTACTGTTCTATGTTCTATATTTGTATTGTTGCAGCTTTTTATTTTAAAAATGCAACATTTCATACTGTGGGGAAATAGTTAATTCTGAAAAAATCCAAGAACAACTTGAAGGAAAGGAAGTAAGTTTAAAAGCTGAGAATGCTCAAATCCATTTAAAACTCCTTTCCTAGCTTTGCTTTAAGTAGAAATGTGCATTAATAGGGGAAGCATCATGCATGCTACTCTGATATGTAAATGTTACAACAACAATCTGTGTATTAGGGCAGAAACCCAACTCAAGTAACAACTTGTTCTAAGTGTGGCACTGCAATATTGCTTTTGAATTGGAATCCAACTGCCACCTATTGTAAAGTTGTGCCTTTAAGAAAGCTGGTAGGTGAAAATAAAAGGTATATTTAATGTTTTGATAACATTTGGTAGTGAGGAAGGAATTCTGCTACTTAACTCATCTAGTGTTGCTGCTATCAATACAACTTTACATTTATGTGCAACACTAAATTAATGTGCAACAGATAATGGTTCAGCAAAGACTGTTGAGTAATAAAGAAAGCCTTCAAATCTAAGTACATCTGCTCTGTTAGATTGAAAACGTAACAAAAGAGCAAATTCCAACACGACTGTATATGGAGAATAACTTTGTCAACTAATTGGCCATTCATTAAAACCAAGCATTTTAGGGCATTATCTATTGATTGAATTCCACTGTAAATTTACATTTGGAGTATTCACTTAGCTATCAAGGTTAAGCAGCTTTACTAATATTATTAATGAGCATAAAATTGTACTTAGCCATTTATTTCTCTGTATCACAGAGAAGCAATTCAATTGAGTGGATATTAATAACAAAAACACTTCCAATTTTCTGAATCAGTTGCAACTTTGATAGATTGGCCAATAATTGTTCAGTTAACTTGAAACATGTTGCCTTTCTAAATATTTTGTATTTGTTTTCTTGAAGTATTTGGTTTATAAATGTAATATTTCATTAGAAGACTCTACAAACATGAGACCGACCACTTTCTTCTGATCTCACGCATATTATTTCTGGTGTAACTTAAAAAATTTCATGTTTGCTCAATATCACAGTGTGACAGAAGAAGCTATTCTGCTTGTTACCTTTGAAGTGGCTAACCTTTCCACTAAATATTTGGTATTTTTGGGAACAAAAAACAGACGTTGCTGTAAAAGCGCAGCAGATCTGGCAGTATCAGTGAAGAGAAATCAAAGTTAATGTTTTGGGTCTGGTTACCCTTCCAGACTTGAAACTGTAACTTTGATTTCCCTTCACAAATGCTGCTAGACCTGCTGAGCTTCTCCAGCAACTTATGTTTTTGTTTCTGATTTATAGCATCTGCAGTTCTTTCAGGTTTTATTTAACATTTTTGGGAAATGCTTCAAGCATGTGCATTTGTGCGGTTGGAAAGAGTATTTAATTAATACTGGAAATTCTCTAAGTGCTATAATGCTAGAGATTTCCTGAAGGATTCTGTACTTTTAAATTGGATGATTTTCTATGTTCCTCATTGTGAATCAAACCGCTGGTAATTGTTTCCTTGAACTTTTGATCTGCGATATTGAAGTATCACACTATAGCTTTTAGAGGCACAAGGATTTTTGAGGGTTTTTTAGTGGAAAATGTAATTTACATTTCTAATCAAGTAGTTTCATTTTTAAAAATATAGCTTAAGCTTGTTGAAAATAATGAACCATTCCTAACTTTTGTTACCTATAGATAACAGCTGAAGTAGCTATTCATGCAGAAACATGAAAAATTGAATGTTTAAAAGAATAATGTGTGGTACTATATTGCAAAGAATGACTTGTTTCATTCTTTTGTGTTCTTGTATTTTTTAGGAACCCTGAAGATCTTTCACGAGAAATTGTTCTATTACAACAGCGCGAGCTTCTCCTCAAGCAACAGAACTCTTCTGTCACTACCAGGTAGGAGAGTCCTGAGACAAGCAGTTAACATCAGTTCTTAAATTTTTGGCAACCAAATTTTAGGGAAGTGAAATAATTTGATATTTCTTTACATTGTGGAATATTATTTAAAAAGCAAGGTAAATGTTTTGAACAACTTAGGTGGTTCTTATAGCATATGCTTCATATGTTGGCTTGACCAATCCTTTTCCAATTACAAATTGGCTTAAGTCACCATCATAGTGTGATCAACTGTTCAATCAACCACTGCTGGTTGTGTCATGAGTTACCAGAATTTCATGGAAGATCAGTATTCTGCACGCCATCTCTCAGAAAAGACTTTATGATGAATTGATTTCCTAAAGGCATTTGATAAAGTGCCATATCAAAGGTTGCAACACAAGATGAGTGTTTGTTTTAGTAGATAACGTTAGCAAGGATGAAAGATTTGATGGTTAACCGAGTGCAATTAGTAGGGATAAAGCAATTTTTTTCATTTGTCATATTACTTAACTGCTGGAATGCTACAGAGACCAGTGATGAGTTCTCAAGTATTCATAGTCTTCTATCAATGACTTGGATGGAGAGATCGAGTATAATGGAACTGAATTTGCTAATTTGGTTATCTTTCGATTTGAGGTTCAAAGTTTGCTTCCTTTTCTGTTGTCACCTGCTTCATCATGAAGGCATTTGTTCTCTACCTTACATCGCTGAATGGACAGGTTGTCACCATTTTGAAAGATTTGTAGCAAGCTCCTATCAGTTATCAATGTCAGTGTTGCTGTGCATCAAGGAGAGATTCAGAGTAACATTGTAGCACATTTTCTTTCCTCTGGGATGTTGACCATTTAAGAGTTGAACGGACAGGACCTGACGAGACATTTTTCAGCCATCTATACACAGTTTTCAATCCGTTGTAGTTGGGTAGCAGGAGTAAGTTGCCTTCAAGAAGGACATGATGTTTGTTTGATAGTCCTCCTGCTGAAACCAGAAAATATAACAAAGACATTCTCGGTAGAACTTTTGCAGTGCTCTTGTGTGTTATTGATCTGCAGTCCAGGTCTCATTACAGTACAGGAATATGGAAACAACAACTGCTCTGTTTTGAGTTTGAGAATGGGCATCCACCAGAGTTTGTCATAGCAGCACACAGGGAGTCATCTTTTGGTTCAACAGGATTCTGTTCTACGTAATTTGAACATCAGACTGTGATTGGCCTTACGATATTTAAAGGTATAAGAAGGGGTGAAATACTGTTGGGAAGCTTGGCTTCCTCGGGTTGGTGACAATTCACCACGGCAGATTCGCTGCCGATGATTAGCCACTGCCAGTTCTCCACCAGCATTTCTCCACTGGGGTCGTTTGATCTCTGGAGACTATTCGCCACCGGAAATATATATATATATATGTACTGATTGTTTTCCCTCCCACCTGTTCTTTCATACTTCTTAGTCCACTTTATTTATACAACTACATACTACATATTGATTAAAAATAAGTAAAATAAATATCATTTTATTGGTTTATATATAAAAATGAGTTACAAACTTTAACCAGAAAAAGGAAATATATTTTAAATAATATTATTATGGCAGTAAAATCTCACATTAACATTAAACAATGAAAATTTTTAGTTCATTTGATAATTATGCGTTATTCCTCTAAGATATTCCAAACAATCTCTTTCACCGTATTCAAGAACAATTTTTCTTATTCTCTTGTCTGCGTCTCAATTTTTTTTAGCTTTATTTGTGGTGGGTAACCCGCTGTCAGCTGTTCCATATATAAGTTTCGCCCCTTTTGCCCTTTCATTAACGTTCCAATAAATTTCCATATGGTCAGGTGGTGAGCTCCGAGTTCAAAAGCAATTCTCCGATGAGCGGCTTCGGCCTGATTATTTGTGCGATCTTCATTGTTTATTGTTGTCTCATAGACTGACCACATATCATGGGAAAACAAAGGTGTCCTTCGGCTACTGCCACGTCTGTTGTAGAGTCCAATATAATTAAATTCAAACCAATCTAGTATTGGTCGTAGTTCTTGAGGCAAAAAATCTGCGAGTGCTTCTACGTAGGTATCAAGGTCAGTAAGTGGCACAAAAGCCAAAGCAATTATCGTTTTTGCATTTAAAGCATAATCTGGATCGGTGTTGTATTGAAGAGTTGCTCCAACTGCAGCAATATGTCTATGCATACTTTGTGCTAAATGAAAGGAACAGCCACTAATTCTAACTTCAGGAAAACATTCTCTAATAGCACTGATAGCTGCCTGCTCAAAGTCACAATGGATACACTGTGGTTTGAGATTAGGTACCAAGGACTTCACCATTTCAAACATGCATACATACGTTGAACGCTGCTTATTTGATAGAAGTATAAACAATATTAGAGGAACTCCATCAAGTCTTTTTGCTAAAATACAATATACCTGAGCACTATCCGCCAAAAGAAATTTTTCTTCTGCTCTGTTATCCGGCTGATATAAAGAAGATCAGTAAGGTTTCCTTTCTCGTCAAATTATTTTCTTCATGCTACTTGTTATCGGTAAAGATGCTAGGACTGACTGAGGGACATCAGCTACACGTTCGTTAATAAGAACACTAGGTACTTCCTGCGATTCTTCTGCACGACGTTTTAAACTTGTTTTCACTTTTGCAACTTGGACATTGCTGCGGAAGAGGAATGTGTGTGTGTTCATTTATTGTTTTTATCACAGTGCCACTCTTGGTGTGGATCCGTCCATTACATCGGCCCCTTTGTTCACATTGCCTTAGCTTAATACTTGAATCACTCTTGGATAGTTATCAAAAACATATAACATATATAAAACCATTGTGGTAAAATTTCTTATTTCCACGTTTACTAATAATTTCTGTTTCCATTTGAAGACTTGTTACTGAAACAACGCAATCACTACCTTAACCAATATAACGACAATTTTATATAGTGAGGCTAATCGTCAGCGGTGAATCTGCTTATTTGCGGAATCGTCTTTAATGGCCATTGGTCGGTGGCTAAGCGTCCTCGGCGAATCTGCTGTGGCGAATGGCCCCATCCTGGCTTCCTCAGTCATGGTGTTGAGTCAAAATTTGAAATAGTGATATATAGGCATTCCTGTGTGCCTGAGGAGAGTTAAAGACTAGCTTGCAAGTATATCTGTAAACATGGTGATTTCTTTTAAAGTAACTTGACTATGAAATAGGTTCCAGAACGAATGCGTTCTTGTGTACATTAAAGTTTACAATGAAGCATGGCAAACAATGATGCACCAAGGTTTCTGTTAGAAATTTCTGAATTCATTTCTTTTAAGCTGAGGGCAGCGCTCACTGAAACTAGAGACATTTTTTGGTTTCATTTTGGGGCAGTTCTGCAGAAGTTTTTGATGAAAATGAATGTGTAAAGCAGTACTGTTGATAAAGGGACAAAATTGTAAAAAACGCTTACCATAGAGTCTGGAGTTTGGTAATAGTTCCACACAGAAGTGTTTAAATAAAACCCTGAAGATGTTATTTCAAGGTGTGCATGCTTAGACTCCTGTGTATGAAAACTTGAGGAAAAGACAATAACATTTTCTGGAATGAAAGATAAATCGCAGTTAAATAAAGTAATTGAAGTTTTGGAGAAAGGGACTGTACAAGAAGTATCTTTGGGTACTGTACAGGAGTGTTTTGGGATCATCTTTTCGCTTGCATTTCAAAACTCTAAACTTGGATTCTGTATAAATAGTTTGTATTTATACGATTTTATCTTCATTTCTTGCGTGAAATATACTTTTGTTTTATTGTTAAAAGTAAATCTGCAACATTGTACTTATGTTTGTGAGGGACCAACTTATTAAAACCAAAACAAAACAAACAATGACCTATCGAGTCAAATTTCGGACTGGGATCTGATTTAAGAGAAAGTGAGGACTGCAGATTCTGGAGAGTCAGACTTAATCAGTGTGGTGCTGGAAAAGCACAGCAGGTCAGGCAGCATCTGAGGAGCAGGAGAGTTAACATTACAGGCGTAAGCCCTTCATCAGGAATGTGTGGATCTGATTTATCCAGTAATAAAGTCAGCTGGGATCATAACAATGCCCAGAAATCTATTTGATCTGTTAGTGGCTTGCGTAAACTGCTTCCTGTGCTTGTCCGATTTCAGTTTTGTTGCCTCAAGTAGTTGGAATTTGAGATAAATCTGATCTTAGTTTTTTTCAATTGTAAATTGGAAATTGAACTTAGAATCCAAAATTAAGAAGAAATACCATGGAATTTCTTCTGAACTCACCATGCTCATTGTTGTGAAAGTGCCTGAAGCACTTATTACAGGTCATAGACTCAGAATCGTACAACACATAAACAGACCTTTTCGTCCAACTAGTCCATGCCAACTATGTTCCCAAATTAAACCAAGTTAGTTTTGCCTGTGTTTTGCCAATGTACCTCCAAACCTTTCCTATTCATGTACTTATCCATATGTCTTTTAAATGTTGTAACTGTATCTGCATCTGCCACTTTTTCTGGAAAATCATTCCATACACAAACCATTCTGTATGGAAAAAAAGTTGCCCCTCATGTGTTGTGAAGTTGGTGTGTGTAAAATTGTAAATGTGGGAGAAAAGCATTGTGTGGTCCCTTGAAAAGATAATGTCTTTTAATGCTTAGAGTTAAAATGGATGTCTGAATAGCAGTTTAAAGTGTAGGTGCGCAGGGAGCACCCGAATTGAAACATTTTGCATCAAACCACCTGTTTTATTAAGTCAAATCTGTTCAAATTTAGTCAACTAATTTAAATCAAGTTCTTCAATACTGAAAACCTATCAAATTCAAATCTGACAGCGTTGACGATCTTGAACCAATCTGATTGTAAAGAAATTGATAGGTATTCAAGGATATAAAAACTGTGGGCATTTTGAAAGTTGGCGGAGAGCCAACTGCCCTCTGAAGAGATAAGAACTTTTCAGCTCTCAGGAAAAAAGCACCATCTATTCATAAAGGTCCCTGGCACTCTTAGACAATCGTCCGGATACCAGAATTCAGTGGAGAGAGGCGTTCAGAACAGAAGAAATTCCAGAGGAAACATTTCTGACTTCAGACTCATCAGAAGAAAGACTGGAGAGGCAGAGGAGCACTTTGGAAGACACTTTGGAAGTTCTGTGTGTACTTTGAGAGATTAAGTTTAATTTATTGTTTTCTTATTACTTGGATTTATAGAAGTGGGAGTTAGATTTATTCGAACAGCACCCAATTAGAACTTAAGTCCAAAAGGGAATAGTTAGTAGTTAGAGGAATTGTTTGGTTTGTTAGTAATTCTGTTAATCTCTTCACTGTTGCAGTTAGATAAGTAAATTGTTACTTGATAATTATAGAGTGGGTGAAAGGATTCCATTTCATTTAAGCACTCCTTTATAATAAATTGAGTGTTAGAGGTAGGTTCTGCCACTTTTCACTCTTTTATAAGATTATGAGACGAGTTGAGCTTCTTTGGGTGTTTTGGTTTTAATTATCAGAAGGGTGTCGACCTCCGCTCTGTAACAATGTCCTTGTTAAAATCTTTTACTCTCACCTTAAAAATATGGTCCCTAATTTTGAACTCCCCACTATAAAAAAAAGACCCTTGATGTTTACCTTAACTATGCCCCTCATGATTTTATAAACCTCTATAAGGTCACCCCATAACCTTTAATGTTCCAGTGAAAAAAAAATCCCAATCTCTCCCCATAACTCAAACTCTCTGTTCCCTACAACATCCTGCTAAATCTTTTCTGAAATCTCTCCAATTTAATAATATCTTCCCCATAGCAGGACAACCAGAACTGGACACAGTACTCCAGAAGAGGCCTCATTAATGTCCTGTACAACCTCAATATGACGTCTCACCTCCTATACCCAGTTCTGAGTTATAAAGACAAGCGTGCTAAACATCTTGTCTACCCCTGACATAAATTTCAAAGAATATGTACCTGAACCCCTTTGTCTGTCCGTTCTACAATACTATCCAGGGCTCTGCCATTAACTTTACAAGTCCTGCCCTTTTTTGTTCTACCAAAGTGTGATACCTTGTATTTTGCCAAATTAAACTCCATCTGCCACTCCTCAGCCCATTGACCCAATTGATCAAGATCTCTTTGTAATCTTACATAATCTTCTTCACTGTCTACTGTGCCACCAATTTTGGTATCATCTGCAAATTTACTAAATTCTTATACAAATTGTTTATATAAATGACAAACAAAATTGCTGAACAGTTTTTCAGGTGGTAATGATAACTCAGGGGTGTTGACATTTTGTCCCCTTGCTGAAGCTTCTCTGCCTTACACACATGATCTTGCAAGGTCATGTTCTGTTGTTATTACTCATTTTATTCTGTATTAGCTGCAATAACTGCATGAGAAGCTGATATGCTGAAATGCTGTGGTCACTTTGGTGATTTTCTCCAAATGCGCAGTTTTGACGGGAATGGAACGTAAGCAAAAGGGAAATCAATATTTCTATCCACTTAATTTCCAATAATTTCACACATTTGAATAGGCCTAGAAGCATATACATTTCACGACAGATTCTTGGAAGTGCTATAATTTTCAAGCTCTTCACATTACAGTGACTTTGCTGCTTTGCATGATAGTGTGTACGTGACTTCTTGTCACAAACTTTTTCGACCTTTTTGCTTTCAGTCACTCTCATTCCTATTTCGCATTCTATTATCATCCATGTTTGAAAATGCAAATTAACTATGGACAGGGAACTCATTCAGTCCATTAAAAATGCATTTTCTGTTAAAAGCACTTCTAGTTATCAAGTAGTAATGAAAAGAGAAAATACCCTTTTAAAATAAGATGTGTGAAGTTTGTCACTGCTTTCTTTGGCGCTTAAATTTCACTTCTCTCAAATTTTACTGTCAGATTTCAATTTTAAAAAACTCTTCTAGATCTGCTACGTGATTCTTCAGGATAACCCCTGTTATTTTTCTGCTGTAGAAAGTAACATAACCCTTGAACAATTTTAATATAGCAGCATCAAGTAAATACATTCCAGTGCACAGCTATGAGGCTTTTGGCCAATTACAAAGAAAAGAAAACCACACTACAAATCTTGATGCAAAATGTCTTCTTAAACCCAGTGTACAGCTCCAGTTGAACCAAATATCAGGGTGTCTCAGTGGTTGTATTGAGGTATACAGCAGAAAAGTTTGAATATTGTAAGAGGTTAGATGCACTTGATTAATATCTATGCAAATTCTTCATTGTTGATAATCAAGCTTCCAGCTAGTCGAAATGTGCACTTTTTTGTAAGTATGTCATGTGCATACCAACATCTAGTCTGGCTTTCTGGTGGCAATATGTGAACTTGCAAAGTCTATCAGAGATTAAATATTTGCAAGAATGTTATTTTTAATTTATGTCAATAAATTCAACATGTCACTGAACTTGTCTTCTGAGGTTGTGAGGTTGTCAGTTAAGATTGAATCTGGACGTATGCATCCTGGGTGCTGTCTTTGCATGAGTATCTTTCTTCATATTTGGTCTATTGATGAGACTGATTTTCAATATCACTGGAATGTTGCTGACATGTATCCTTGTCTTTTTAAAATTCATTCAGGGGACATGAACTTTGCTGGCTGGGCCAATATTGATTGCCCATCTCTCATTGTCTTTGAGAAAGTGGTGGCAAGCTGCATTTTTGAACTTTCGTAGTTCATTTGTAGTACTTTTGGACAAGAACTTTCAGAATTTTGATCCAACAGCACTGAAGAAATGAGATAGCAATATATTTTCAAGTTAGCATGGTGAGAGATTTGGAGAACAACTTGCAGATGATGGTGTTCCTTTAATCTGTCTACTGTCCTTTTAGATGGAAGTGTACATACATTTACAAGGTGCAGTCTGAGGGGGCTTTGTGCATTTTGTTGGTGGTACACACCGCTTCTATTGAGTGTCAACATTGAGGAACTAAATGTTTGTGGATTTCGTTTTTAATCATTTGTGGACTGTGGGTATCTATGGCTGGCAAGCCATAGATGCCCGTCCCTAGTTGCCCTTGAAATAGTGGAGGTGAACTGCTGCCTTGAACTGCCTCAGTCTATCCTTTGTGGGTTGGCCCACATTGCCATTTGGGATGGAATTACAGGATTTTGATCCAGTGACAGTGGAGGAAAGGCAATATATTTGCAAGGCAGGATGGTGAGTGGCTTGGAGGGGAATTTGAAAGTGGGTAGAATTCCCATGTATTTGCTGCCCTTATCCTTAGATGGATATGGTCATGGATGTGGTGCTAATCAAGCAGGTTGCTTTGACTTGGATCGTGTCTAGCTTATTGAGTATTTTTGGGTCTGCAGTCATCCAGGAAAGTGGAAAGTATTCCATCACACTCCTGATTTGTACTTTGCAGATGGTAGACAGGTTTTGGGAGTCAATTGAAATTATTGCTGCAGGATTCTTAACCTATGACCTGTTCTTGTAACTGCCATTAAGAAGTTGGAAACATGAATATGTCTTCATTACTTATCTGAATGGACTTGCATTAACATGCTTATTTGCATTGTCTACTAAATCTTGGAAGTTCAACGGTGTCCTCTTCCATATTAAAATTGTATCTGCATCATTGTTGTTTTTTGTTAATCTCTGTTGGTACTTTGTTTTTTTACAGGATCTATTTTAAGATTTTTGGTTTCCTTTCCCACAATAGCTCTGCTCTTTGCAACATTTCTCTCACTTTTCTCCACGAGCAGCCTCCCTGTCACTCTCATTTTGTCTGTGGTCTACCAATCTCCCCCTTGCATTCTGTTCACTTCCAAGCAAAAAAAAAAGAGGTTGGCTGCAGGTGCTGCATGCCTGCACCCTAGGCCTTTGTCTCCCTTCCATCAGGACCCCAACCTCTTTGGATGTTTTGTCAGTTGCGCATGGTGACATCTTTGGTGCATATGCACATGCTTCTTGTGGCTATCTGATGTCATGAATGAATATTTGCATTTTTTCAGACTTAAATTTTTTGCTCAATATATGTAGATTAATTCTGCATAGGGTAAATGGAGGTGTATTATCACTTGCACCAGAAACACATGTGCTTTAGATTTCTGAGTCAGTGAATAATATTGTGCTGGCAGATCACGTCACAGAGGCGAAAAAGTTGTTCTCTAGTTATTAAGAGGTACAATTGCAAAAAAGAAAATATATAGTTAAGATTATGTCTCCAATTGTCATGTTTGCTTTCGAGATGTTGTATTTGGAAACCAAGATAATCTTTTCTCTCTCCTTTTAAATATAAATCTGTTGAAGAGTTCAACTCACTGCAGCAGTCTGTACATTTAAGAAGGCTGAACAGCTGAAGTTATACACTCCAGTGTGAACAATAGAAAAAAAATATTTTAAATCGTGATATATTGTGAACTGTGGATTCAAAGGGATCTGGGTTTTGTTGTCCACCAGTCAATGTAAGACAGATAGGTGCAACAAGCAATTAGGAAGGCAAATGGTATATTGCTTTCATTGCAAAAGGATTTTAGTTCAAAAGTTGGGATGTTTTACTGCAATTATACAGGACCTTGGTGCAACCAAACCTGGAGTATTGTGTGCAATTTTGGTTTCCATACCTAAAAAACAATGTACTTTGCTTTAGAGGGAGTACAGTGGAAGCCATCTAAGCGAATACACAGGATAGCATACTCCTGCTATGAGGAGATATTGGTTCAACTTGACCTGTATTCACTAGAGTATAGAAGGATGAGAGGGGATCTGATTGAAACATATAAAATTCTATTAGGGATGTTTTCACTGGATGAAGGCTCTTGAGCCAGATAACGCAGTCTCAGGATATGGGGTAGGCCATTTAGAGCTGAGCTGAGAAAATGTTCTTGACTTGAAGGCTAGGGAATCTGAGGAATTCTGCATCCACAGGAGGCTGTAGAAGCTAAGTCACTGAGTAAATTCGAGAGAGAGAGGCTTTTATTTATATTTTAAAGGCATCGAGGTGTATGGACAGAAAGTGGGGAAATGGCATTGAGATAGAGGAACAGCTATGACTGTATTTAATGGTCAGACAGGCTTGAGCCAAATGGCCTACTTCTGTTCCTAATTGTTGTGTTTCAGTGCTATTGAAATATTGCCATTGTAATGAAGGGGAAAAGGTCAAACGTCCCGATAATTAAGCCAACCTGTTATGGTGCGCGTAGAGGTTCCCTGCTAATAATTAAACCTGAAACACCCAGGGAAACTGGCCTTGCCCCTTGTAATCTCTTAAAAGTGTGGTTAAATGAACAGAATCCCTGATATTCACTTTAGAAGTAACAATTTATTTATTTAACCCTAACAGTGAACAAATTAACAGAATCACTAACAAACCGAACAATTCCCCCCTAACTACTAACTATTCCCTAACTGAATTAAATTCTACTGGTATGCTGTTCCAATGAACACAGATCCCACTTTTATAAATCGAAGTAATAAAAATATAATAAATTAGTCTCTCAAAGTTCTTACAGAATGGATTTTCTGGAATGCTTTGCCTTCTTCGCTGTCTCTCCAGTTTTTCTTCTGCTGATCCTGTTGTAAGGGATGTTTTGTCTATAATTTCTATTGTATGGAATATTACCTAAAAGTGCCATAGTACCTTTTATGGATAAATGGTGCTCCCTGTGAGAGCTGAAAGTTGTTATCTCTTCAGATGGCAGTTAGCTGTCCCTGATTTTCCAAATGCCGCCATCTGTTATACCTTGATGACCTATTCACTTCTTTACAATTGGATTGGTTTGAGGTAGTCAAATCTATTAGATTTAAATTTAATTGGGTTTTGGTATCAAGGGCCTGGTTTAAATTAATAAGCTAAAATTCAAGCTGGTTGCCTTAACATCAAAAAAGCCTAAGGTGTCCATTCACAGCCAATTGATACACGTTTCAATTTCAGAACTGTCTGTAATCTGCAGCTGCTTACAGACACATTTTTCTGTATAAATCTCTAAGCTTAGAAAATCACTTCACCTCGTAAAGGGACCGTGCACTCTTTCCTCCTGTAATTTTTCCAAACAAATTCTACCTTCCTGCCATCAACTTCATGAGTACTCAACACAACTTTGTAACACCATATTTATCCAAGATTTGGGTAGCTTGGCTGATCAAGCTGTTGAAGATTTGAATAAAGACACAGTAATGCTAGGTGGCTCAGATATTATGAACTTACATGTATGACTTTTAAAACAAAAAGCTTAACTTTAATCGGTCTGCTATTTGGAATAATTAAACTTCATATTTCAGTCATATTCATACTTGTATCTGAAGTGTTGATCAACTTATATGTAATTGTTTTTCAGACAGGTTAAGACAAATTGACTTTTCATCTCCCTTTGAGCCTCAAAACCTCCACAAACTTTTTGTTGTCCTTGTATTTTATTCTTGTATTTTGTTTGTTCTCTGTTTATTTAACCTTTTATGTTAGGAAGATAGGATAGTTACTGTTCATTTTACATATCATAGAGATTTGTAACATGATTAGGTTTCTTCTGCAATGTATTCAGTTATAATTTTTTTCATTTTGAGAAGATTAATATTGATGCTGCTATTGCTGTGAACTGAAAATGTCCTGGATTGTAATAAGTGAAGCATGTGGTTGAAAGAACCAAGATTAGAGAGCTGGAGGGGAATGAAATAAAAAGAGAAATAATTATAAAGAGAGCTCTTAAAGGATCAATTTACAGATCAGGACCAAGCAGCACCCTCGTTATTCCTGTAGCATATAGTTCACTTAAATACTTCTATTTTAGAAATAAATGAGTCTGAAAATTTAAGATATAATTAGCGACACAATTCTGAAGTGACATTGCTCAGCCAATGTTTCCGGGTATTGAAATTGTTGGATAAGAGATTGGAAATTTTAAAGTATGTTTTTATTAATTTTATTTATTTATTCATTTATTTATATAAAAGGTTGAAGGAAGGTATGTCTGCAGCTTTTTTTTTCCTGTTGTACTGAGTGTCTGCAGAAGTGTATCATAACAATTTAAATTGCAAATGGTTATCTTCTAGTTCTGTGCCAGGGAGAAATTTATTCAGCAACTGTATTAAAAGTAAAAGCTACTACAGGTTCAGAATTTTTTTTTGCAAGCTCTTAGTATTTGTAATGAATTGCTGAAATGCATTGAGATTGAGCATTTTTTATGACCAGGAAAAGTAGTGTTTGAAATTATGTTGTTAGTTGGGTGATTTTATTTTATTTGCTGTGGTTAAAATGTCAGCATGCTGCTGATGGCATTTTGGGAAGATTGAGTTAAGTTGTGTTTAAGCCATCAGAAATAAAGATTGCACCTTAAAAAGTTGTATTGCAATATGTTGTATTGCAACATTTTGAATAAGTATTTTTGTCAGTATGACTTATTTTTCATAGAATTTAGAACAATTTAACCCTAGTTGGCGTCTTAAATGGTATCATGTTCGCTTTCTATTCATGTTACATATCTGATGCCTCAAGTTGAATTTTTTGGGATCCATGGAAGATGCTGTTGCACCTGGGAAAGTAAGATTGAAATTTGGGCTGACATGATGGGCTGTATGTAAGAAGAAAAGTATGAGATTACATGTGATTGGTTATGCTATCACTACTAGCAGACCATTTGTGTATCTATATAATGCCTATGCAAAACCTACGTTTAACTACTTTAAATATTTGAGACAGAATTAGCTTGATGGAGAATTGGATACAATTTATCTCCCTCTTGCACTGCTGATGTGTAATTGATGGGGAAGAGCTTTGGTCACTTCCAGGAGTGTAAGCATGTTAAAAAAAGAAAGTACTGGAAGTGCAGAGAAAGCCCATCAGTAAAGAGAAAAGATGGTTTGCTTCATCAGAAGTGGAAGTCTCGGGAGCAGCACCCTTTCTGTAACCAAGAACAGCCTTGCTTATCCGAACATCAGTTATCCAAATTTGGATTATTTGAACAAGATCTTGTAAAAACATTATCAGTTAGCCAAACAATCAGTTATCCAAACAAAATATTCCCCTCTGGTCCCGTTTGGATAATCAAGGTTGTTTTGTAAAGCTGAGTGTAGTACCCATCACCAAGAAGAAGGTTTCAGTGAAGCTGAAAGATCTGAAGGTGAATCAGTCACAGATCAGATCAGATCAGAATTCTGAAGGAGATTGTATAGGCATTGTTGGTGATATTACAGGAATCATTGGAGTTGGGGAGGGTGCCAGACAACTGGAAAATGCTAATGTAACACTGCTGTTTAAGATGGGAGAGAGGCAGAAGACAGGAAACCATTGATTTATTAGCTTGACCATGGTCATTGGTAAGATTTTAGAGTCCATTATTAAGGATGAGATTATGGAGTACTTGGAAATGCATGGTAAGATAAAGCTGAGTCAGCACAACATCATGAAGGAGAGGTCATGCTTGATGAATATGTTAGAATTCTTTGAGAAGTTAATAAGCAAGTTAGACAGAAGAAAGCCAGTGGACATGATCTATTTAGATTTACAGAAGACCTTTGACTAAGTCCTGCTCAGGAGGCTGCGAAATAAGATTAAGGGCCCATTGTTTTAGGGTCAAGGTACTGACTTGGATACAGGTTTGGCTGATTGTCAGAGGGCCGAAAGTAGGGTAAAGGGGTCTTTCTCAGAATGGCAGCCAGTACTAATGGAATTCCATAGGGATCACTATTGGGAGGACAATTACTCACGGTATACATTAACAATCTGGACAAAAGAGCTGAAGCCATTGTTGCTAAGTTTGCAGATAACGTAAAGATAGGTGAAGGAACAGATATTATTGCCTGAGGGGGAAGCTACAGAAGTACTTGAAAATGATAAATGGAACACAATGTGGGAAATGGTGAGGTTGTGTGCTTTGGTTGGAAGAATAGAGACACAGACTATTTTCTAAACAGGCAAGGCATGAAGCACAAAGGGACTCTAGTCCTTTTTCAGGATACTGAAAGTTAACATGCAGGTTCAGTTGGCAGTTAAAGGGCAAATGCAATGTTAGCATTCATTACAAGAGAGCCAGAATACAAGAGCAGAGATATACTGCTGAGGCTGTTTAAGGCTTTGATGAAAACGCATTTGAAATGATCTGAACAGTTTTAGGCCAGTATCTAAGGAATGATGGGCTGGCATTGGAGGGTGTCCAGAGGAATTGGTAACAATGATCCTGGGGATGAAGGGCTTGTCATATGGGGAGTGGTTGAGGACTCTGAGCCTGTATTTGGAGTTTAGAGGGATGATGGGTTTATGAATAGGAAGGGTTTGGAGGGATATGGGCTGGGTGCTGGCAGGTGGGACTAGATTGGGTTGGAATATCTGGTCGGCTTGGACGAGTTGGACTGAAGGGTTTGTTTCCATGCTGTATATCTTTATGACTCTAAGTGGAATCTCATTGAATCTTACAAAATACTGAAGCCTGGCTGGAGTGGAAGTGGAGAAGGTGTCTCCACTAGTAGGAGAGACTAAGACCCAAGGACACATCCTCAGATTGAAGGGATTACCCTTTCGAATTGAGATGAGAAGGAATTTCCTCAGTCAGAATGTGGTTAATCTGTGGAACTCATTGCTGCTGGGGGCTATGAAGGCCAAGTCATTGAGTGTATTTAAGACCGAGATCGATAGCTTCTTGATTGTTAAGAGGATAAAGGGTTAAGGGGAGAAGGCAGGAGAATGGATTTGAGAAACGCATCAGCCATGTTCTAAAGGCAGACCAGACTCGACCAGACTGAATAGCTTAATTCTACTCCTATATCCTATTCTCTGTCCTTCGTCTTCAATGTATCACCTTATGCTTTTTGGCATTGAATTTCACCTGTCATGTATCTGGCGATTCCACCAACCTGTCTATGACATCTTCAAGTCTATTGCTAGTTGCTTAATGTTGATTACAATTCCATGTTTGGTTGTTTGCAGATGTCAAAATTGTGCCCAGTTCTCCCAAGCTAAAGCGGTTGATGTTTATTAAAAACATTGATGGCTTTAGTACTAAACCCTGGGGATCATGATGGATACCTTCATCCAGTTTGCAAAGCAGTTATTCGTCGGATATGTGGAACAGTCCATCTTCCGCAGCTACACTGACACCACCTTTTCTTCTGCTACATTGAAGACTGTATCGGCGCTACCTCATGCTCCCACGAGGAGGTTGAACAGTTCATCCACTTCACTAACACCTTCCACCCCGACCTCAAATTTACCTGGACCGTCTCAGACTCCTCCCTCCCCTTCCTAGACCCCTCTATTTCTATCTCGGGCGACCGACTCAACATGGACATTTACTATAAACCGACCGACCCCCACAGCTACCTAGATTACACCTCCTCCCACCCTGCCCCCTGTAAAAATGCCATCCCATATTCCCAATTCCTTCCCCTCCACCGCATCTGCTCCCAGGAGGACCAATTCCAATACCAAACAACCCAGATGGCCTCCTTCTTCAAAGACCGCAATTTCCCCTCAGACGTGGTTGAC
>NC_057730.1:35432776-35446916 GCF_004010195.1 Chiloscyllium plagiosum
GTCTCAACCCTCGGACTCAGCACCACCTTCTTCACCTGCAATCTTCTTCCCGACCTCTCCGCCCCCACTCCCTCTCCGGCCTA
The DNA here is from genome assembly GCF_004010195.1 of Chiloscyllium plagiosum. Taxonomy (NCBI): domain Eukaryota; kingdom Metazoa; phylum Chordata; class Chondrichthyes; order Orectolobiformes; family Hemiscylliidae; genus Chiloscyllium; species Chiloscyllium plagiosum. The sequence goes on from NC_057730.1 coordinate 35,432,860, forward strand.
TCACCCTCATCTTAACCTCCTTCCACCTATTGCATTCCCAATGCCCCTCCCCCAAGTCCCTCCTCCCTACCTTTTATCTTAGCCTGCTTGGCACACTTTCCTCATTCCTGAAGAAGGGCTTATGCCCAAAACATCGATTATCCTGCTCCTTGGATGCTGCCTGACCTGCTGCGCTTTTCCAGCAACACATTTTTCAGCTCTGATCTCCAGCATCTGCAGTCCTCACTTTCTCCTAAAGCAGTTATTTATCACAATTCTGTTTTCTATCACTCAGCTAATGTTGCCCACACGACACATGCAAAAAAAGGAATAGCAGAAGATCATTTAATAAAGTCTGGTAGGGTTGTCTATGACTGAACATTAAAAAAAAGTACAGATAATGTTGTACATCAGGCATCTATGAAAAAGTTCTATTACTTAGAGAAGGGCCTTCGAGATATTTTGTAATCAACCTGTTCATTGATATTATTACACGCCTAGGGAGCAGGAGGGACTTGAACCTGGACAGAGAATAGGATATAGGAGTAGGGACAGTTCCACTGCACCACAGGGGCCTTGGATGCTTGAGACCTGTTGGAACTAGTGCACAGGTGATAATACATATTCAGTAGGGGATAATTGGGTGAGAACTGGGTATATAAAAATGGGAAAGGTTTGGAAGATGGGGTTTGAGAACCAGCTACACCAGTAGTGTTTGTAATAGCATCTCTGAACAGGTTGCCTCCCCACCCCCATTCCGCAGAGACCATTTACTCTGTGAGCCCTTGTTAGGTCCACACCCGTCAACAACTCACCCTCCACACATGGCACCTTCCCTTGCCACTACAAGAGGTGCAAAACCTGCGCTCACATCTCCCCTCTCACCTCCGTCCAAGGCCCCAAAGAAGCTTTTCAATCCAGCAGAGAATTTCCTGCACATCCACCCACCTGATTTACTGTGTCGGTTGCTCTAAATGTGGTCTCCTCAGGGAGACAGAATGTGAACTCGTGGAGCATTTCAAGAAAGATCTCTGGGACACACGGCACCAAACAACCCCACCGCCCTGTGCTGACCACTTCAACTCTCCCTCCCACTCCACCAAGGACATGCAAGTCCTGGGCAGCCTCCTCCACTAAATCCAAGCTACCCGACAACTGGAGGAAGAAAGCTTCACCCTCTGCCTTGGGACCCTTCAACCACATGGCATCAATGTTGACCTGTCTCGTTTCCAATTCAAACCCCCCCCCCCCCACCTCATCCCAGATTCAACCCTCCAACCCAGCACCGGCCTCTTGACCTGTCCCGTCTTCGTTCTCATTTATCAGCTCCAACCTCTCCACCCCCTGCATCTACCTTCCCAGGTATCTTCTCCCAGTCCCATCCCCACCTTCCTATTTATCTCTTAGGTCCCCCCCCCATGATGCAGGGCTGATGCCGGAAACATTCACTTTCCTGCTCTTCAGTGCTGCCTGTCCTGTTGTGCTTTTCCAGTGTCACACTTCTTGTCTACGAACAGGTTGATTTGGTAAATATCTCGAAACACATGGGGAGTAGGTAATCAGTCTTGTTGGAATTTGTGCCTGTGTGAACTAGAAATACAACTAGCTAGAAAAATATATGACTGGACTCTCTGCAGAATAAGCATTTTAACTTATTATTTAACAGCATAGAAAATAGGAGCTCAAGTAGGCCAGTCTGCTGTGCCATTCAATATGATCATGGCTGATCATCCAACTTCGTACCCTGTTCCTGCTTTCTTCCCATTACCCATTGGCCCTTCTTGCCCTAAGAACTATATCTAACTCCTTATTGAAAGGATTCAATATTTTGGCTTCACTTGCTTTCTGTAGCAGAGAATTACACAGACTCACCATTCTCTGGGTGAAGAAACTTCTTCTCATATCAGTTCTAAGTGACCCACTCTTATCCAAAAACTATGTCCCTGCTTCTGGATTCCCTGGTCATCAAAAACATCCTTTCTATGTTTACCCTGTCTAGGTTTGTTAGAATTTTATAGATTTCCAAGAGATCCCCTCCTTGTTCTTATGAACTCCAGTGAATATGGTCCTAATTGAGAACAGGTGTCCTCTTATGTCAGTTCTGTTGTCCTCAGAATTAGTCTAATAAACTTTTGTTGCACTTCCTCTACAGCCAGAACACCTATCCTCATGAGTTTCAATTTTGCCCAGAAACCTATTCTGCCACACTGTATCATTTCTGGTTCCAATGTTCATAATTAAACATAGCTCTCATCAACATTCTGTTGCATTGTCAGACTAGCCATTTGAGGTTTGTCAAATCAAATGACTTGCTCTTAAAAAATCTGATTTGGCTGTCTTTTGTTAGACCATATTTGCCCAAGTGACTGATAAATTGTTAAGAATATCATTTCTAGAAGCTTTTCCAGCATTGATGTTAAATTGGTAGGCCTATAATTTCCAGGTATATCTTGTTTTTTGAACAAGTTGTTCCTTCATTGTTCTGGCCTAATATCTTTATCTAAAGGACACTAAAAAACTGTCTATCCCATTGGCAACTGTGAATATATCCAATTCTGAAAGGATGCTTAACTCAATTTTAGCAATGCAAGCAGTTTTACTGCATCCTTATTATCTATTTTTCAAAGTTTGTGAGAAGATTTGTAGCTCGGGTGCTCGTTGTTGTGGTTCTGTTCGCCCAGCTGGGAATTTGTGTTGCAGACGTTTCGTCCCCTGTCGAGGTGACATCCTTAGTGCTTGGGAGCCTCCTGTGAAGCGCTTCTTTTTTTAATCTATTTTTATTTCACCTTGGTAACTTTTTAAAATCATCGCTTTGACCGAGTCTTCTTCTTTGGTAAACCGATGAAAAAATCTCACTGATAAATCTCCATCCACTAATAGATATACATTTTCATTCATAATCAGTCCCACCATATCTTTGAGGAGAAAGTGAGGACTGCAGATGCTGGAGATCAGAGCTGAAAATGTGTTGCTGGATAAGCGCAGCAGGTCAGGCAGCTTCCAAGGAGCAGGAGAATCGACGTTTCGGGCATCAGCCCTTCTTCAGGAATGAGGAAAGTGTGTCCAGCAGGCTAAGATAAAAGGTAGGGGAGGAGGGACTTGGGGGAGGGGCGTTGGAAATGCGATAGGTGGAAGGAGGTCAAAGTGAGGGTGATAGGCCGGAATGGGGGTGGGGGCGGAGAGGTCGGGAAGAAGATTGCAGGTTAGGAGGGCGGTGCTGAGTTCGAGGGATTTGACTGAGACAAGGGGTCTTTGACAACCTCTAAGAAACATAGAAAATTGAAGCAAGAGAAGGCCTTCAATGGTCTGACCATCCTACTAATAGAGGGCAATTTGGATTTGTTTTTATGTTCTTGTCATTCCAATAATAAAATGGACCTTGTTAAAATTTAAAAAGTCCTTTGAATGACAGAGTACTTACTCTCTACAGCCAAGTCAAAATATTATGGCTGCTGGAAATCTGAAATAGAAACAGAAAATGTTGGTAATGCTGAGCAGGTGAGGGAATATTTGTGGGGGCAAAAAAACAGTTAATGTGTAACAATTACCTTTCATCAGAAGATTTTTCTCACTCTTTGCTGTACATAGCATTGCATTTTGGGAAGCGCTTTTCCATCTTTTAAACAGTTGGAGTATCTGATCTGTCCTAACCAAAATAAGGAGTTTTGTGTTTATTTTAAGACTGCACTAATCCAGTTCAGTAATCTTTGCATTTGAAGAGAGTTCTCAGGTGTTTCTGGCTCATCACAGTGCAATTTGAAACATAGTGTTTTTTCCCCCAAGTTCTTACCTTTGGCAATGCCGTAGCTTTCACTGAGTTTACCAAGGTAAGTCACTGCTATCATCTGAAGAATATCTGGCCGATGGGAAGCCTTTCCCATTTAGAAAAAAATGACAGATCGAGAATGTTGATTTTGCAAACATTCATTTTAATTACCTAAACCTGGATTGTCTGTCAGTTGTGGGAATAACTACAAGCACAAGTTGCAATGAGCAAGAATACATGAATTGTTTTGGTGTATGTCTCTATGAGTTCCACTCAGAATAACCTTCATAGATTTAAAAATAGTGAGTAAGTTTGAGGTGTCTTGTAGTGTCCAGGCTGCTTGAGCGATGTGGGTTTATGTTTACATGGCCCTATGTTGCTTTAATGGGAGTTGTTTAATTGTGGGTTTTTAAACTAAAGTTCCAGTATCACCTGAGAGAGGATTTGAAAAAGCTGAGAAGTTTGTCTTATACTGATTGTTCCAGATGCATTAGTCTTCATGCTGAGAGCACTGAATGACGTTTATGCAAGAATAAGCTGTCCAAATTGATTTGGCTGTCATGCAAGTTTCTGCAGTGGCTAGGAATGACATTGGCCAGGCAGCAAATATGCTACATTTGCTGGTGATTGATATTCCGGACACAAATACCAAGATTTCTGCTTACAGCAAAGTTCCACATCCCTTACTTTGTTTAATTTTGAAAAAATCATGAGGACTGAATGTAAGTTTGCTTACTCAGTTGGAAGGTTCATTTTCAGATGTTTCGTCACCATACTAGGTACCACCATCAGTGAGCCTCCTGTGAAGCACTGGTATTAGTGACCTGCTTTCTATTTATGTGTTTAGATTTCCTTGGGTTGGTGATGTCATTTGCTGTGATGATGCCATTTCCTGTTGTTTTTCTCAGCGGGTGGTAAATCTGTAGGAAATGGACCAAATACTGAATGACGGAAGCAACCATCCCAACACCCACTAATGAAGCTGCATTAGAACATTATTTCAATGAGCCACCACATACTGCAGCACGAGGAACTATGAAGAGCAGAGGAAAATCATCTATACAGCATATTCAAAAAGAATGGATACCAATGCCGATTTCTCAGCAACAAACCAAACTGCATCCAGAAACCCTGTCCACTCTCCCCTACATCAAAAACTTCTCGGAAATGACGATTCAGACCTCTTGGCATCATGGTAGCCCACAAACCCACCAACACACCAAAACAGCAGCTAATGAACTTGAGAAATCCCAAACAGATGACAAAACTAATGGCATTTACAAAATACCTTGCAAGAACTGTAACAAACATGACATTGGATAAACAAGCAGAAAACTAGCTACCAGGATACAAGAACATCAACTAGCCACAAAAATACATGACCCACTCTGACTAGTATCCTAACATACAGATGAGGAAGGACACTACTATGATTGGGACAACACATCCATCCTCGGACAAGCCAAACAGAGAGAGACACAAGAATTCCTAGAAGCATGGCATTTCAACTGGAACTCTGTCAACAAACACATTGACTTGGACCCCAGTCAATGAGAAGAACAACAGGAAGTGACATTACCAAAGGAAGTGACATACCTAGCGTGGTGACGAAATGTCTGAAAATGAACCTTCCAGCTCCGTGAGCAAACTTACATCCAGAACCTCAACCTGAGCTACAAATCTTCTCAAAACTGGCTAACATGAGAACTATGAGCAGGAGCCACTATACGATCATGGCTGATCTCAGTTCAGCCTCCAACTCAGTTTCTTGCCTGCTCCCCAAACCCTTCAGCCCGTTACTAAGTTAAAAAATCTGTCTCCTCTTCAAATTTATTTTTAGTTTGCCAGCATTCACTGCTTTCTGGCATAGTGAACTTAGTAGGTTTATGACCCTTTGAGAGAGAGAAGATTTCATCATCTCTGTTTTAAATCCACTACTCCTTATCCTAAAGCTATGACATCTCGTTCTTGATTGTTCCACATGAGAAAACATCCTCTCTACTTTGTCAAATCTCTTTTGCATCTTTTATGCCTCAAATCGATCTCCACTCATTCTTTCAAATGCTGAAGAATAAAAGTCTAAACTACTCAATCTCTCTTCATAAGACAATCTCTCGTCCCTGGAATCAACAAGGTTGATGGAATTGTTTTTCTAGAGGAAGGTTTAATCTGGATCAAGTAGTCATCTATGTTGCTTAGCTTTACATTTTACATTTGCACGATGTGTGCCATTCCAGATATTCTTTGCATGTGATCACCTGAGGAAATACAAGTCATAGGAGCAACTTTGAAGATTCAATTTGGAGTGGAAAATGTATTTAAAAGAATATATGACTCTGGGGTGATCAGGAACAAGCTCTTAGCAACTTTTCTTCAGAACTTGTTAGACAGTTATAGGAGGAGATTGTAATTACATTGTTAGGCTCACAGAAAATAACGCAAGTGTAAAATACAAACCACATTGGTGAGGGAAGGTCAGCAAAGCTGTCTTCATTTCTTTCACTTCTTTCATTCTGTTAGTTTCATCAGATGCTTTGGACATTTGGAGGATTTGCAAGAATGTTTGCTGGCAGCAGCTGTTGGAGGTGATGTTAGTAGGAAATCTTTGTTTTGTTGGTTCCCAAGAGTAAGTTTGATCAAGGCCTGCCTCATATCTGTATCCTGAAGAATCAATTCAATGTGATTGTGCTGCTGAATATTACAATTGGATCAAAGAAAAACATTGCTAGAAACTGTGGGCCAATCCTAATTTGATACCTTGCCAAAGTATGTTCGGTATCGTTTCATGTCGATAGTGATAATAAGATTGCTGGTGGTTGTGGCAACTACTTCGAGATACAACCTGGTTTTCTCTATTTCCACTACCTGCCAAAAAATAAAGTTAAAAATCACACAACACCAGGTTATAGTCCAACAGGTTTAATTGGAAGCACACTAGCTTTTGGAGTGACGCTCAATCCTAACACACAGAATTTATAGCAAAAATTTACAGTGTGATGTAACTGAAATTATACATTGAAACATTGATTGTCTGTTAAGCCTTTCATCTGTTAGAATACAGTGATAGTTTCACTTCTTTCATGTGTAAATCACAAAACCTTTTTTAAAAAAAGTTGCATTCTCGGATTAGCTGTTAACAATGGTGATAGCTAGACAATATGTTGAAGGTGTTGGCCCCCTGTGTTCTTCCTCATTCCTGAAGAAGGGCTTATGCCCGAAACGTCGATTCTCCTGTTCCTTGGATGCTGCCTGACCTGCTGCGCTTTTCCAGCAACACATTTTCACCCCTGTGTTCTCTGTCTATGCCATGATGTTTAGACTGATTCTAATCTTAACAGTGAGATAACGGAGTTTTACTTAAATTCATGCAGTTTTTGAGCTCAGAGTTCTACATGAATGCATGCAGTTTTTGAGCAAAGTACAATGTAACCCTGCAAGTACAAAATTCACCCCACAAAATATGTGTGCATGTGGGTCTTTGTATGCCTGTGTGTGTGTGTGTCTGTCTGGGTTGGGGGTTGTGAGTGTGAGAAAGTGTATGTGTGTGTGTAGTAAGTGCAGAGTGTCTTAAGTCTGTGAGGGGGTGCATGTGTGAGGGTGGGAGTGTGTGTGTCTGTCAGGGTTTTGTCCCGAAGTCCATCTTGGAGGATGGTCACCCAAAGGTCCGAGGCTGAATGTCCTGGACCACTGAAGTGTTCCCCAACTGGGAGGGAACACTCCTGTCTGTTGATTGTTGTGCGGTGCCCATTCATCCGTTGTCGTAGCCTTTGCTCGGTTTCTGCATAGAGAAGAAGTCTTGTTCGAACCTGTGCATAAAAATGTTGGCATATTGGGGTGCAAATTTGGTCCCCATGGCTGCTCCGTGTGTCTGGATGAAGAACTGGTTGTCAAAGGTGAAGACGTTGTGATCAAGGATAAAGCGGATGAGTTGTAGGATGGTGCTTGGAGATTGGCAGTTGTTGGTGTTGAGTACTGAGGCTGTTACCACGATGCCATCATTGTGGGGGATGCTGGTGTAGAGTGCGGAAAAGTCCATTGTGACGAGGACTGTGACTGGTTCGTGGGTGCTTAGTTTCTGTAAGAAATCCGTAGTGTCGTGTTCTCTGCTGCCTGTTGGGGAACACTTCAGTGGTCCAGGACATTCAGCCTTGGACCTTCGGGTGACCATTCTCCAAGGTGGATTTCGGGACAGGCAGCAGAGAAAAGTGGCCGAGCAGAGGCTGATAGCTAAGTTCGGTACCCATAGGGAAGGCCTCAACCGGGACCTTGGGTTCATGACACATTACAGGTGACCACCATTGCACTATACACACACACACAGATACTCCTACACACGCACACACAGGCACTTCTGTACACACATACACACGGACGCGCACACACACAGACCCACACACAGACACCCACACACACCCTTACAGACACACACACTCCCACCCTCACACATGCACCCCCTCACAGACTTAAGACACTCTGCACTCACTATACACACACACATACACTTTCTCACACTCACAACCCCCAACCCAGACAGACACACAGACAGACAGACAAAGACCCACATGCACACATATATTTTGTGGGGTGAATTTGTACTTTCAGGGTTACACTGTACTTAGCTCAAAAACTGCATGCATTCATGTAGAACTCTGAGCTCAAAAACTGCATGAATTTATATAAAACTCTGTTATCTCACTGTTAAGATTAGAATCAGTCTAAACATCATGGCATAGACAGAGAACACAGGGGGCCAACACTTTCAAAATATTGTCTAGCTATCACCATTGTTAACAGCTAACCCGAGAATGCAACTTTTTTAAAAAAAGGTTTTGTGATTTACACATGAAAGAAGTGAAACTATCACTATATTCTAACAGATGAAAGGCTTAACAGACAATCAATGTTTCAATGTATAATTTCAGTTACATCACACTGTAAATTTTTGCTATAAATTCTGTGTTAGGATTGAGCCCTCCACTATCACCTGATGAAGGAACGACGCTCCGAAAGCTAGTGTGCTTCCAATTAAACCTGTTGGACTATAACCTGGTGTTGTGATTTTTAACTTTGTCCAACATCTCCAAATCATGCCAAAAAATATACTGTGTATTTCGGTGGTTGCAACAGATAATTGTCTTTGAATTCTATGTTAAGTTTTAGGAACAAGTTATTTTAAGGGTACAACATTTTTGAAGAGTATTTTTGCAGAATCAATGGAATATTCAAGTGGAAAATGTAAAATTGTAGGCACAGAATACATCCTGCCAAACTACATCTTCTGTAGTATCACTCCAAATTTTAACACTGCAGTATGGATATTATTTTGCACCGAGTATGTCGGACAAGTTGGCTGTCAATCTGGACTATGATATTGATTACCATAAAGAGTGAGCTGGCCCAAAACTGTGTAAAATCGTCTCCAAAAATTCCACATTATGTCAATGTATGATTTTTACTTTCATTTATTTTGTTTCCCTCTAATACTGCCAGCTATTTTTGTATCTAGCTCAATAGTACTTCTTACTTCTGAAACTGAATGTCATAAGTTTACTTGCCATTCAATGCTAGATAAATGTGTGTGACTTAGAGGGGAACATGAGGGCAATGGCACTCCCTCATCATTATTGCTTTTGCTCTTTTTGATTGTAGAAGGAGGTGGTATTGTTGCATAATGTTTGTACTGTGCTGGTGTGTATCTTGCAGAGTTTACACACAATAGTCAGTGTGTCAGTGCTGGAGGGGAGGAATATTAAATCCTGTGTTGGGGCACTCATCCTGTGACCTGCTCAAACCTTTTTTATGTTGAACGTTTCAAGTATTGGTCGAAATGCAACTATCCATTTGAACAGAGAGTTCAACTATATTTGTAATTGAGTCTTAAAGATAATGGAGAAGTTTTGAGGGATCAGTGGTGAGTGGTGAACCACTCACTGCAGATTATATTGATTGAGCAACTGATTCCCTGGTGAGGAGTCATTTCAAGTCAAAATGTGGATTATTTGGTAAATTGAAACTAAAGTTCAAACATAAATAGCAAGCGTTTTCAGTGATGAATACTTACCCAAGATTTTAATTTGAATTTTTCAGTTAATTGGGAGTAGGTTATTGAGTATCTCATACCAGGAATTAACTGTAATATTATTATCTTTTTTTTATTACAGCACTACGACAAAAATGTTTCTTTAAAAAGGAAGCATTTAGATTGGATTAAACCTATCTTGAAAAGATTATTTTATTAGAGTTATATAATGTTTTAACATTTCTTTGACTAGATTAAGTGCATGTATTATAGAGGGCAAAATGTATTCAGTTTCTCTGCTAATTCTGACTGGGAGCTTGATAGGTTTTCGTATCAATTCAGTGATAATATGAGAAATTCATGGGTGAAAATCACAGTAGGTTTGTCATGATGCCATTGCTTTCATTTTGACATGAAGTAATTTCTGATGAACATCAAAGCAGAAGTGATTGTGAACCTTTGATCTGATTTTCGAGTGTTTTGAAGTTAGATAATGTGAAACCATTTCAAGTAGATAGTCTGACAGCACTTCGGCTTCTCAGTAAATGTAGTTCAACTGCTGGTTATATGCAACTACTGTTTTAAAATGAGAAAAAATTGTTATGCTTTATTTCATATTGGGAATTTTGAAAAATTGCTATTGCAACATTTAATCTCAATAGAGGAATGAATTGCCATTTGTCTTCCATAACAGCAAATTAGCTACGCAAGATCTGTGCTTGCTCTATCTGGATGGAAGAGGACAGTGGACAGTGTAATGTGGGCCTGTCATGTCAATCTTGAACCAAGCAAATATTATGCGTTACTGGGAGAAGATATTTACTTGAATGAATTTTTTTGCAGCATATGGGCTTACTACCCATTTATATTATTGAACAGACACTTGTTTCTGTGGCATGACTCCAGGATGATATGTTGCCTCCCTAGAGCTGGATTGAGTGTGTAATGGAGTAGCCGTATGACATTCTTCTGCAGGAGGGTAAAAAGCCAGAGGTCAAGGTACGTCTTTGTACCAAAGACTTGGGTAGAAAGGGAGATAACATCCTGAAAGCAGCATTTGGGGAGCTAGTGATTGAAGAGGTCAAAAGGCAGGACCTCTACAATAGTCATCTTATGACTGCTTCCAGTCCCAGTCCCAAGTCCTAGCTTTCTGTGTTCTATGTCTCTGAGTCTAAGTAGGAGAATTGAATGATTGAACATGTGACCAGTGAACAGGTTTAGGAGGGAGGGCATGAGATTTCGGAGGCATTTGCATTGTTTCTGGAGCATGTACAAGATGGGCAGTTTCCATTTTAGCGTAATTTTGACTAACATCCTTGCAACGGGGTTTGCTGTTTTGGATAGGTTTTCAGCGAGATTGGTGGAGTTGGAACTTGAGATGGAACATTATTAGATTCAAATAATGCAAAACTGGTAAAAGGAAGTAGAAACCATAATGTGAAAATAGAAGTTACATGTAACAAAGATAGTCATTAGGATCAGAATAGGGATTAATTTTAAAGCAGAATTAAGGGTACTTTGAGGGAAATGGATATAATTTAATTATGATTATGGAGCCATGGTTAAAGGATGAGCAAGATTAGAAACTGAATATATAAGGGTATGTGGCATTGAGGAAGGATCAGTTTAAAAATAAAAGAACAGGAGGTGGAGTTGTAGTGAAAGAAGAAAAAGATAAAACCTTGGCACCAGTAAGAGCAAATATTAGATTGGAGCAACAAGATATAATTTCAGTTTGGATGTTGCTATGGGACAACAAACCTTCGTGGGATTTGTTTATTGTTCTGCAAACAATAGTGGTCATGTTGAGTATATAATAAATTGGGAGACTACAAATGTATGTATCATGGTAATATAGCAATAATGGATGACTTCGATTTGCACACAGAATAGCTTAAGCAAAGCAACACTCTGCTGTGGAGCATGAATTTATTGTATGTATGTGAAGTGGGTTTCTTGAGTAGTTTGTTGAGGAACCAACTTAGGATTGCGCTATTTTCGATTGAGTTTATTGTAATGTCACGAGAAAGGTCTAAATATTTACCTTGGTGTAAAGGAGTCTTCTGGAAATAGTGATCATAATATTGAATGATGTGCACAGTTTGAATGTGATATAGTTCACTCTGAAACTAGGGTTTTAAATCTGAGGACAGCATATTATGAAGGTATTAGGAGAAAGTTGGCTTTGGTAGTTTTGAAACATATGATTTGACAGTTGACAGGCAAAAGCTAATATATGTTCCTCTAATGCAAAAGCACCAAAAGCAACAAGTAAATTTACCATGATTAACAAAAGGAGATTGATTAGATAAAAGGGAGTGGCTTTTAAGGATGCCAGAAAAAGTGGTAAGACTGAGTACTGGGAGCAATTTGGAACCAAACAAGGGAGGGTCAATTAAATAAAAGAGAAATATTATTGATACTGGAAATCTGAAATAAACACAGAATGCTGGAGAAACACAGTAGGTCTGGCAGCATCTGTGGAGGGAGAAACAGTTAAGGTTTTGATTCTAATATAACGTCTTCAGAACTGAATGGTCTTTGAAATTTTTAATATATTTTTGACTGAGATGGCACATCACCAAGGGAACAAAAATTGTGAGGACCCAGTGCAAAAGGCAAGGAGATTGTTAATGGTGAAAGAGAAAAAGAGGTGTAAAATGGGTGTTAATTAAGGCATATAAGGTACGTCCTTTCTATTTGGAGCAAAGTAAATGAGACAAACAAGTCAAGGCTGTGGGCTGTTAGAAAGGGGGGAGTAGTTTAAGAAAGGAAAAAGAGAAGAGGAATACAAGTAAGGAATATAAAGGAGGACTTTGAGAGCCTGCTTTGGTCTATTAAAAGGGGAAAAAGAAAAGAGTTAGGACCACTATTGAACCATTACAGGTGGGTACAGGAGAAACAGAAATTAGCCCATTCAGCCCATCAAGTCTGCTCTGCCATTCAATCATGGAGGATAAGTTTCTCAACATTATAGTCCCACTTTTTCCCTGTAACCCCTGATCCCCTTGATAGTCAAGAACCTACCTATCTCAGTCTTAAATATACACACCTCCACAGCTTCTGTGGCACTGAATTCATAGATTCACCACTCTTTGGCTGAAGAAGTTTCTCCTTATCTTTGTTCTAAAAGGTCTTCCCTGTACAGTGGAGAAGGAAATGGCCGAGAAACGCAACAGTTATTTTGTTTGTTTATGGAAGAAAATACAGAATACATCCCAGAAATATTAGATGATAAGGAATTTTTGAAACTGATGAACTTAAAGAAGTTAATCCAAGGAAAAGGGTAATACTTGAAGGAACTGAAGTAAGATTGATAAATTTCTCTCTTCCATACGCTAAAGTACTGAAAGAGGCGATGGGGTAAACAATAGTTGCATTGGTAGTTATCTTTCAAAATTCTGTAGATTCTGGGAGGTTTTGGTAGTCTGTAATGTTTCAAATGTAAGCCCATTTTAAGAAGGGAGAAAGAGGGTGAATGGAGCGCTATAAACCTGTTAGTTTCATGTCAGTAGAAGGAAAAAGGTTGCAATCTATTACACAAGTATATGATAGCTGGTTTTAGAAAAGAATTATAAAATTGGGCAAAGTCAGCATTGGTTCGTGAAAGGATATAACAAATTTGTTGGATTTTTTGAGGCTATTACTTTAGCATTAATAAAGTTGGACCGAGAAAATAGTAGAGTTTAGTTTTCAAAAGCATTTGATAAGGTATCACACAAAAGATCAGTAAATAAAATTAAAGAACATGGAACTGGTATGGATTAAGGATTTGTCAGTAGACATAAAGCAGCAGAAATAAATAGGTCACTCCTAGAATAACTGGCTGTTACTTGTAGGGTACTATAAGGTACACGTTGAAACTTTATTGCTGGAACAGCACAGCAGGTCAGGCAGCATCCAGGGAACAGGAGATTCGACGTTTCGGGCACAGGCCCTTCTTCAGGAATGAGCAGAGAGTGTTCAGCAGGAGAAGATAAAAGGTAGGGAGGAGGGACTTGGAGGAGGGGCGTTGGAAATGTGATAGGTGGAAAGAGGTCAAGGTGAGGGTGATAGGTCGGAGTAGGATGGAGGCGGAGAGGTCAACAAGAAGACTGCAGGTCAGGAAGGCGACGTGGTCGACGGTGCCCTCCACCGCATCTCCTCCACTTCCAACTCCCCTCCTCCAAGTCCCTCCTCCCTACCTTTTATCTTCTCCTGCTGAACACTCTCTGCTCATTCCTGAAGAAGGGCATGTGCCCGAAACGTCGAATCTTCTGTTCCCTAGATGCTGCCTGACCTGCTGTGCTGTTC
>NC_057730.1:35447614-35459502 GCF_004010195.1 Chiloscyllium plagiosum
CAGAGAGCACCTCTGGGCCATCCGGACGAACCAACCCAACCACCCTGTGGCACAGCATTTCAACTCCCCCTCCCACTCCACCGAGGATATGCAGGTCATTGGACTCATCCACCGCCAAACCACAACAACGTGACGGTCGGAGGAGGAGCGTCTTATCTTCCGACTGGGAACCCTCCAACCACAGGGGATGAACTTGGACTTCACCAGTTTCTTCATCCCCCCTCCCCCCACCTTGTCTCAGCCGAATCCCTCCAGCCCGGCTCCGCCTTCCTGACCTGCAGTCTTCTTGTTGACCTCTCCGCCTCCATCCTACTCCGACCTATCACCCTCACCTTGACCTCTTTCCACCTATCACATTTCCAACGCCCCTCCTCCAAGTCCCTCCTCCCTACCTTTTATCTTCTCCTGCTGAACACTCTCTGCTCATTCCTGAAGAAGGGCCTGTGCCCGAAACGTCGAATCTCCTGTTCCCTGGATGCTGCCTGACCTGCTGTGCTGTTCCAGCAATAAAGTTTCAACTTTGATCTCCAGCATCTGCAGACCTCACTTTCTCCACTATAAGGTACACGACTAGATGCTTAGCTATTTGTAATCAATATGAATGTTTTGCATATGGGGACTAACTGTAACATTTTCCAATTTGTTGATAATGTCAAACTTTGTGAGAATGTAAATTTGTGAGGAGGATGATGGGAAGCTTCAGGAGGATTTGGACAGATTATGTGAATGGGCTACAACATGACAGATGGAGTATAATGTGGATATGTGTTAAATTTCTCACTTGTGTAGGAAAAGCAGAAAGGCAGAATATTTCTTAAACAGTGAGAGGTTATGTTAAAGTACCTATTTGAGGCAATTCAGGGAATCCCTGATGGACTCGACCTGTAAGCCCCTCTTTGTTCGTTCCGGAGATTGTACTCTGTGGTAGTCTGGAATGTCAAACTCTTACATTCAGTTCAGTTTAAATTATGACCTTTATTTACCAATGGCATCAATGTTACACTATAATGTAGATAACTACAAGCCAGGCTTGAGCTAAAGTTTTAAAACCATTAGCAGAGTAGTGGCGCTAGCTCTTCATCCCGAAGAGCTCTCTCAGACTACTCCTCTCATTACTGCAAACAAGCGTCTTTATATAGAAGTTGGTACTAAAATTACAAAAATGCCACATGTCCTTAATCAGGTAAGCAGCAATTAAATGGCAAAAGTTTGCAGAGGAAGCAAAACTCATTGACAGGTCTGAGTATGCTTGACTTAATAAGCTACATGCACATCAAAGTGGGAACCCTGATCAAACCAGCCCAAATGGCCATTAGCTTTGGATAGATAACCTTCCCTTTGAACAGTAACGAGAGACTAGTTTGCACTATGTGGAAAAGTTTATGAGGTAACATGCCCAGTATCGTTACCTTACAAAACGGCTTTTTCTTTTAAAATCATCTTAGATTCTCAAACTGCAAATTACAGTCATAATATTCCCGGATCTCGAGCTCCACAAACATTCAATCCACGGCAACCAAGTGTACACTCAAATCAGACCACAAAGAGTTAACCTTTCCATCAGCTTCCATCCTGTCTCTCCCTCTGTGTCCCTTGAACCCTCAGGTCAATGAATGTAATTTACAGAAGAATGTCTTCTCTCTCCTCTCTCTCACACACACTCATGAACATCTTCGAACTATCTTACCATGTCAGTCTCAGCTTTTGTGTTTTCTTAGCTTGTAAGGGTAATGAGATATTCATATTTCAGAACAGTCAAGATTAGGGAGCTGAGTTTCATAAATTCAAACCTGCTCAGTGTGGTATACATGAAAATACCAGGATTGTTCAATTACGTGCTGTTCCGCTCAGCTTATTAAATTACCAGTTCTTTTCCTTTTGAGTATGAGTTTTGTTAAGAGTCTTCAATATAAACCAGAAACTTAGTTATCCAATATCCCACAGTGAAATATGCGCAGCTTCCATCCCCCTGAGGTGAGAAGGAAGTACTGCCACGCATTCCACAAGTGAACAAATGTTATCACCTTATTGACACCAAACCATTGACACTAAGAGCAGATGTCCTTAATTCTTCTGAACAAATGCCGCCACCCCCTCCCCCAAAGAGCTTTCCCACATTTCCTTTAGCAGATGTCTAAGGCTACCAGCTATCTCAGTTGGGAAGTCCAAAGGGATCAGTGTGTCCTTGTTTCATGAGTTATTAAAAGTTAATGTGCAGACGCAGCAAGAAATTAGGAAGGCAAATGCTTTTTCGGATTTCATGCAAGGAGATTTGAGTTCAGACTTGAAGTCTTGCGGCAGTTGGAAAGAGCCTAGTGAGCTCTCACTTGGAATACTGTGTGCAGTTTTGGTTCCATTATCTAAGGAGGTATCTACTTAATGGGATTGCAATGAAGATTAATCATCAGATCATTCCCTAGGAAGGTAGAATTGATTTATGAGGAGAGATTGAGGAGATTGGATCTGTATTCAGTAGAATTTTGAAGAATGTGTGTGACCAAATTGAAACATACCAAATTTTTCCAGGGTGTGATAAGATGGATATAGATGGCTTGTTAGACTAAAACCAGGGGGCATAATCTCAGTGTAAGATTTTTGCCATATAAGACTGAGATGAGGCCAAATTTCTACAAGAGTGGTGAATCTTGGAGTTTTCTGTCCCAATAAGCACGTTCATGACAGAAGTTGATAGATTACTGGATGTCAATGTCATTGGGGATATGGAGGTAGAATGACTTTCCAGCACTGATGTAGATGATCAGCTATGATCAAATTGAATGGTGGAGAAGGCTTGACAGGTTGAATGGCCTATTCTTCTTTCTAAGATCAAAACTGTGACACAAAGGTGCATTTTTATGTAGTGCTACTTTGAAAATGTTTTATATTGGAAACTGGTAATACAGTATCTACCAGCAGAACATTTTAATGGTTGCTAAGTAAACAATGTGATGCAACTAAAAGAAATTTTATCTATCTACATGTGCATGTGTGAAATAGAATGTTGCATTTCTTTGGAAATTTATTGAAGCCTTTGACCCATTGAATGGATCAATTTTACTTGCATAAGTAGTTCTTGAATTTTTTTTGTCACCATCAATTTCTACAAGTAGTAAGGCAAGATGCTGTGCACATTCATATTCATTTGCCAATTTTTGCAAGCCTTAGGTGCCATGATTATCAAAATTGTCTGCTCTTAAAACTGTTAACCATGAGATTTCTGAAATATGATTTTAAAACACAAATGGTGACAATTTAAAGTCAAATTTCTACAAACAGCAAGCCTTGTTTTAATAGCTCATCTGATAGATAGATGGTATAATAAATCATACAAAGGTTTTAATAGATCATACAATGGTTGCTGTCTAGATTATTAGCCCAGTTTGAGTCCTGGACTGGACCTTGGATCTGAGTGCAACCGACTGAGTCAACATATTATGCTGCCTTCTGAAACCTACTACAAATTTGAGGGGAAGAATTATTGAAAATAGGAAGAACGTTGTGAAACTTGAAAGGATTCAGAAAACATTTACAAGGATGTTGCCAGGATTGGAGGGTTTGAGCTATCTGGAGAGGCTGAATAGGTTGGGGCTGCTTTCCGTGGAGCATTGGAGGCCGAGAGGTGATTGTACGGAGGTTTATAAAATCACGAGCGGCATGGATAGGGTAAATAGACAAGGTCTTTTCCCTAGGTTGGGGGAGTCCAGAACTAGAGAGCATAGGTATAGGGTGAGAGGGGAAAGATTTAAAAGGGACATAAGGGGCACTTTTTTCACACAGAGGGTGATGCATGTATGGAATGAGCTGCCAGAAGAAGTGGTGGAGACTGCTACAATTACAATATTTAAAAGGATCTGGATGGGTAAATGAATCAGAAGGGTTTAGAGGGATATGGGTCAAGTGCTGGCAAATGTGACTAGATTAATTTAGGGTATCTGGTCAGCATGGATGAGTTGGACCGAAGGGTCTGTTTCCGTGCTGTACATCTCTATGACTTTATGACTCAATAAGTACAACCCTGTTGCATTTTTTTTTCAGACATTTCTGTCTATTCAGAGGAATAGATATGGGGTGACTCAGTGGTTAGCACTGCTGCCTCATAACACCAGCGTCCCAGGTTCGATTCCACTTCAGGGGACTGTCTGAGTGGAGTTTGCACCTTCTCCCCGTGTCTGCGTGGGTTTCCTCCGGGTGCTCCGGTTTCCTCCTACAGTCCAAAGATGTGCAGGTTAGGTGGATTGGCCATGCTAAATTGCCCATAGTATTAGGTATATTAGTCAGAGGGAAATGGGACTGGGTGGGTTACTCTTCGGAGGGTTGGTGTGGACTTGTTGGGCCGAAGGGCCTGTTTCCACATTGTAGGGAATCTAAAGAGAATGATTGCTCAAAAACTTCAGAGATTAGCAGACATTTGAAGAAAGTGGTAGGTCTACTGTGATGTTGGATATTAATAGTGTAACTTCAGTGGTGTTGCTGGTGGGGTGAAAAGATAGAGTGACCAACTTGTTCACTAGTTTTGAAATCTTATGAAAGGAGTTGTTATGGACTAGATTAAACCCTCCAAAGTATACAATGGAGATAGCCTAGACCCTAATTTTTATATTAAAAAAAAAGTGTAAGGTGCTGTGTTCCAGATATGGTTTGGTTGGTCCACCATAAGCTTCAATCAAAACACACTTTGTTCTTATTACACAAGAAAAAAAATGAGCATAACTATACTCTTACTGAAATACAGAGGAACCTCAATTATCTGAACACCAATTATCTGAAAATTGGATTATCTGAAGGAGAACTCCAGGTCCCGATGGAAACATTACATCAAAGACGTGTTTCCAACAGTGATCGCGTCTTTACTTTACAGTGATTAAATAGGCACCATCTCCAAATGACTGTCTGCCCGCTCTTTCTTTCTCTCTCCCCACACTTACCTGGAGTTCTACAGAGGGGTGTACCCTAAAACCCCCTTCCCCACATAATCTCTCTACCATTGTCCTACACAGGGCAAAGGTGGAACCTGTCAAAAAATTGCAGTAAAAAGTGTGTGTATGTATGCTATTTGGAGACTTACCCCACAAAGTCAGCAGTCTTGTTGGTGGCCAGTCCAGCTGTCCTGGGAGGGGGTGGGTGGGGGCAGAGTTTGACGGGGTTAGGGGGCAGGAGGGCAGTTTTGGGGTGGGGTGGGTGTTGCACGGGGTTAGGGGCTGGGGGACTGTGATAGGCATGGAGGGCGCGGTGTTCTACGGGATTAAGGGCAGGGCGCTGTTAGGGGTGGGGGTGCGGTGTTGGGGGCGAGGGAGGTGTCAGGCAGCGTCGAGGGTGGGGTCTCGCGTGCTGTGTGTTGCTGCAGTCTCCTGAATGAGGAGCAGACTTTAAAAACTCTGAGCCCCAGAGGAAAGGCATTTAATCGATTAACCGAATAATCAATTATCTGAACGAAATAGTGCTCGCCCATCACGTTCAGATAATTGAGATTCTCCTGTACTTAAGGTAATGTATTATTCAACTACTAATCATCAACTGTTTCAATATAAGCACACCATAAGCATACCCTTTTGGCAAAAATGCAATTCAGCAGAACAGTTATGATTCTGGCATGCTGTCTCTCTATTTCACACACCTTTATTATCAATAAACACATTGATTTAGACCCCATTTACCAACCTCTGAGAAAAATAACCAGAAATGATAGCACCCATCTGAACCAACCAAGACACATAAATAGAAAGTGGGACAGAACACCAGTATTTCACAGGAGGCTCGCTGATGATATTATCTAGCATGGTGACAAAACATCTGAAAACAAACCTTCCAGCTCAGGGAGCAAACTTACAACCTGAACCTCAATCTGAGCTACAAATCTTCTCAAAACTCGCAGGAGCGACACACTTTGTCAACCTCTCCTCTTGCTTAAGGTGTGGTGACCATCAGGTTAAACCATCCTTAGTCACCTCTCTCTGTTGAGAGAGCAGCCCTATGGTCCTGAAGGACTATGGTGACTTTATATAATTATATATACTGTATGCATCATTTTTTAAATATAAAATTCCATGCTTCTGAATTGCATTTAGTAGGTTTCATATGCTTCAGACTGACAACTATTAAAATGTATTATTTGTCCTGGAAATTGATAAGTCATTACTGTGCTTGTTTACTTAGGGAAAACCATTCTTGGTTGCAGATAGAATGAAACTTGACAAAGAAAGATGGATGTAACTTCATTGAAAAACTCTCAACAGAAATGTGATTTGGATATTTAACAATCTTTTACAAATATTAGCAAGTAGTGTTTCAGATTTAATCAAGGAATAACCACCGATCTATCTAAATATGCCAATCTGAAATTGCGCAACATTTAAAGTAACTCTCTCATTTCAGAAAGAGAATTAAATTAATCAGGAGCTAACGAGGAAAATGCTGGACATTTATAACTGGCTAACAATGAATGTAAGGTATATTCTGGGGTTATATTTTGAGAAACATTAACCCATTTTACTTTGCCTCTGATTAGATTCTTCACGTTTCTGTTCCTCTTACAAAAAAAATCGATTTTGTATCTGTACCTTACTGTACAGTCTTGTAGAACAACATATTTAGAGGATGGTTTAGGATACATGGTATTTGGTGCAAGTAACACAACTAGTCTTCAGAGTCTAACAAGCTTACCAAGGATGTACTACCTATGTTATAGCTGCTGTTTGTTGAATTGAGGATTAAAACCTTGAGTGTTCAAACTGTGCACATTCTTACCAAAACATGGCTATCTATTAATTACATTTATGGGTTCTACTTGTATGTGTGACATTTTTAACATGTCTCTTTCTGCATGAGTTCTTCATCTTATTTACTGCCAAATTTTAAAGAAGGCTAATTTAGTAATGTTGTTTGCAAATATGAACAGAATTATCTTTGCAATGTTCTCAGTATCTTTATGCAGTAGGTGGTGCTGTTTGTCCATTGTGATACAGATCCCCGCTCTTTAATGGTGCAGGGTTATCAGTGGGATTTAAAATTGTGGCAAAGTATGCAGAAGAGTATTATGGATTACTTCTAAGCAATTTATGTCATTCATTAGGGAAGATCAGTGGACTTGACGCATAATTTTGGTTTTAGTAAATCTGTTTAAAATGTTTAATTTTACTAAATGTTTTATGCAGTCATAAAGCCATTACTGCTTATCATGAGACGAAAAGAAATCTCGATTATACACTTTATATGTGTGTGTGCTTTCATGCACAAGCGTCTTTCTCTCCTAATGCTCTCATCCGCTTAGTAATTCATTTTCTTTTGTTTGTAAGTTTTAGAGGAAAGCTAAATCTGCAACATTGCTTTAGATTAACTCATCTTCGTAAGCATAGGTGGAATAGGTTCAAGATTGTAAAGAAATATCCATGGGTTTGTCAATTTTTGAGAAGGAATTCCTTCTCAAAAATTGACAAACCCATGGATATTTCTAGATAAAATGAAGAATGCAAAGATCTTTCATCTAAAGAAGTTGTTGGCTATTGTATTGATTTTTTTTCCTCAGTGACATGGAGCGGTAAGTTAACTTTCTCATTTGGTTGGATCTTGTCTCCATAATGACTCCAATCCTTCCAGTGGCACACTTTTCGATTTCCATTGCCCCAGTTAATCTATCATCACTTATTTTCACTTTGCTTCTATTGGCCTCTATTCTATGCCTCTGAAAAACAATCCAGATGTGGTATAGCCCATGCTTTATAACATGTCAGCCATATTACATTTGTGGATCATTAATGAATCCAACAAGGAATTCGGGAGAATACCTTGAATGTGGAACTTCTTAGGCAAAAAGCATAATGCATTTAAGGGGAAGTTACATATGAATCTGAGGGAGAGGACGTATTAATTGAGTGAGATAAAGTAGACTGTGAGAAGGGTAGATGTATATGACTAACTTTGGTGTAAATTCCTTGTGTGCTCCTCTGTAGATATTCCAGCTCTGTTCCATTGGTTCCCACTGTCTCAGCTCTCTTGACTCTCTTTCAAGCACTGAATACCCCAAATTGAGCTCTCAATGCTTTTAAGAGTGCCCACTTTGTTCCCTGACAGGCAGGAAGCTGGAAGAACACAACAAGTCAGGTAGCATCAGGAGGTGGAAAAGTTGATGTTTCGGGTGTAACCCTTCTTCAGGACTGGGCATGGGTGTGGCAGGGAGGGTGGAGCTGCAAATCAAGGGGGTGGCGGGGGCAGGGTTTTGAAGTGGGGATAGGTGAGGACAGGGAGTGTGTACGACCTGGTTGGTCAATGGGAGGAATGAATCCGTTTGATGGCACGGAACAGTGGAAGGGATGGGGAGGGGCTGGAAGGGAATCTGGGGATGGGAGGCAGGTTATTGGAAATTTGAGTCCTGTGGGCTGTAGACTGCCCAGGCAGACGATGAGGTGGTGTTCCATCCATCCCCAGTCCTAAAGAGGGGCTACACCTGAAACATTGACTTCTCCATCTCCTGGTGCTGCCTGGCTTGCTGAATTCTTCCAACCTCCTGCCTAACTATTTTGGATTCCACTATTTTGTTCCCTGATCAGCCTTAGTCTATTTTTGTTGGGACGTTAGGATCTGAACCTATCACTGTGAGATTCTTTTGTTATTCTTGGCTGACACCATATAATCTTAAAGCTTCAATTAACCAAGGCTAATACAGACAGATAAAGCAACTCTGACAATGCAGCATCCTCTTGCTCAAAGCTTCAGTTAAAGATTTTATTTATTTGGAGCAATTTAATTTTTGTTGAAACAACATCTCTACATAATCTGTAGGACCACTTCTATTCAACTTGTGATTGTCCCAATCAAAACTTTGCACTTTTTACATAAATATTTGATATGTTGTAGTGGGGCAAAGTTTTTTCAGTAAGAACAAATTACTTATTTGTTTCTATTGACCAGGTGGTCACAGATTTTCAGAAGCTGCCTTTTATTTTTATCCCACCTCAAATATTTGATGCTTCCACACATACCAAGTTCCTGTTGCCTTGAGTAGGAAATATGGTCTGTTTTGTGCAGGTGTTGCTCATTAAAGCAGGAGGAGTTTAGGAATGGATTAACCTCCCCATTTACCGTCAGTTACAGGAAGAGTAAATAAAGTTGAAACAATATGACAGATTTTAATCTTTCCACCACTAACTGCTAATAACGTCCTAAATTCTGTAATTGCCTTCTTAAAATTTGGTCCTTTCATCCTTTAAGACACACTGCTTAAGATCTAACCTTCAGCAAAAGTTTTACAATCATATAATGATTATAGCAAGGAAGAAGGCAATGTGCTTCTGCATGAGCAATTCAGCTAAACCCACTCTTCTGCCATTTTCCTGTGGCTCTGCAAAATGTTTCAGTTGTCTGTAGTAATGGTCTGTTATGTGGCTTGGTGACAAATGTTGCTTGATAATCTCCTTGAAGCTACTTGAGACAATTTATTACTTCAAGGTGCTCTATTAATGTAAGTTATTCTTGAATATCTATATGCGTGATTTAAACTCTGCTAACTTAAATGAGATTGCAGCTGCAAGTATGTCAGCCACTGGGTCGTCATTTTGTGCTATTTTTATGCAAGATCAACAAATCTGATGCCCTGTCATATTGTGTTACTGCTATAATACACTGAAATGAAGCTTATTAACTTCCATTTATATTGTATCTCGACATATTAGGAGGACAAACATGTCTCAGCAATTCAATAATACCACTCCAATGGCTGATTCCACTGAAAGCAACATGCTGGTGGCATAATTACTGCACCATCATTCAGCCACACAAGATACTGTGGTTTTGAACATACTGTTTATGGTAAATCTTTTAAATAATTTGAGAACATTTTGCTGTAATGTTCTGCTTGAGTTGCAAAATTCTTTCCTGAGGTTACCCTGACCAATTCTGACTTCAGAAAGGCACATGTTCTCAGGATCTTGGCATTAAAATTTGAACAGTTATGACTCTGCAATGGAAAGACTGATTATTCTGTTCCCTTTTCATTTGATATGGACCATAGCTTTTGGAGACAATTAGTGCTCCCCTAACTCAAGAGATCTTGTATGGGGTACTTGAAGCATCTAGTAAGTTGGAGTAACTGGAGGTTTGGCTAATGCTTAATAACGACAAAATCTGTCTACTGTGACACAATTTTTCATGAACAATATGAAATATGCACAACAGGACTTGTTTACCTATAAAAGAAAATGATTTTTAAGCCTAGAAAATAGGACTAGATGATCAGTTTCTGTTTTGACTATTGATTCTGAAAATAAAAATGACAATAAACTGTCAGCAGTATAAGCTAAGCATCCATGACATTAACTGTTCGGGGGGATGATATAGATGTTGCTTATCTCTATCTCTGAAGGCCATTTGATAAGGTGCTGAATCATAATGTTGGAAGTGTTGTTAACCATGCTTAGAAGATTTTAACTGAGAAGAAACAGAGTCAAGATAAATGGGTCATGTTTTATATTGGCAAACTGTTTGTAATGGCGTGCCACAGGGATCAATGTTGTTATCTAATATGGTCTGGTCTGAAGGCCTTCATTGGTCAGAACATTGAGTAAAGGAGTTGGGATGTCATGTTGCGGCTGTACAGGTCATTGGTGAAGCCACTTTCAGAAAACTGCGTAAATTCTGTTTCCCCTTCTGTGGGAAAGATGTCCTTAAACTTGAGAGGGGCAGAAAAGATTTACAAGGATTTTGCTGGGACTGAAATGTTTGAGTTACAGGGAGAGGCTCAATAGGCTAGGGCTTTTTTTCCCTGGAGCATTGGAGGCTGAGTGGTGACCTTATAGAGGTTTATAAAATCATGAGGGACTTCGATCGAGTGAATTTTTCCAAGGGTGGGGGAGTCCAAAATTAGAGGGCGTAGGTTTAAGGTAGAAGGGAAAGATTTAAAAAGGATCTGATGGGCAACTTCTTCACGCAGAAGGTGGTGAGTGTATGAAATGAGCTGACAGAGGAAGTGTTAGAAGTTGGTATAATTACAATATTTAAAAGGCATCTGGATGGACATAGGAATAGGAAGGGTTTAGAGGGAGATGGGCCAAATGCTGGCAAATGGGGCTAAGTCAGATTGGGATGTCTGATTGGTGCGAGCAAGTTGGACTGAAAGAACATAGAATACAGCACAGAACAGGCCCTTCGGCCCACGATGTTGTGCCGAACATTTGTCCTAGCTTAAGCAGCCATCCATGTACCTATCCAATTGCCGCTTAAAGGTCGCCAATGATTCTGACTCTGCCACTCCCACAGGCAGCGCATTCCATGCCCCCACCACTCTCTGGGTAAAGAACCCACCCCTGACATCTCCCCTATACCTTCCACCCTTCACCTTAAATTTATGTCCCCTTGTAACAATCTGTTGTACCCGGGGAAAAAGTTTCTCACTGTCTACTCTATCTATTCCTCTGATCATAGAACATAGAACAGAGAACAATACAGCACAGGACAGGCCCTTCGGCCCACGATGTTGTGCCGAACATTTGTCCTAGCTTAAGCACCTATCCATGTACCTATCCAATTGCCGCTTAAAGGTCACCAAAGATTCTGACTCTACCACTCCCACAGGCAGCGCATTCCATGTCCCCACCACTCTCTGAGTAAAGAACCCACCCCTGATATCTCCCCTATACCTTCCACCCTTCACCTTAAATTTATGTCCCCTTGTAACACTCTGAAACAACCTGATGAGGTTTATCATCTTATAAACCTCTATCAAGTCACCCCTCATCCTTCGCCGTTCCAATGAGAAAAGGCCTAGCACTCTCAACCTATCCTCGTACGACCTATTCTCCATTCCAGGCAACATTCTGGTAAATCTTCTCTGCACCCTCTCCAAAGCTTCCACATCCTTCCTAAAGTGAGGCGAACAGAACTGCACACAGTACTCCAAA
>NC_057730.1:35460170-35479274 GCF_004010195.1 Chiloscyllium plagiosum
GGGCACAACATTCACCACTCTCCAGTCCCCTGGTACCACCCCCGTTGACAGTGAAGACGAAAAGATCATTGCCAACGGCTCTGCAATTTCCTCTCTTGCTTCCCACATAATCCTAGGATATATCCCGTCAGGCCCGGGGGACTTGTCTATCCTCAAGTTGTTCAAAATGCCCAACACATCTTCCTTCCTAACAAGTATCTCTTCTAGCTTACTAGTCCATTTCACGCTCTCCTTCTCAACAATACGGTCCCTCTCGTTTGTAAATACTGAAGAAAAGTACTCATTCAAGACCTCTCCTATCTCTTCCGACTCAATACACAGTCTCCCACTACTGTCCTTGATTGGACCTACCCTCGATCTCATCATTCTCATGTTTCTCACATATGCATAAAATGCCTTGGGGTTATCCTTGATCCTATCCGCCAAAGATTTTTCATGCCCTCTCTTAGCTCTCCTAATCCCTTTCTTCAGGTCCCTTCTGGCTATCCTGTATCCCTCCAATGCTCTGTCTGAACCTTTCTGTGCTGTATGACTCTGAATGCCTGAGACCAAATGGAATAAGTGAACAGATGATATATATATTTGATTTAATTAGGTTTGAATTGGTTATATAAACATGGGGAGCTGACAATTATTCGTCAAAATGTAAGTTTCACATTATGATACTCACGCCTCTTTTCTCCAAATGAGCCTTATGACTAGTGGAAAGATTAAGTTATATTGTGGACCCGGATTACGACTTGACTAAAGAGAAATCAAGGTATCTATGACCTTAGCAGTTTAGTTATCATACAGAAGCAGGATAAGAAACAAAGTCAAATATTTGCTAGAAGAGGTTAGTTAGTTGAGAAATGTGACTACTGTAGGTAGATCAGGGAAGGCCACAAGGAAACATAAAAGCTAGTCAGTTGTACAGGATAAGGATCCAAAGTTAGGTCCCTGGATTGTGAACATGAAGTACATAGATGCAGCGTAAGCTTAGACAGTGGATCGAGGAGTAATCATGCCCCTAAAAAGAGCTCTCGAATCGTTGAAAGCAATCATATTAATTGGATGGGGGAGATCGAACATTAGCATTCCAGAAAAAGAGGGAAGGCAAGATAAATAATAGTTTAACAAGGACAAAAAACATTGTACAAATCAGGAATACCATTCTGAGCAGAAGCCCATGTGATTGGGAAGTTTTCATGGCTGTAAATACACGAGAACACAAGTTGATAAAAGAGCTGAAAATGTGTTGCTGGAAAAGCGCAGCACGTCAAGCAGCATCCAGGGAACAGGAGAATCGACGTTTCGGGCATAAGCCCTTCTTCAGGATAAAAGAGCTGCCAAATGACATGAATTATAAGCCTGGAGAGAATTTGAGATCTCCATACATACAAGAGAGGGTCAACTAGCCCTACCACAAAGGTAGATATGCACTGAAAATGTGTCCCCTGATGAGATTTAAAAGGTTAAAGCAAAGCTGCTGACATAAGATTTTGAAGAAAATCTGAGGGATCAAGGTAGAAGGGTCGATTCATAGACAGCAGGAGGAAAGCCATTTTGAATTTTTTTGTCTTTGTTAACAACAAATACTTGGATGTGCAGATCGATTGAAATTAAAGCTACATTTCTGCAGGGAGATCAATGCAAGAAGGAAGTGTTTCTTTGCCCGCCAAAAGAGATACCAAATGCGTGGGAAAACCCGGGAAGTTAAATAGATGTGGCTGTGGGCTAAATGATGTCTCTGACATTTGGACTTCTCAGTAAGATCTGCCTTACTAAAATTTGGTGGTTTGAAGTTGATACAGACCTTGCCATATTTTCCTGGCATCGTAAGGATGACTTTCAGACTTTTTAAAAGTACATTGGATTGGAAATTGGGCAGAATGGATCAAGTGCCACTTTGCATTAGCAATCTTATTTGGAAAATGTTAGCCCAATTGATACTAGTAGGGTTTCACAAAAGGATGCAATATCTTCATAAACAAAACTGAGAAATTGCAAAGTCTAATTGAATGGCAGAATTGATTGAGCACCCAAATGAGGTCAAATACCAAATTTGAAGTATGAGAGTTGAGTACTGATATGAAAATCCCAAGGTGTAAAATGTTATTCAGCAAACAAAACATTGAAGAAATTAAAATGGAGCATTATATTTTGAAACTTCCATCTTTGGAAGATATCAGGAACATAAAACTACTTTTGTTTAAAGTGATGATTCTTATGCAAATATGTGTGATGGGTTTATAATGCTGTTTGAGAGAAATGGAGGTAAATGTTGCCTTTTAGCTTGGGAAGGAACTGGCAAAGAAGTGGCATTGAGGTCACAATCACATCATCCATGATTTTATTGAATAGTGCAATAGATATCATTGGCCTGAATGGCATACTTCTCTGATTTCTTAAGATTTTAATTATCTTATTTTAGTTAAATATTACAGAGGACATAAAGATGATAGAAATAGCATTAAAACATATATTTTGTAAAATCTTTTGCATCTATCTTCTATTCCTGAAGAACTGTTCTGATTTTCAGTGGGAAACAATGCAGTATACTCATGTATAACTTTCATTAGATAAAATGTTGAGATAATTCAGGCCTTCCTACAAATCCAACTTTCAGTTTCATCCACTTGAAACTGAAGAAATTGTATGTTTTTTTGTGTGTTTTCTGCTTGCATAGTTAGTACATGGAACATTAGCCTCATGTGCAGTAACCTTGTAGCAGATTGTACAAGATGTTCTTGGTTTCACAGCCATAGAATCAAACAGCATGGCTAAGGGCCTATTGACCCATTGTGCACCCGTTGGCTCTTTTAAACTGATTATTCAATTAATTCCGATACCCGATCTTGCCCTGTAGACTTGCAACTGTTCTTTTTTTAAGTGTACATCCAATTCCTTTTTGGAAGTTATTTTGAATCTGCTTACATTATCTTTTTTCTAGAATTCCAGTTTAATTGCCCTACATAAAGTAAATACTCATCTCTTTCCTGTCTGTTGAATTGAATTTAATTGAACTTATTATCACGTGTACTGAAGCACAGTGAAAAGCTTTGTCTTGCGAGCAATACAGGAGATCACAGAGTTAAGTAGCGTAGATAAGTGAATAATCAGTAAACAATGGCAAAAGCAAAAACACAGGTACAGGCGAATGTTAAGAGTTTGAGAGTCCATTCAGTACTTTAACAATAGTAGGGTAGAAACTGTTTCAAAACCGGCTGGTGCGTGTGTTCAGGCTTCTCCCTGATGGTAGAGCAGGTAGAAAAACTTTGCCAGGATGGGATGGATCTTTGAGAATGCTAGCTGCCTTTCCTTGACAATGAGCCTGGAAGATGGATTCTATAGATGGGAGGATGACCTTTGTGATTGTCCAGGGCGAGTTCACCACTCTCTGTAACCATTTCCGATCTTGAATGGTATGGTTGCCATACTAGGTAGTGATACATTCAGACAGAATGCTCTCGATGGTGCACCTATAAAAGTTGGCAAGGATATTCGCCATCATACCAAATTTCCTCAGCTGCCTGAGGAAGAAGAGATGTTGTTGGGCCTTAGTAACCAGTGCGTCCACATGAAGAGTCCAAGAAAGCTTGTTATGGATGACCACTCCCAGGAGCTTGACACTCTCCACTCATTCCACCTCTGTGCTGTTAATGTATAGAGGGTCATGAGTAACATCCTGCTGAAAGTCAATAATGAGTTCTTTGGTTTTGCCAGCATTGAGAGCTAGCTTGTTCTCTGCACCATTTTTCCAGGCCTTCCACCTCCCGTCTGTAGTCTGTTTCGTTTCTGAGATTCGACCGACAATGATAGTGTCATCCACGGACAGGTATTTGGTGACGCAGTCATGGGTATACAGTGAGTACAGAAAGGGGCTGAGTACGCACTCCTGGGGGGCTCCAGTGTTGTGCTTAGTGAGGATGCAATATTGTCCCCAATCTTCACTGATTGTGGCCTGTGGGTCAGATAACTGAGGATCCAGTTGCAGAGAGTGGGGCTTAGTCCGAGATCACTAAGTTTAGTAATTGGTCTCAAGGGGATAATAGTGTTGAAGGCTGAGCTGTAATGAATGAGTAGGATGGTTATGTAGCTGTTCTTGGTGTCAAGATTAGATTAAGATTAGATTAGATTAGATTACTTACAGTGTGGAAACAGGCCCTTCGGCCCAACAAGTCCACACCGCCCCGCCAAAGCGCAACCCACCCATACCCCTACATTTACCCCTTACCTAACACTACAGTCAATTTAGCATGGCCAATTCACCTGACCTGCACATCTTTGGACTGTGGGAGGAAACCGGAGCACCCGGAGGAAACCCGCGCAGACACGGGGAGAACGTGCAAACTCCACACAGTCAGTCGCCTGAGATGGGAATTGAACCCGGGTCTCTAGCGCTGTGAGGCAGCAGCGCTAACCACTATGCCAGCGTGCCGCCCACAAAGATGTTCTATGGAGGAGTGAAGGGCAAATGATATGGCATCTGATGTGGATCTGTTGGTCCAATAGGCAAATTGGATTGGGCCAAGTGTAGTGGGGAGGCTGGAGTTGATTAATGGGCGGTAGTCATGAGCCTTCTTAGGCACAGGGATGATGTTGGGCCTCTTGAAATAGGCAGGGACAGTGGCCTGCTGCCACAAGAGGTCTACATCCTATCAGTGCAACTAATTTCCCCATGTTGAGCTCCTCACCTTAGAGGCAAATTAGAGGCAAAAGATTGAAAATTGTTGGTATGGGATCAGTTCCTCTGCTCTGCCTCAGAAGTGGGCAATGTTAGTCAATGTGAAATTTGATAATTTATATGTATTCTTTTGCATACACATTGGGAAAGTGAAGGCTTCTGGAATATGAAAATAATTGATTTCTGGAGATGCATTTAAAAGTAGATGTACAGAGGAACCTCGACTATCCGAATGAGATGAGCGGGCACTACTTTGTTCGGATAATTGATTATTCGGTTAATTGATTTCCTCTGGGCTCTGAGTTTTCTGTGAAGTCTGCTCCCCGTTCAGGAGACTCGGCAAAAGCACACTGCGTGTGAGACCCTGCCCCGCCCGCCTCCAACCCCATCCAGCACCGAACCCGCTCCCCCATATCCACACCCCCCTCAATCCCCACCGACCATCTGCGCCCCCCCGCCCCCGGGCAGCTGGACTGTACATCAATAGTAAGACTGCTGCTGCCTTTATGGGGTCAGTCTCCAAATAGCGGTACGCACACACACACACACACACAACATTTTGACAGGTCCACCTCTGCCCTGTACAGAAGAGATTATCTGGGGAAAGGGAGTTTAGGGTTCACCGTTGTGTAGAACTTCAGGGAAATTGTGGGGGGAGAGAGAGAGCAGGAGGTCAGTCATTTGGAGATGGTTCCTGGACTGTCCAGGACTGTTCTCAGCAGCATTTCAGTGAACCGAGTTCATTTTTAATAATTGTACCTGTCAACAAAAGATGCGATCAGGGTTGAAACAGCTCTTTGACCTAATGTTTCTATTGGGACCTGAGATCCCCTTCGGATAATGCAATATTTGGATAATTGAGGTTCCTCCGTATTTGAGCATTTTTTAAAAGTTCTGAAGCAGTTTACTTGAGCTTGTAGGAATGTCATATTTGCACTTATGCGCACTTGACTTTTTGTACACTCTACAAGCTACTGTGCAAGGTATGCTATTAAAACATGGAATCTTTTCAGCAAGCGTTTTTGTAGTGGCAAAGCACATTTTATGTTAATATCTCACTGTCAAAGGAATACATAAGCATTGTGGAAGGTTTCAGATGGAATAGGAATGTGTTCTGCATATAATCAGATTGGAATGGTTCCAGGTAGGTAGAGTTTCACAGTATCTCCATGCAAGCCATAGCAATACAGTTTAAAATTAATAGGTATTTTGCAATTACAATCATTACTTTATTAATTAGAGGAGAGACTATCACAAAGTAAAGAAACTAGATATTGGACCTGTTAGTAATGCCATTCTTTTTAACTAAAACAAATTTGTATCAATGTATATCTATACTTTTGAAGTACTGAATAACAATAAAGATAAGAGTATTGTTTCCTCCCAAGAATCCATGCTTCTCATGGAATCCCTACAGTTTGGAAGCAAGCTATCCGGCCCTTTGAGTCCATACCAACCCTCCAAAGAGCACCCCATCCAGATCCACTCCATCCCTGTAATCTTGCATTTCCCATGATTAATTCACCTAGCCTGCATATCCCTGGATACTATGGGCAATTTAGCATGGCTAAACCACTTAACCTGCACATCTTTGGACTGTGGGAGGAAACTGGACCCCTGAAGGAAATCCATGCAGACAGAGAGGACAATATTCAAGTTTCTATAGTTCTGACAATACAAGTTCAGTTAGTATTTATGGTAATAGGTGAGTATGATTAGGATACTTGGGGGAGAGTCATAGAGCACGGAACAGACCTTCGGTCCAACTAGTCTATGCTGACTATAATCCCAAACTAATCTCGTCCACTTGCCTGTGCTTGGCTCATATCGCTACAAACATTTCTTATTCAGGTACTTATCTAAATGTCTTATAAACATTGTAACTGTACCTACATCTGTCATTTCCGCTGGAAGATCATTCCAAATACGAACCATTCTGCGTTTTAAAAACAAAATTGCCCCGATACTTTGTATTAAGTCTTTCTCCTCTCACCTTAAAAGTATGCCTCCTAGTTTTGAAATCCCCCACCTTAGGAAATACACATTTGCCATTCATCTTATCATTATTTTATAATCTCTGTAAGGTCACCCCTCAACTTTCTATGTTCCAGTGAAAAAGGTCCCAGCCTATCCCCTTAACTCAAAACCTTCATTAGTGGCAACATCCTGGTAAATCTCTTCTGAACTCTGTCCAGTTTAATAATATCCTTCTTGTAACATTGTGATCAGAACTGGACACACTACTCCAGAAGAGGCCTCAACAATGTCCTGTACGACCTCAACATAATGTTCCAACTCCTGTACTTAAAAGTCTGAGCAATGAAGCCAAATGTGCTAAATGTCTTTTAAGGCACCCTCTCTATTTGATGCAAACTTCAAAGAATTATGTTCGTGAACCCCTAGGTCTCTCTGTTCTACAACACCACGAGGTGGTGGGCATCTGGTTTCCTGGCTATTTAGAAGCCTTAGTGATAGTGAGAACTGCAAATGCTGGAGAGTCAGAGTGCATAAAGAGTGGAGCTGGAAAAAGCAGAGCAGGTCAAGCAGCATCAGAGGAGAAGAGAAGTCAGTGTTTCAGGCCGAAAAGTCTTAGCCACTGAGGACCCCTCTGAAACATTGCCCTGCCGCCCATTAATATTTTCTGGAGCATGACTTTAAAAATTAAGTAGTATTTAATGGATGGAAGAAGAATGTCAATTTTCTAATTCAAATGTCAGTCATTAATTTCTTGTTTTCATTCAGGCTGGATTTGTTATTGTAGAACGTTTGATTCACATTAGGTGAGAAGCTAAGACATTTTGAGAGCACACTGTTCAGGAAAGTAATATAGAGATGTGTTCTGTTGTTCATTAATCTCTGAGCAGGAGGTCAGCTGCAATTAAACTTGCAACACTCTGCAAGGTCTTGTTTTCTTTTAAAAAAAAATTGAAGGTTATATGTTCAGAACAAAAACAAAAGGGCAAACTCAAATGAAAGAACTTTAATGTCCTTGAACTGGGTTATATTGTACTTTTACTTAGCAGATAAGTGAAATTGCTTCCATTGGTCAAAAAGAATTAGAGACAGAATTGCATTAAGCATTGTATATAGCTAAGTGTAAACTGGAATGGATGATATGGTAGGTTTGAGTTGAAAAAGAAATAAAATATACAAAGTATGTCGATAATAAAAGGAAGCTTGACGAAAAGAAATGTGATCATCTTTCAAACCTCTTAACTGGCTAACAGGAGAGTAGGCAGAAATATAAAATGAGGATGTCAAAGTAAATTTAAATTTGAGCTTTTCTACAGATACAGGTAATAACGGATAAATAAAACACTGTTAAGCCACTTGGCAACTGTAAGCAAAACTGTCAGGATGTGATATTGAAGAGGGAGACTATTGGATTCTTGGAGATGATGGTGTAATGGTAATATCACTAGAGTAGTAATCCAAACCCCAGGCTAATATAGAGCATAGAGCATAGAAGAATACAGCACAGTACAGGCTCTTCGGCCCTCGATATTGCGCCGATCCAAGCCCACCTAATCTACACTAGCCCACTATCCTCCATATGCCTATCCAGGGGGACAAAAAGAGAAATTGTTGGAAAATCTTAGCAGGTCTCCAGCATCTGTGGAGAGAAATCAGAGTTAATGTTGTGGGTCCAGTGATCCTTCTTCAGAACTGAATTTCTTTCTGTGCCTGAAATTCATTAAGGTGGGGACACAGATTAAACAGAGACCTTTGCTGAGTATGGAAAGTTCAGCATCAGAGAACAGAAGGTCAGAAATACACAGCAGGAGGTGGGGTTGGAGTCAGAGGGGTAGGGTAGTAAGGTTCCAGAGGGATGTGCAGATCTCTGAATTGGTACTTCTTATGTTAAGGGCAATTAGGGATGAGCAACATATGCTGGCCTTAAAAGTGACGTCGGGGTTTCATGGAAGAGTGAATAAAAATACTTGACCTCTTCACTGAAATTGGAGACTAAGGAAAAAAGACTGGACAATGGTAGAAGCTATTACGAGTGATATTATGACAGGAAAAGTAATGACAATGGGAAAAACCAAGAGGATAAAACTGTGGATCCTGATGGATTGTACTCATGCATGTTCACAGAAACTAGATGAAAGACAGTAGTATTGCTATCAATATAGCAAATGACAAAGGAGTAGGGCCAAGACATTGATGAAAAGCAGTGGTAATCCTTGCCTTTACTTAAAAAAAAAATTAATCCAGGGCATTATGGGCAGTCAACATCATTGATGGAATAAATCCCAAAATCTTTGCTAAAATCAAATTACAAAGCGTACTGAGATGGAGAATATAACAATTTTTTTGGATGGATTCCTATAACAAATAACTTCTGCCAATCCTTTTGAATTATTTGAAAAATTAACAAATAATTGACAAAGGCGGTGTTAGATGTTAATTTGCGACGCAAGTCCTTTTTATCTCATAATGGAGCAGTTGCATCAAAATAATTTGTTCTGAAAACACATCTTATGAGTAATGAACACTTTTAGCTAATTGTTAATTGTAGTTGATCCACTGAGTTTGACATTTTGGCAGCTCTTTCAGATTTTTTGGTCAGTGTTTCAAGTTCAAATTGGCTGAGTCCTGATCTAATCATGCTTACTATAATTGTTCAAATGAGCAGACTGCATATAGGTCTTTCTTAGTTGCATTAACTATATCTGAATCTTGTGGATCTACTTATTGTTTTGTAATAGAGTTCCTACATTCTGGGATATAATAATGAGTGAAATCAAAGAAGGACTTGAATAAAATGCTTCATAAATGTTTCAAGGTGAAGTTCATGGTATATCGTCAAGAAGCAGATGGGCTGAAGTATGGCTACAAAATAGAGCATAGAGAATACACGTTGAGGGAAGCTCTTCATACTGGCTGCAGTGATAAATATTCCATACTGTTCTGGTACCTCAGTAGTTCACAATATTGGAAGGAACCATGTTTTCCCTTTTGGACAAAAAATTGAAATGAAAGTTGGACTGCGATGTGACTGAAATACCAGGAGAGTTTTGCAACTTGGAAAATCAAATACAGGAAGTCTCCAGGTTATGAATGGATTCCATTCGTGAGTATGTTTATGAATCAATTTGTATGCAAGTCAGAACACAATATACTACAGTATAAAATACAAGCAAACATTCACAAGTTGGATGCTTACATTTAATAGTAATATGGGATCTTGATATTAAGTCAGATATTCATAAATTGAGGGGGCCCTGTAATATTCAATTTATCTCTGCAAGACAAGGCTATCTTTTGAAACAGTGAGGAGGATACTTTGAGAGTGGCACCATGAGTCTTTGAGTTAAGGATAAGTTGCGTGATGACAGTTCTTCGATTGTTGAGCTGCAGGTTGTTACGAAGCTGTTAAGGCAGGGCAACCAGAGACATGCAGAGCCTGTGAACAAAACTATCTTCCCAAATATCTCCATGTGGATGAAAAGACAATAAAACTAAGAAAACTTAAAAGAAAGAATTCTACCAAGAAAAGACTCCTGTCCACCGGAGCAACTATCAAAGTGAAGAATGACCATCACTTCACAGACAACAATGTCCTTATTGCTGAAATCAGAAGGAATTGTGAGAAATAGTTTAACCCACTATTGAAACCTGGATTTTAAACCGGATTTTCAGTATTCTTCATTTTTTCAGCGGCAGTTAGAGTGAGAGGTGCGACAGCGTGGACCAGTGGCCTGACGGGAAGGTAATTTTAAAATATAAAACCTTACCTCACTTTTTTTTACGGTAGACGGTCATCATTCCCAGCTCCAAATTGCAGCTAACTTCTTTTGTCAAAAAAAACGCATCAGGGAGCCTTCAGAAATTGTACCCATCTCAGTTACATCATAGTCGAAAAGTGTGGCGCTGGAAAAGCACAACAAGTCAGGCAGCATCTGGGGAGCAGGAGAGTCGATGTTTCGGACCTAAGCCCTTCATCAGGAATGTGGAGGAGGGGTGGTGGAAAAGGGGCTGAGAGCTAAATAGGAGGGGGATGGGGCTGGGGGACAAGGTAGCCTAAAAGACGATAGGTAGAAGCAGGTGCAGGGTGATAGTTATAGGTCGGAGCGGAGGGTGGAGCAGATAGGTGAGAAGGAAAATGGACAGGTGGGATAGTTCAAGAAGACGGTGCTGAGTTGGAGTGTTGGATCTGGGATGAGGTGGGGGGAAGGGAGGTGAGGAATCTGGTGAAGTCGACGTTGATCCCATGTGGTTGGTTGGTCCCAAGGCGGAAGTTGTGGCGTTCTTCCTCCAGGCGTGGGGTGGCTAGGATTTGGCGGTGGAGGAGGCCCAGGACTTTTATGTCCTTGGTGGAGTGGAAGAGGGAGTTGAAGTGGTCGGCCGCAGGGCGGTGGGGTTGTTTGTTGCGTGTGTCCCTGAGATGTTCTCTAAAATGTTCTGCAAGTTGGTCTCCTGTCTCCCCAGTGTAGAGGAGACAAGATGTGGTCTTCTCTACATTAGGGAGACTTGCGGAACATTTCAGGGAACATTTGTGGGATACATGCACCAACTGCCCTGTGGCCGATCACTTCAACTTCCCCTCCCACTCTTCCAAGGACATGTAAGTCCTGGGCCACCTCCAGGACTGAAATGTCAACTCTCCTGCTCTTCGGATGCTGCCTGACCTGCTGTGCTTTTTCATTTCCACACTTTTTGACTCTGATCTCCAGCATCTGCAGTCCTCACTTTCTCCTTCTCAGTTACATCATAACGCAGAGTAGACTATCATAAACCTATAGGTTAAATAGACTTTGTATAAATTCTCCTTTGATCTGATGGACTAAAGGCGTTTTACAGTTTTTACAGTGTTCTCATAATGCTTTTCAGGAACTTAGCTTTAACTTTCAAACAATCTTTATTCTGTAATTATTTCAGCTCTCAAAGTAGCATGCCCACCTGCTGTTTCTGATCCTCTTTCTAGTCATTAACAGTTGAAAGCAATGTGATCCAAACCTTTTAACTATAATAGACGTCCTCATGCTACAATTACAGTTGTACTATTCTCTCCAGAATAATTTTGAGTTTTAGGACTAAAAGTCTAACTGTATCTAGAGTTTTGCTATGTATTATTTAGCATTGTTTTCCTGAGGTTTGATTGGGCGATATTGTGTGTTTGGTGGACTTGACACATAACCAGGTATAAAAGCGCTTTATTGTCTAATTTCAAATTTCTCACAAGGCTTTATTTCACACATATACCCTCAGCATTATGGAGTTACATTCCATTTTTGTATAAACATCTTTTATCCCATTCCTTGTTTGCTCATGAGGAGATTGACAGGTTTTTGACAGTGCTTTTTAATGCTAGGTCAGTTGCATAATTGAGGACTGTTGTTTTGTAATTTTTCACCTATTTAGTTTATCTATTTGCAGTTTAATCTTCAAAGTTCAAAATTGAGCGCTTATCCAGAATGATAAAATGATCTCTGCCCACATGCACATGTGGCCTGTGATGTCAGCTTGCAGTGGCAGGCAGGCAGGCCACTGGAAGGGGGAGTTGTATACTTGAAGTGGGTGGGGAGGCGTGGAAGACTTGCATTAATTTTTGTTTAGTTTCAGAATTCATTTGTTTTTATTATAGAGAATTACCTAAAAATATGCAAAATATTCTCAACATAAACTTCCTTTAGCACTACCTTTTAAGCAGCAGCTTTCTATAGTTTCCATGGTGTCAGCTTTCTCCTTGCTCATGGTGTTTATATGAATCTCAGCCAAGTTTGAAAGGCATAGGAAATTTAATTGCTTAGGGTGTTAGGGTGGTGATGATTTGAAGAACTTTCCTGAAACAGTGCAAATGAGATGGTATTACTTATGTTAAGTGTCATATCTTCAATTATTGAATGGACTCCCATCATTTACTGTTTTATTTTCAGTTTCCAGGATTTGTCGCCATTTTTATTTGTCTAATATATATGCTGGAGCAGTAAATGTAGATGGAAGAGTTAGAAATATCTCAAGGAAGTGTTAACCCAGGTAAACATTGTCTAACCTTTACTATTTGTACTGCAAGGTCTACATTGTCCACCTACTTGAATCGACAGGGTTCTTGTTGAACATCGTACCCAAAATTAACACCTCAGTAAGATGGTGCTTATAAAAACTGTGCAGGTATGTCAGCTCAGAGTTTCAGAATAAACTCAGTGTTACATTGGGAACCTGGTATTCTGTTAGTATCTTTGTGTTAGCTGTTTGATGTCCTGCATTGCATCACAGTTAATTGGTCAACTTGCCTCAGTGTACGTAGTCTCGTGCTTTTGAAAACTAAGCTTTCGTCTAGGCACATATTAGAACTAGGAAATATAAATTTAGGCTGAAACATCAAATAAACCATATGCTTACATTTACTGTTTTCTTGTTTGACATTGATCATCCTCCTTTTTCGAATTAATCTTGAATTCAGTATTTCACTCTAATCGCCTTTTAAGTGGAAAATCCATGGAAAGCTGGCTATTCTCCTACTTTAGCAATTGCAGTAGTGTTGTTGTTTGCTAATTTAAAAAAAAAAATTCTCCTCCCGTAAGCCATTTTCTAGTTGTCAGGTTATCTTACTCTCTATGGCAATACTTGGCCTGTCTTGATTTGGTTAAAAATCACACAACAGTTACAGTCCAACAGGTTTATTTGGAAGTACTAGCTTTCGGAGCGCTGCTCCTTCATTGGTACTAGTGGGGCAGGATCATAAGGCTCAATTTATAGCAAAAGATCATAGTGTCATGATACGTAATGTTGAACATGCCTAGATTGCTATCAACTCTTTCATCTTTTAGAATGGGTTGTAGGTATCGATTTCTTAATATGTAAATCCCAGAACCTCTGTCAAGTCACATTCTCAAGATAATTTAAGATTTCATCAAAAAAAACTGACATCTCAGC
Source organism: Chiloscyllium plagiosum (assembly GCF_004010195.1). Lineage (NCBI taxonomy): Eukaryota > Metazoa > Chordata > Chondrichthyes > Orectolobiformes > Hemiscylliidae > Chiloscyllium > Chiloscyllium plagiosum. The sequence continues at coordinate 35,473,720 of NC_057730.1, forward strand.
TCAGACAATGCATTAAAGGTGTGAGGTTAGAGTCTGTCTGTATTCCAACCTTGAGTCAGACCGCTTGTATTTCCAAAGCAGGAATTTATAAAGTGTCACATGGATTGACCGCCTGCAGATTATGCACTTTTGAACAAAATAGAATGTATCTATAAGTACAATTCTGTAAATGCAAATTCACCCTATCGACTTAAATATGTGTGTACATGCACATGAGGGAGAAAGAGGAGTGTGTGTCTCTGTGTGCACGTGTGAGAGTGTGTGCTTGGTAGAGTGTATGCGTGAGTGTGATGGAGTGTAAGCTTGTGAAAGGGTGTGTGCGTGGGTGAGAGTATGTGGTGTGTGTGTATGTTTGAGACAGCGTGTGTATGAGAGAGTGTCTGTGTGAGTTTGTGAGAGAGTATGTGTATGTGTGCTTGTGTGTGTGAGAGTTTATAGTGTAGTGGTGACACCCGTAGTGTGACATGAACCCTGGGTTCACACTCAGAGTGTGACATAACCCCACTACACTATATGCTCTCTCACATACACACACACTCTTAAGTGTTCACATATTCACACAGACCCTCTCTCATACACACGCTGTCTCTCAGATACACACATATATACCCTACACGCACACACCCATATGCACACCCTCTCACAGGCTTATCCTCCTTTACACGCACACACTCACATGCGCACACCTGAACTCTGTCTCTCTCTCTCTCTCTCTCTCTCTCTCTCTCTCTCTCTTCCCCTCGCCCCCACATACACACATATGCACACACACATTTAAGTCTATAGGGTAAATTTGCATTTGCAGATACATTCTATTTTGTTCAAAAAATGCACAATCTGAGGGCAGTCAATCCAAGTGACACTTTATAAATTCCTACTTTGGAGATAGAACCAATCTTAATCAAGATTTGGATACAGAAAGACTAACCTCACACCTCTAATACATTTTCAAGCTGAGATTTCACCTTTTTTTTAAAATAAAACCTTAAGTTATCCTGAGAATGTGACTTAAAAGAAGTCCTGGGATTTACATATTAAGGTACCAAAACCTGCAACCCATTCTAAAAAGATGAAAGACTTGCTAGCAATCTAGGTGTGTGCAATGTATTGTATCAGTTGCATGATGCTATGATCTTTTGCTATAAATTCTGTGTCTTATGATCATGTCCCACTAGTTACCAAATGAAAACAACTATTTCCATATAAACCTGTTGGATTATAATCTGCTGTTGGGTGATTTTTAACTTTGTCCACCTCAGTCCAACACTGGCACCTCCACATCATGTCTTGATTTGGATATTCCCTTTCTCTGCAGCTTGGTAGCTTCCTTTCATGGATAGCTGAATTTTGGCACTCACTTCACGAATTTTAGATAAAGGGTTGCCTCTTGGTAGATCTGTGTATCTACATTGAAAGAACATACCTGTTACCTTAAATGAGAGAAGAAAACCTTCTTAACAGATATCAGTTGTTCTATTTCCTGGAGTAATTGCTTACGTATAGTGCTTACGTATTGAGGCAGCTGGATTAGTACGTAAGGGAGAAAAGAATAGAAAGCTGAATTGCTAAGCTTGGACAAATTTGAATTAGAAGGCTCATATGGAGATAATTACCAGCGTAGAAAGTTGGGCTGAATGACTTTTTTCTATTCTGCAAATTCTGTTTAATTCAAGGGCTAAGCTCCTCTGCGACACAAAAGCTATGTGGCATAGAGAGAAGTAATTTACTGGGCAGAGGAAAGCTAAGAACACAGAAGAATGAGCTTGTACTGATCTATTAGTGAGATCATTAGTCATAGCAGATGGTAGTACAAGATGTTCACATTATCTCTCCATCTTGGTATTCACTCCTATTATTTCCTGTATGTCCGAAAGGCTGCATAAATCAAAGCTCAGTCTGAGTTTTGCAAAAGTGTATTTTTTTGACAGTACAGGTTCTGGTATCAAGAAGGTTTCGTAGGGCATAGATTTCAAAAATTAATATCCAGGGAAATGTGGTTTTCTGGGCAGCACTTCAAAGAGCAGTATGGATCTGAGTGGCCAAATGGACTCCTTTGGGGCTGTATGGGCTCTATAACTCAATTGTTCCAATGATTTTGGTCATTTCACAAAAAAGTGTTTGCACTTTTTCTTACACCATCAGATGGCATACATAAATATATATGTTAACCATATGCATATAATATATAAAAATAGAAAGGAAGGACTGATGTGAAAGTGCACTCTCACACTTAGGGGTCGGTTGGTAGTGTGACTTTGGCCAGTTGAGAAAACCTGAGGAGAAACTTGTCTCAATCTTCTCTTTTCTTTATGGAACCATTGACCCAAAGACATTTACTTAGAATTTGTGCCATCCTCTGTATTTTGGCTTTTTGGTAGCACATTCCAAAAAGTAATTCCCCTGGATGATAATTTTATATCTTGCTCTGCTTTAAAAAATAATATTATCGTGCTGTTTGGTGTAACATAAGGAATCATGTAACAAATATATTGCTGCATTGAATTTTTAATTGAATATACTGCCAGTCATTCTACATCTTAGATTCTTTGGAGAAGGTAACTTTGCATTTTAAGCTAATTTAGTGAGTTGTATATTAAAGGGCAGTACATGTGACTAAACTTTTGTGGGATAAGAATATACTGTAAGTTTTCAGAGTAAAGAGTTTTAAAGCTTCCATTCAAAGTCAGCATCAATTTTCTCCTCTTGCTTCAGATTTCTTATTACTATCTATGTAAATAAGTTCCCTCTAAATTCCTTCACTTTGATGTATTGGGGAAGAGTGTGAAGTCTTGACTGATATTTTTTGAAAAACTGGAAGTTGATAAATTGTAAATTGGACAAATTAACTGGTCAGTCTGCTCCCAACTACACTCTTACAGCTAATTGTATGAAACTGACTACTTTCTTTAATCGCTTCCATAATGTGTGGAACCTTGTAAAATATATCAAAAGTCATATCAAGGGAGTATATTATATGCTTCATTTGCAATGTTATGCCTGACCCCACCCTTGCTTTGCATCCATTCATTGCCACTGCCATATGTGAAGTCAGCGAATAGCTGGGAGATCTACATACATCTGAGCCCATCCCTCTCTGAACTGCAAACAGGTACAAATGTTTTTTTTAGTATTTAACTTTTATATAACTTATTTTTTAAATTGACATGTTCAGAGATGTTATTACACATTTCTGGAGCAGGTGGGGCTAGAATCCAGGCCTCCCAATCAAGGGGTGGGGACACTGCTGTTGCAAAACAAGAGGGTCCCCTAAAAGCTACTCCTGAACAGGAACTTGAACCAGGGACCCTACTCATGAGAATTGTCACCAGCAACTGTGCACACCAGGATTGGAAACTTGAGCATTTCTGGTCAGTATGACTCCACTCCATTCCGTATTCCCAATTCCTCTGCCTCCGCTGTGTCTGCTCCCAGGAGGACTAGTTCCACGACAGAAGACAGCAGATGGCCTCCTTTGTTAAAGTCCGAAATTTCCCCTCTGCCCTTGAATCCCACCCCTCCAACCGCAACAAGGACAGTAAACCCCCTCCCACCACCACCGGTCCTCACCTTCCACCCAAAAACCTCCGCATAAACCGCATCATCTGCTGACATTTCCGCCACCTACAAATGCACCCCACCACCAGGGATCCACTTCCCTCCCCACCCCTATCCGCTTTCCACAAAGACTATTCCTTCCGCGATTACCTGGTCAGGTCCATGCCCTCTAACAAGCCACCCTCCCCTACTGGCACCTTCTGCCACCGCAGGAATTGCAAAACCTGCGCCCACACCTACCTCCTCACCTCCATCCAAGGCCCCAAAGGAGCCGTCCACATCTATCAAAGTTTCACCTGCACTTCCACACATCATTTATTGTATCCGTTGCTCCCGATGCAGTCTTCTCTACATAGGGGAGATTAGATGCCTTTTTGCAAGGCTCTTTAGAGAACATCTCCATGACACCTGCGCCAATCAACCCCACTGCCTCCTCCATCGCCCCTCCCTCACCACCTGACGCCTGGAGGAAGAATACCTCATCTTCCACCTCGGAACCCTTCAACCCCAGGGCAACAATGTGGACTTCACCAGTTTCCTCATTTCCCCTCCCCCCACCTTACTCCAGTTCCAAACTTCCAACTCAGCACTGTTGTCTTGATCTGTCCCACCTGTCAATCTTCCTTCCCACCTATTCACTCCACCCTCCCCTCCGACCTATCACCTTTTCCCCCACCACCATACACCAATTGCAATCTTAGCTACCTTCTCCCCAGCCCCACCCATTTATCTCTCCACCCCCGAGGCTCCCAGTCTCATTCCTGATGAAGGGCTCTGGCCCGAAACGTCGATTCTCCTGTTCATCGAATGCTGCCTGACCTGCTCTGCTTTTCCAGCAACACACTCTTGACTCTGATCTCCAGCATCTGCAGACCTCATTCTCCATTCAAATATGGATAACAATATAAATTTATTGAACAATTACTTACTTCCTGATCACACGCAAACTTGACAGTTTTATCTCATTCTCCTCTGATTCTATACTTTTGGAAAGTGCAGTTTAAAACATGGTTCGTTCATCTTTAATTCTGACCTTTGTTTGATGTATTCTGATTCAGATGTTGATTAATCATGCTTCACATCTGGCATTAAATCCATCATCCCTTGGGAAGAGAAATAATTTGTAACCACACCTGTTCTGCACTTTTAATTATACTCATTGTTCACCCTTAGACAAAATTTTCAATCAGTAATGGTAGCATAGTGGTAATGCCACAGGACTATGATCTATAAGTTCCAAACCAATGTGTGGAACAGGGTACATAGCAGCTCGATTATTTTAATTACAATTGATGAAGCTAAAATATTCCGAGTCTCTAAAGCTGTTCAAGAAGTTACTGTTTATTACATAAGAATATAAGAAAAGTATATTCCTGTCAGGGTGAAAGGGAAGGCTGGTAGATATAGGGAATGCTGGATGACTAAAGAAATCGAGGGTTTGGTTAAGAAAAAGAAGGAAGCATGTAACAGGTATAGGAGAAAGTGAGGACTGCAGATGCTGGAGATCAGAGCTGAAAATGTGTTGCTGGAAAAGCGCAGCAGGTCAGGCAGCATCCAAGGAGCAGGAGAATCGATGTTTCGGGCATGAGCCCTTCTTCAGGAATTCCTGAAGAAGGGCTCATGCCCGAAACGTCGATTCTCCTGCTCCTTTGATGCTGCCTGACCTGCTGCGCTTTTCCAGCAACACATTTTCAGCATGTATCAGGTATAGACAGAATAGATCAAGTGAATCCTTAGCTGAAAATGTGTTGCTGGAAAACTGGTGAAACTGGTGAGTGAAACTGGTGAAATCCGAGTTCATCCCTTGGAGGAACCCTCCAACCACAAGGGATAAACTCTGATTTCACCAGTTTCCTCATTCCCCCTCCCCCCAACTTGTCTCAGTCAAATCCCTCGAACTAAGCACCGCCTTCCTAACCTGCAATCTTCTTCCTGATCTCTCCGTCCCCACCCCCACTCCAGCCTATCACCCTTACCCTATCACCCTCACCTTAACCCCC
>NC_057730.1:35481242-35501552 GCF_004010195.1 Chiloscyllium plagiosum
TTATGAGGGGCATGGATAGGATAAATAGACAAAGTCTTTTCCCTGGGGTCGGGGAGTCCAGCACTAGAGGGCATAGGTTTAGGGTGAGAGGGGAAAGATATAAAAGAGACCTAAGAGACAACTTTTTCACGCAGAGGGTGGTACGTGTATGGAATGATCTGCCAGAGGAAGTGGTGGAGGCTGGTACAATTGCAACATTTAAAAGGCATTTGGATGGGTATATGAATAGGAAGGGTTTGTAGGGATATGGGCCGGGTGCTGGCAGGTGGGACTAGATTGGGTTGGGATATCTGGTTGGCATGGACGGGTTGGACCGAAGGGTCTGTTTCCATGCTGTACATCTCTATGACTCTATGACTCTAACTAGGAGCATGAAAAGGCAATCCAGTCCTTCGTATGTGTTCTACCATCCAATGCAATCATAACTGATCTCATCTTGGCCTCGAGTCTACATTCCTGACACTCTCCATAACCCTTCAACCCATTTCTAATTAAAAGTCTACCTATCTGCTCTGGGTATCGATCATAGTTTGAAAAATATATCTCTTTTGGAGAATGGAATTTTTCATCCTTATCAGGTCTGGCTTACATGTGATTTCAAATCTGTAGAAATAAGATTGGCTCTTAACTACCTTCTAAAATGGCCCAGCATGCCACTTAGTTTATGAGCATTCAGGGATAGCCAACAAATGTTGCCCTTGCAAAATTCAGCTCATCTGGCAGCATCTGCCCTGGCGACTTTAGACTTTAGACTTGAAGCATTAATTCTTTCGCTCCACAGATGCTGCCAGATCTCCACTGTTTTCTTTTTAATTTTCAGATTTCCAGCATCCTCAGTATTGTGCTTTTTATATTCCATAATGTTAATGGCCTCTATGTCACTCTTTAGTTTTCCTTTGTATTTTGGGGAAAATATCTCCAATAATATTAATCATTTCTAGATGGGTATAATATCACAGCTCTGTTAATAATTGGTAAATATATTTTAATGTCCTCTTTATTATATGGAGATTGGAATTATTCACAGTACTCCAAGTGTGTTTTAACACTGGTTTAGCATAGCTCATCAACTTTTTAATTATGTTCTAGAAATGCAGTCCAGAATTTGGTTTATGTACTTTTGCAGCTTTATGAACCTGTATGAAAAGGTTTACTGAGTTGTGCCATTATCCCAGATCTGTTTATGTCTCCATCCATTTTAAACACCTACATTCTAAGGAGTATGTGACCCCCCCCCCCTCCTCTCTCTCTCTCTCTCTCTCTCTCTCCTAGAACGCCAACATTGAATGCTGCAAGTTGTGTGTCAGACAATAAATATGTTTTGATATATTACCGAGGAAGTAATTTGCAGAGTGAAGCTCAGTATCAGCAGCTCTACAACATTTATATTACATGAAATCAGGAGGAAGTAAAATGAGCCCGCTTTCTGATGTTGTTGCCTGATGTAATCCTGGAGACTCTCTCTGAGAGAAGTAGAATTACCCATTGAGGAAACAATAGTTTAATAGGGAGTCTTTTTCTATAGGCTTTCTCCATTTAAATAATATTCAACTCTTCAAATTGGTGAACTTTGCAATATTCCAGCCAATTATTAAACCTCACATTTTCCTCACATTATATTCCATTTTTGAAGTTTTTGCCCAGTCACTCAACCCAACTATATTGCTCTGCACACTTGCACTCCCCCACCATCTTTTTTTGTTCTGACCCTCATTAGAGTTATGAATATATGTTGTAAATATTTGAGGCTGCAGTACTAAACCTTGTGGCTGTCTCTTTTAGAATACCAGTGTCTTGGCCATTGGATCCTCAGAATTTGTGCAACTTTAGTTCTTAGGTTTCTCTAATTTTTTTTAACTTGTTCATGATATGTAGACATTTCTGGCTGACTAGCTTTTAATGTCCATTGCTAATTGCCCTTATGACTGTCATAGTCCACTGCCTTCTTGAACTTGTGCAGTTCATGGGAGGGCAGGTACACTCTCAATGCTGTTAGGAAGGTAGTTCCAGGATTTTGACCTAGTGACATTGAAGAAATGGTGGTATAATGACAAGTTAGGACAGTGTATAGCTTGAAAGCGAACTTGCAGGTTGAGGTGTTCTTGTATATCGCACTCCTTCTACTAGAGAGATTGTGGGTTTGGAAAGTACTGATAATCTGCAGATGCTGATTTCTTTAACTTTCCCAATCTTTTTAACCTCGGGTCACTATTTTTGCTGTGAAAAATGTGTCTTCCAATGTGAAAACATGCAAACTATTTGTTTAATGCCTTTGCTACATGGAAGGATGTGGTGTACCAAGTTTGCAGAGAAGTTACTTTAATTATCCTAATAAGGGCATTTGGAGAGGAAGGAGGAGGATCCAGTTGTTGTGGTCCACGTCAGGACAGAAAACATAGGCAAGACTTGGAAAAAGGACCTGTTTAGGGATTATCAGGCACTAGAAACTAAATTAAAGAAGATGTCCTCAAGGTTAAAATCTCCAAATTACTGCCTGAGCCACGTGCATATTGCAATAGGGATGCGAGCATAAGGAAAGTAAACACGTGACTAATAGAGTACTGTGGGAAAGAGGAGTTCCTATTCATGGGACACTGGCATCAGTATTGGAATAGGTGGGATCTGTACCGTTGCGACAGTCTCCACCTGAACTGAGCTAGGGCCAATGTTCTAGCAAGAAAGTCAAATAGGTAGTAAACAGGACTTTAAACTAGAAAATGGTGAGGAAAGGGAAGGGTAAAATTCCAAGAAGTATAGTGGCCAATGGGAAACAAAGCAGCAGGTTAAAATCTGTAGGGTGGATTCAACTGTGGGGTGCTTGGAAAAGTATGAAATAAATGAAAAGAAAGAAAAACTCAGGAGAGGTCATTAAAGCCTCTGGATAGGATAGAGTGTTTCGAAAGGGTTAGGAATCAAACTTTAAGCACACTGGATAAAGGCATGACAATGAGAAGAGGGATGGTAAATACAGGACTGAAGGTGTTACATCTGAATGCATACAGTATATGAAATAAGGTAAATGGGTTTGTGGTGCAGACTGAAATTGGCAGCTATGATGTGTTGGGCATCACAGAGATGGGGCTGCAAGGGGATCAGGACTCGGAGCTAAATATCTAAGGGTAAACATCGCAGATATTTCAATATGCATTTGGACTGGGAAAATCAGATTGGTAGTGGATTGCAAGGAAAGGAATTCGTGGCATGGCTTTTTGGAGCAGTTAGTGGTGGATCCCACTAAGGGACAGCCAATTCTGGATTTAATGATGTGCAATGAGGCAGACTTGATAAGGGAGCTTAAGGTGAAGGAACCCTTCGGAGACATTGACAGAATATGATAGAATTTACTCTGCAATTTGAGAGGGAGAAGCTGGAATCAGATGTAACAGCATTATGTTCCTAGTGAAGGGTTTTTGCCTGAAACCTCAACTCCCCTGCTCCTTGGATGTTGCCTTACCTGCTTTTTTTTTCCCCAGCGCCACACTTTTTGACTCTGGTCTCCAGCATTGGCAGTCCTCACTTTCTCCATAATGGTATTACAGTTGAAAGGCAAACAGAGTTGACTGGGAGAGGAGCCTAGCAAGAAGGACAGTGGAATAGTAATGACAGGAGTTTCTGAGAGTATTCATAGAATCATAGAATCCCTAAAGTGTGAAAACAGGCCATTTGACCTGACTCAGACACAGCAAAAAAAAATCATCCCTAGGAAAATAAGCATACAAGAGCGGCACAGTGGCTCAGTGGTTAGCACTGCTGCCTCACACAACCCAGGTTCGATTCCCACCTTGGGCGACTGTCTGTGTAGAGTTCGCACATTCTCCCTGTGTCTGTGTGGGTTTCCTCCCACAGTCCAAAGATACGTTAGGTGAATTGGCCATGCTAAATTGCCCATAGTGTTATGTGCATTAGTCATAGGGGAACGGGTTTGAGTGAGTAACTCTTCCGTAGGTCAGTGTGGACTTGTTGGGCTAAAATGGCCTGTTTCCACACTGCAGGGAATCTAATCTAAAGGAAGGATGAGGCAACCATGGCTAACAAGGGAAGTCGGGGACAGCATAAAATCAAGAGAAAACATATAATATATGAAAGGCAGTGGGAAGCCAGAGGATTGGGAACCCTACAAAGACTAACAGAGGACAACTAAAAGAAGAACTAAGGAGGGAGGAGGTTAAATATGAGAATGAACTAGCCAGTAATATAAAAGAAGATTGCATGAGTCTCTTTTGATATATAAAGGGCAAAAGAGAGGCAAAAGTGGATGTTGGGTCACTGGAAAATGACGCTGATCAAATAGTAATGGGCAACAAAGAAATGACGGAGGAACTGAGCAAGTACTTTGTGTCAATCTTCATAGTGGAAGACACGAGTAACATCCCAAAAATTCAAGAGGCGAGTATGGTGGCCATCTCCAAGGAGAGGATGCTAGAAACACTGAAATGTCTGAAGGTGGACCAGATGGACTGCACCCCAGAGTTCTGAAGGAGATAGCTGCATTGATAGTGGAGAAGTTAGTAATGATCTTTCAGGAATCACAGGAGTCAGGGAGGGTCCCAGAGGACTGGAAAATCACTAATGTAAATCCCCTGTTTAGGAAGGGAGTCAGGCAAAAGACAGGAAATTGAAGTCCGGTTAGCCTGACCTCGGCTGTTGGTATGATTTTGGAGTCCATCGCGAAGGATGAGACTTCTGAATACTTGGAAGTGCATGGTAAAATAAGGCAAAGTCAGCATGGTTTCATCAAGAGGAGATCATGCCTGACAAATCTGTTGGAATTTTTTGAGGAGGTAACGAGCAGGTTAGATCAAGCAGAGCCAATAGATGTTATCTGCTTGGACTTCCAGAAGGCCTTTGACAAGGTGGTGTACGGGAGGCTGCTGAGTAAGATAAGAACCCATGGTGTTTGAGGCAAGGTACTAGCATGGATAGATTATTGGCTGACTGACAGAAGGCAGAGAGTAGGGATAAATAAGTTCTTATCAGAATGGCAGCCGTTGATTAGAGGTATTCTGCAAGGGTTAGTGTTGGGACCACAACTTTTCACTTTGTACATTAACGATCTAGATGAAGGAGCTGAGGGTATTCTGGCTAAGTTTGCAGATGATACAAAGATAGGTGGATAGACAAGTAGTATTGAGGAGGTGGAGAACTGCAAAAGGATTTAGACAGGTTAGGAGAGTGGGCAAAGAAGTAGCAGGTGGAATTGTTTTAAAAAATTCTCAAGGTCAAGGACCAGGCTCGCAGGAAAGTAGTCTGACACAGAACAAACAGCCAAGAGGCGAGTCTGCTAGAATATAAGTGTTTTATTCCCCGCAGTGTCCCCACAACCAGTCTCGTACTTACAACGGGTCTGGCTTATACTCACTCTACATGTTACCAAAACTGGGAGCCGTCAGTTCTCGTAGAGCGGTTGCCAACAACCCACGCTCGGCGGTTAAACGTAACCCCGGAGCAGACTCTACCGAACTGGAGACTTCTACAGCTGATATACCCTTTTCCAGATATAAACATTCATGTGAACAGCAGAGCAAGGCTAAAAAACACATTCCATTCTGGTTACATACAGATAAGAAGATTCACACGGGAGGGTGTATAACAAGATTCACACGGGACCAAGCGACACCTTCCATTTTCGGTTAGATTCACACATGTATTGGGACACAATTTTAACCCTTTCACCACATTCCACTGCTTGGCCCAATACATGTGTTGCATAATGATTCACACATGTATTGGGACATAATTTTACACCACAGGAATGCAACTTGAGAAAATGTGAGGTCATGCACTTTGATTGGAAGAATAGAGGCATGGATTATTTTCTAAATTGGGAGAAAATTCAGAAAGCTGAAGTGCAAAGAGACTTGGTTGTCCTAGCCCGGGATTCTCTCAAGGTAAACTTGCATGTTGAGTCAGTAATTAGAAAGGCAAATGCAATGATGGCATTTATTTCAAGGGGGCTAGAATATAAAAGCAGGAAGATATTTCTGAGGCTTTATAAGACTCTGGTCAGATTATATTTAGAATATTGAGAGCAATGTTGAGTCCCATATATCGGGAAGGATGTATTGGTCCAGAGAAGGTTCATGAAAATGATCCCGGGCATGAAAGGCTTGACATATGAGGAACGTTTGAGGACTCTGGGACTATATTCTATGGAATTTGGAAAGATGAAGGGGGGGGATCTAATTGGAACTTACAGAATACTTAATGGCCTGGACAGATTGGACGTTGGGAAGATGTTTCCAAGAGCAGGAGACACGGGGACCTGAGGGCACAGCGTTAGAGTAAAAGGAAGACCTTTTAGAAGGAGAAACTTCTTCAGCCAAAGAGTGGTGAATCTATGGAATTCATTGCCACAAAAGATTGTGGAGGCCAGGTCATTGAGTCTATTTCAGACAGAGATTAATAGACTTTTGATAGTCAAGGGGATCAAAGTTTACTGAGAGAAAGTGGGAGATTGGGGTTGAGCAACTTATCAGCCATGATTGAATGGCAGAGCAGACTTGATTGGCCGAATGGCTTTGTCTTATGGTCATTGTTGGATCTAGTTCGAAGAATTTATTCTGGAAAAATGGCTTATATGCAACTAGTGGAATGTTTAAGGGGCAGTGATGATAATGTCATAAGATTTAAGTTAGCTGTGAAAAAGGGGGAAAAAAACAAATCCAGACTAAAAATACTTAATTTAGATACGGTCAATTTAATTTGGGGTGAGAATGGTAAATTACCAGCCAAAACTGCAATGGAACAATGGTGTACTTTGAATGGAGAGTTCCTGATATGGTTGAGGTGCATGGCCATGAAGGGGAAACGTAGTACGAACAATGTAAGTACTCTCTAGTTAACATTGCAGCAACAAATGAGTGCATATTAAAGAACGCTCATTGATAATACAAGGCTGAATATGAAGTATTCAGTGTTAAGTGAAAAAAGGAATGTGCGAGCATGAAAAGAGATTGGGAGCTAACATGAAATGGAATCCAAAAGTCTTTTATAGCCATATAAATTACACTGCAAAAGTGTAGTGTATGGACCAATAATTCACTTACTCACCAGAACCATCTACATCTCGAATGATCCTGGTGTCCCTACTACTTTGCCTGGAAGAGATTTACAAACATTTATCACCTTTGTAGCCACTTCTCATTCTCTTATCTGGGTTGACATTGCTCATATCTACTTCAGTTCATATTCTCATACCTAGAGTAGCCATGACTGGAACTTGTTGCCCATGAGGATGGTAGAAGTGGATGTCATCAGTGATTTCATGAGCACTTGAAAGAAGTAAGCTTGCAGGGCTACAGGATAGAGGTTATGAAAAAGACTGTTTGGATTGGTCAATGGCGAAGTTGGTATGCATACAAAGGATCAAATAATCCCCTTCTGTTCCATTATGATGGTATAATGGAAAAGGGTATTTACATATGGAGGTGGAGGACATGCTGAGTTACTCGATGAATCCTTTTCATCTGCCTTTGTCAATGAAGAAAGGTGTTGCCCAAGTCCCAGTGAAAAAGGAGGAACATAGTTTAGTCTGTGGATGGGCTAAGATTTGGTAGAGAAGCTATTTGAAAGTCTAAGACTGTGTTGTTTCCAAATTTTCGGATGTGATAAAACTTGGAAGAATTGTGGGCTGTGAGAGGATAGTGACAGGCTTCAAACAGCTAGAGTCAGGCAGGTGGAATAGCTGAATAGAAAGCAGGTGAAATTTAGTGCAGAGAAGTGTGAAATGTTGCATTTTGGTTGGAAGAATGAAGGTGGGCAATATGAAGTATAGAATACAGTTCTAAAATAGGCTGGCAAAGGATTTATATGTGCACAAATCATTGGAGGTTGAGAAAGCATTTTAATAAGGGATATGCGATTCATGGCTTTAATTTGGTTTGATTTATTGTAGTCATATGTACCTAAGTACAGTGAAAAGCTTTGTTTGCAAGCAGTACAGGCAGATAATAGTAAGCAAGGACATGCAGATCATAGGGTGCTTAGACAGAGTGAGGTATACAGGTTACACTGCACAGGTGCGTGAAGCAAAATCACCATTATTTGAAGTTAGAGTCCATTTGTCAGTCTAAAAACGACAGGGAAGAAGCTGTTCTTGAACCTGTTGGTGCGTGTGTTGAAACTCTTGTATCTTCTGCCTTGACAGTAGAGGTTGTAGGAGAGCATTACTGAGGTGGGAGGGATGGGAATGAAGGAATAGAGTAACTAGAAACAGCAGCACAAATCGTGTCCTTAGGATCTGGAATGCACTGCCTGAGTGAAAGCAGGTTTAATCAAGGATTTAAAAAAGAAGTTTGACAGTGATCTGAAGAGAGAAAAATTGTAGGTGCATAGGAAAGGTTGGAGAAGTGGGAGTAACTCAGTGCTTTGCTGAAAGCAAGTAAGTACATAACAAGCTGAAAGGCATCCTTCTGCACTATAACTGTTCCTTGAATACAGATTTAGAATAAGGCAGAAGGTTATGGTAATCAATAATACAGTATGACTTAAATTCTTTAAACTAGCAAATAGTTAGAAGTTCAAAACCATGGTGACCTAATTGAGTCCTTTAATTAACCCTTTGAAGAACTGTATCGGGTGTTTTAATCTCTAAAGTATTTTCCAGTTTTACAGCGTGGAGACAATCCCCAGAAAGGTGCAGGAATTGAATACTAGGGTACATGCCAGTAACATATCTGAATTACATTTTTGGCGTCAGCAAAATTGCAGCAATTCTAAACTTGTGTTAATTACTGACCAACCTAAGGACTTCTACTGAAGTAAAGTGATCATACTTTTTTAAGTAACTATCTGCTCTACTCTGGTATTAGCTTGGGTTCTGCTTAAAATTCAGATACCCTATCTATTCTTTCTTAATGATTCCAAGGATTCAATAATCTACATTAAGCAATTGAAACAAAACAGCACTGCTATTGACTGCAATTATGAAAAATTCATTAGCCCTGCAGGGCATAGGATTGGCCAATATTTGTCACCTGTCCCTGTGAAGGTAGCGAGTTTTAAAATCAAAGCATTGCTTAACAGTGTAGGCCATGGGGTGTTGAGTGAACAGGACTTTGATCTGACTTAGGGTATGGGTACCAGTTTTGGATAATCTCAGGTTTACAGCTGTAGAAGCTGGCTGGCTGCCTAAGGGTATAGTAAAGTTTGGAGGTAACAAAATTACGAATAAACATATTAGCAGAAGATAAGTCAAGGTTTTAGCAGAACTGGTAGTCTTTAGAGGTGGAAACGTGGTTTTCATGATGCTGTGGATATGTGGTTGCTGATTTATCTCTAGTGAAATATGACCCAAAAGTTGCAGTAGTTTCTTTTACCCTCAGCCATTTACTAGGGAGTGAAATGGAAATGGTGACATATAACAAAAAGTTTGTCTTGGGGATTTGTAAAATGTCTTCTCACTGTCCTTCACCAGAAATAGTGCAATTTTGTTTTAGAGAATTCTTGAGTACTTGATATGTCTGTGTTCTGTGTTTTCTTGCATTGTAGATTTTATTGTTTTCACTTGGCCTGAGGATCATTGATATTTTCTTTTGTGTTTGGGCTTCATAGGAGTATGCAGAATATGCCATAAACCCTCCAGTTCAAAACTGGATACACGCAGTTCTCCTATAACGCTGTAGTTGTGTTCCAGCGAAACCTTGCATAATAGAAAATTGCTTTATAGAAAGAATGGGGCCTATGGGAAAAGTGGGGTTAGGGGCAGACTAGCAAAAAATATCAGTCACGATTGCTCAAGAATAACCCAAAAGCCTAACACAAAGCATTGCAAAGCCTGAATGAAGGTTTAAATCATATTTATTAATGAAACAAAAATAAATTTAACACATTACATTGAAAAAATATTGTTAATGCAGGGACAGAGGATAACCATCATCACCACCTTCAGGTACAGGTATAGTTGCGGAAGTGAATGGCTGTGGTTGATTGTCTTCTGACTGTTTGTTGGGGTTCATTTAGATTGTGCGAAATGCAGGTGCAAGAACAAATTAAAAAGACAAATGGTATGTATAAGAGTAATACAGGCCTGCATAGCACTGTACCTCTCACACGCTCTGATGGCAGCTGACACCGGTGTATGTACAGCATGAAATGTGCAAAATGCTTGCCGCCGGAATCGCACTATTGTGTAAAGAGGTAAGCGTTCTCAAAAAAAACCGCTCCCTAATTCTTCAGTGACGTTATAGCTAAATCGCGCTGCTGAAACACTTTTTATGAGAGCTACTGTATTTCTGTTTTCAGATCTTCTGACTGTGTCTTTGTAGTTGCTTTGCTCTTCTGTTCAGTTGTAATTGAATTGTAGTTCACCAAAATATTTCCCAAGATTACAAGAAGAAGTGAATCTTAAGTAATGGAAGAATCATCCTCCGGGTGCTCCAGTTTCCTCCCACAATCCAAAGATATGCAGGTCAGGTGAATTGGCCACGCTACATTGCCCATAGTGTTCGGTGCATTAGTCAGAGGGGAATGGGTCTGAGTGGGTTACTATTCGGAGGGTCGGTGTGGACTTGTTGGGCCGAAGAGCCTGTTTCCATACTGTAGGGAATCTAAATCTAGTTCAAATTTTAACATGTTACGAAGGATGAGGTATAATGGGCAACCAAAGGGAAACTGATGCTCCTCCTCAGGTTGCAAATTGCTTTTCTTTTACTCACTTAAGCTAGAAGGAAACTCATCACAGGCTACTTCAAGAGCCATAGTAGCGACATTTCAGAATGTGTCATGAGACATCTGATGTAAAAGTATCTTGTGTTTTGTTTAAGTTTGTTGTACTTTTAACAATATGGAGATTGAAACAATCAACATTTTTGAGGATACTGCATTTAGGAAGGAGTGGTGTTTTGGGTTAGCTTGAAACTGAGCTTAAATCTGCTCAGAGTGATGAGGTGAGAAGTTATTTTCTGTGTCTCACCATTCTCTGCCTTTGGTCATCCAGTTCTGTATCTTGAACATTTCTGATTTTCATCCTCCCACCATTGTCAAGGCCTTAAACTTGACAATTCACTCCCTGAACCTCTCTGCAACCTATAAGATATTCCTCAACTCCACCCATTTAACTCATACTTTTGGTTTTCTGCCTAAATATCATCCTGTGTGGTTAGATGTCAGATTTTGTAGCCAAATTGCCAAATTATTCATGGGATATTTTACTAGATTAAAGTTACTTTGCAAGTATGAGTGTTGTTGTAACATTCCTAAATGAAATGAACCTCTGTATTCCGACTAGACCTTGACACAAGACTCTTTACAATATAGCATGATTAGTGGTTGACTTCTTGTTATTTGAGTATGTCCCACTGAGTAACTTCATCTTCTGTGGGTCCTCTTGTTACTGAAGAGACTGATGCAAGATTGGCATAGACTTCTGCAAAACTTGCTGTTCATGCTGTTATTGTTGCTTGAGGGTGCTTGTGCAGTGGCACCATCTCTGGCCTTCCTGTGAGCATGTTGACTGTGTATGTTTGGTAAAAGTGGTCCTGAAAGCATGCTGGACCAAATTTCAGTGATTGACCCTTGTGGACTGCAGTGCTTTCTCAAGAGAGTACATAAAATTAATTATGCCTTATTTAGGGCATCCTTGTATTATTTATGGTGACTGACTTGATGTTATGCCCTTAGAGTTTCCTGTAGAAGATATGCTTGAGTAGTCTACCCATCTAATGTGTATTATCTACATGCTGAGATCCAGGCTGTTTAGCCCCTAGTATGAAGGAGCTCATTCTTTATGATTTTGTGCTATCATCAAGATCTAAATGTGGATCTTAAGTTTCTTTGGAAGCATTCCAAAGCTTTGAGACACCCAGAGCAGACCCAGAATGTCACAGCATATTGCAGAGTTGGGTAGGGCAGTGATATGGTAGTTTGATTTTAGACATTTAGCTCAATGCTATATTACTTCCATACAAGATCACCTGGAGTTGGCTGTAAACAGAACTTGCTCTCTTGATCTGTGCACTGATATCTTCATTAATAGTGGAATTCTGAGAAAACACACTACCAAGATATGAGCATTTTTCTCCAATCTTGAGGCCTGGTGCCATCAATGGTCATAACTCGTGCTTCATGGCATATCCCTAATGTTGGGTGAAACATAATTTTGGTCTTGGAAGGCATTCATTTAGAGTCCAAAGATTTTGACAAGATTTGAGACTTTGGCACAGCCATTTTCATACAGAAACTGTTGGATTATTGCTCTGCCACTTTGATAGAGGTGAAGATTCTGGAGAAATGTACTTTCCCTGAATAAAATTTACTGTTATCTGCACCCTGTCTCTGATGAAGAATTGAGATAGGAATAGCTTTCTATTCCAGGTTTATTAACTGAATTTAAAATTACAACATGCCATGTTGGGATTTGAACCAATCTTCTCATAGCATTTACTTGGCACTCTGGATTGCTAGTCCAGAGACGTTACCAAGTCACCATCATCTGCCCCAGACTGACTAATGCAGTTCTGGCTTTATATCTGAAGCATACTACTATGGCAGATTAATGTAACTTGAGTTTATAGATTTTCAGATCTCACTGAAATACCAAATACAAGAGTGTTCATTCTATCACCTGCTCTACATGTTTGATTTGCACATGTAGGCTCATCAGAAAGCATGCTATTGTGGTACAATGACAGTGTCCCTGTGTGTGGTCCAGAAAACCTAGGTCACGTTCTACCTGCTGCAGAGGTGTGTCTGAACAAATTCTCCACATATAAAAGATTTATTTTTATTTCTCCCGTGTCAGTTCCTTATAAGACCATAAGACATAGGAGTAGAAGCAAGGCCATTCGGCCCATCGAGTCCACTCCGCCATTTAATCATGGCTGATGGGTGTATCAATTCCACTTACTCGCACTCTCCCTGTAGCCCTTAATTCCTTGTGAGATCAATCATTTATCAATCTCTGCCTTGAAGATACCAAAAGTCCTGGTCTCCACTGCGCTCCGTGGCAATGAATTCCACAGGCCCATCTCTCTCTGGCTGAAGAAATGTCTCCTCATTTCTATTATAAATTGACCCCCTCTAATTATAAGGCTATGCCCACGGGTCGTAGTCTCCATGCCTAAATGAAACAACCTCCCAGCATCCACCCTTTGTAAGCCACGCATTATCTTGTAAGTTTCTATTAGATCTCCCCTCAACCTTCTAAACTCTAATGAATACAATCCCAGGACCCTTGGCCGATCATCATATGTTAGGCATACCATTCCAGGGATCATCCTTGTAAATCTCCGCTGGACACGCTTCAGTGCCATTATGTCCTTCCTGAGATGTGGAGCCCAAAATTGGACACAGTATTCTAAATGGGGCCTAACCAGAGCCTTATAAAGTCTCAGAAGCACATCACTGCTTTTATATTCCAACCCTCTTGAGATAAATGACAACATTACATTTGCTTTTTTAATCACGGATTAAACCTGCATATCAACCTTTAGAGAATCCTGAGACGAGCAGTCCCATATCCCTTTGTACTTTATGAATTTTCTCACCGTTTAAAAAATAGTCCATGCCTGTATTCTTTTTCCAAAGTGCAAGACCTCGTACTTGCTCACATTGAATTTCATCAGTCATTTCCTGGACCACTCTCCTAAACTGTCTAAATCTTTCAGCAGCCTCCCCACTTCCTCGGTACTACCTGCCTGTCTGCCCAACTTTGTATCATCGGCGAACTTCGCTGGAATGCCCCTGTCCCTTCATCCAGATCATTAATTATAAAGTGAACAGTTGCGGCTCCAACACAGAACCCTGCGGGACCCTACTTGTCACTAGCTGCTATTCAGAAAAATAATCTTTTATCCCAACTCCCTGCCTTCTGTCAGATAGTCAATCCCCAATCCATGCCAAGAGCCCACCATGAGCCCTCTCCTCACTCAGCAGCCTCCCGTGAGGCACCTTATCAAACGCCTTTTGGAAGTCTAGATAGATTACATCCACTGGGTTTCCGTGGTCTAACCAATTTGTTACCTCTTCAAAGAATTTTAACAGGTTTGTCAGACATGACCTCCCCTTACTAAATCCATGCTGACTTGTTCTAATCCAACCTTGCACATCCAAGAATTTAGAAATTTCATCCTTAACGATGGATTCTAGAATTCTATCTACAACTTAGGTTAGGCCTATAATTTTCTATCTTCTGTCTTGATCCTTTCTTGAACAAGGGGATTACAACAACAACTTTCCAAGCATCTGGGACTTTCCCTGACTCCAGTGATTTTTCAAAGATCACAGTCAGCGTCTCCACTATTTCCTCAGCTACCTCTCTCAGAACTCTAGGATGTAGCCCATCGGGGCCAGGAGATTTATTGATTTTTAGACTGTTTAGCTTTTCTAGCACTTTCTCTTTTGTAATGGATGCCATAGTCAACTCTGCCCCCTGACTCTCCTTAATTGTTGGGATATTACTCATGTCTTCCACTGTGAAGACTGACGCAAAGTACTTTCTGAGTTCTTCAGCTATTTCCTTATCTCTCATCACGAGCCTTCCTGCATCAGTTGGAGTGGTCCAATGTCTACTTTTACCTCTTGTTTGTTTCTTATGCATTGAAAGAAACTTTTACTATCATTTCTAATATTACTGGCTAGCTTACCTTCATATTTGATCCTCTCCTTCCTTATTTCTTTCTTTGTTATCCTCTGTTTATTTTTGTAGTCTTCCCAATCTTCTGATTTCCCAGTGCTCTTGGCCACTTTATAGGCTCTCTCTTTTTCTTTGATACATTTCCTGACTTCTTTTGTCAGCCATGGCTGCCTAACCCCTCCCTGGATAATCTTTCTTTTCTTTGGGATGAACCTCTGTACTGTGTCCTCAATTACACCCAGAAACTCTTGCCATTTTTGCTCTACTATCTTCCCCACTAGGCTCTGCTTCCAGTTGATGTTCGGCAGTTCCTCTCTCATGCCCTTATAATTACCTTTATTTAACTGTAACACCATTACATCCGATTTTGCTTTCTCTCTTTCAAACTGCAGACTGAACTCTACTATATTATGATCTCTGCCTCCGAAGTGTTCCCTTACTTTAAGATCTTTTATAAAGTTTGGCTCAGTATACAGAACTAAGTCCAGAATAGCTTGCTCCCTGTGGGCTCCATCACAAACTATTCCAAAAAGCCATCCTGTAAGCATTCCATGAATTCCCATTCTTTGGATCCACCGGCAACATTATTCACCCAGTCCACCTGCATATTGAAGTCTCCCATGACCACCGTGATTTTGTTTTTCTGACATGCCTTATCTATTTCCTGGTACATCTTGCATCCCTGGTCCTGTCCACTGCTGTGAGGTCTGTACATAACCCCCATTATGATTTTGTTGCCTTTGTGGTTCCTCAACTGCACCCACACAGACTCCACATCATCTGCCCTTATGTCATTCAGTGCCATAGATTTAATCTCATTCTTAACTAACAAGGCAACCCCACCCCCTCTGCACATCTCCTTGTCTTTTCGATAAGTTCTAAATCCTTGGATGTTTCACTGCCAGTCCTGAACCCCCCCGCAACCACGTCTCTGTGATGCCTACCACATCATAATCATTCACGATGATTTGTGCTGTTAATTCATCTGCTTTGTTGCGAATACTACGAGCATTCAAGTAAAGCGCTTAAATGCTCATTTTCCTATCCTCATGATTTCCAACATCTCTAGTAATATGTCCTCAGTTATCCTTCCTTTTTGCTTCATGCCTTGTCTGCCTTGAATTTAAACCCTGCACACATGGTAACCTGCTGCTTATCTTTCTACTTGACTCCATGCTCCCTGTTGCTTTCCCTTTCCCTTCCTCCCGACTCACAAATTTAAATGCCTTGTAATCATCCTATTTATCCTTTTCGCCAGAACACTGGTTCCAGATCTGTTCAGGTGGAAACTGTCCCATTGGTACAGTTCTTTCCAGTTCCAAAACTGATGCCAATGTCCCATGAAATGGAATCCCTCTTTCCCACGCCAATCTCTTAGCCACGTGTTTACTTCCCTAATTTTCTTATCCCTATGCCAATTAGCTTGGGCAGTAATCCAGAGATTATGACCCTTGAGGACCTGTTCTTCAATTTCCTTTCTAGTACTTGATAATCCCGAAACAGGTCCTCCTTCCTAGCCTTGCCTATGTTGTTAGTACCAACGTGGACCATAAGAACTGGATCCTCCCCCTCCCAGTCCGATATCCTTTCAAGCCGGTCGGAGATGTCGTGCACCCTGGCACCGGGCAGGCAACACACCGTGTGGGACTCCCGATTCGGCTCGCAAAGGATACTATCTATTCCCACTAACTATAGAATCCCCTATCAGAACTATTTGTCTTTTTGGTTCCCCTATCTTGAATGGCCTTCTGCACCATGGTGCTGTGGTCAGCTGGCTCATCCTGTCCACAGCCCTTTTCCTCATCCATACAGGGAGCAAAAATCTCATACCTGTTAGACAAGGCCGGGGCGGAGGCACTTCCACTCCTGAACTCAGAATCCCCCTACCTGCCTCACTTACAGTCACACCCTGTTGTCCCTGATCACGAACTGAATTGGAATTACTTAATCTACCAGGTGTGACTGTCTCCTGAAACAAAGTGTCCAGCTAACTCTTCCCCCTCCCAGATGTGCCACAGTGTTTGAAGCTCAAATTCCAGATCATCAATTCTGATCCAGAGTTCTTCCAGCAACCAACACCTGCTGCAGATGTGTTCACTGCCATTCACAATGGGATCAGCCAGCCCCGACTTCATACAGCTACAGCACATCACTTGTCCAGCCATCTCTACTTATTTCATTAATTTATACAAATTTATGAGTTAAATAATTTCTGGTACTTCTCGATGGTCTTATTCAACTAACCAACTAATAGATTAAAAGTTTACTATCACACGATACACAAGAAACATAAATTGAAGCATCTTACCCTAGCAACACACGAGAATCCTTTTTTTTGGTTAGAGGAGGAGGACGGGTGAGAGACACTACAAGTGTAGTGTCTCAGGATTCAGCCGCTGCCCAAATATAAACCCAGCACTCCTCTGTTCCTCGTTGTGACCTTCCCCTCTGCTGCTCCTTTAAAAAGAGAGTGCTCCTCCCTCTCACCTCTTGACAAAAGGTGGCCCTGACACCCGAGGTAAGTTTTTAAAACTGTTTTATTCACCTTCCCAGCAGTTCTCTGCTCCTCCCTCTCACCTCTCGACAAATGAAGGCCCCGGACACCTGAGGTAAGTTTTGGCTGAATGGCTTATTTTCATTTCTATGCCAAATCTGATCTTTGATCAGCTGAAGGTTTTGATTTTCCTTCCTGCAATAATGTCTGGTTCCTCTTTGACAGCTGGGATGTGACCTCTTATCCAATTGCTATATGCCACAGAACTCTAGAGGTGTGTCTCATTTAAAATATCCAAAAGATTGAATAACCTTCAATATATGCAGGTTGTTCTGTTATAACGTGTGTTTCATTAATGCAAATTCACTATAACATGATTGACGAACTGGGAAAAGTGTGAACTTTTCAAGCATGTATTCGTTATAACGCGATTTCAGCCCCATTAGTTTATGTGGTGCTGGTATTATGCTATTTTCTTATAATGCAGGATTATACGAGAACGGAACTACGGTGTTATTGCAGAACTGACTGTATTTTAAATCTTAGTTTCCAGTTTATGCTTCTTGAAGCTCATCGATGCACTCTATTTCTGAGTTACTGAACTGAAAGTTGGCAATGTCTCTCCAGTTTTGGGATGCATGATTAATACATAAAGCGAGCTATACAATTGAATAATTTTCAATAGTTAGCAATTTCTGAACTATTTAACTTTGAGTAAGGGAAAACATAGTCCAGTTGTTTGAATCAAAAGTTTTTGAAAACATGTAAAATGGTATATACCAATTGAAGGAAGAAAAATTAATATTGCGTAGTTGAATTGCAATAAGTTGCTTTCAGTTCTGATGAAAAGGTGCAAAAGAATGTAAATCACATCTCCAACAAAGGCTTTTCTAGTTAGTTCCACTATCAGTGCCAGTCTCAGAATGGATTTTTCAGTGTTCAGCACCAATAAAATCACTCTGCCTTGGAAAGGGGCGAGGGACCCATTTTCAGTTCTCTGCCAAATCTGTGTGATTAACTGAAGGTTTATGTATGCTTCCTGTAAAAGAATGCCTGACCTCGGTGCAGATTGGATATGAACCATTATCCTAACTTATGGAGCAGAACCTAAGAAATTGAGTTCTTATTGGATTGCGTAACATGATTTTATAGGTTTTGAATGAAAACTCCAAATCTTACACAAAGTATGCTTTCTCAGTCTTTCATTACTGTGGTATTTCTTGGTGATATTATTTGTGTGCAGAGGCCAGTTTCCATACACAAGATGTGTACTGATACCCAGATCTTTACTTCACGATTTCCCTTACTTCCTTGAATACCACCCCCAACTGATCAAATTTAACTTTAAGAAGATTGGAATCCTTCATTTAACATAAAACACACTAACCCTAATGCTGCCACTTGCTCAGTCTGTAAAGAACAGTGTGAAACATTGGTACCCCATATGTTCCAGTATTTAGTTACCTTCTGCCCATTATTTGGTTGTTACTTCTGACTCTTCAACATTGCCTATATCAGCCCCATGGCTGTTGATGTCCAACTTGTCCATGCCGACCAGATGTCCTAAACTAATCTAGTCCCACCTGCCAGTATTTGGCCCATATCCTTCTAAACCTTTCCTATTCATATACACATCTCGATGCCTTTTAAATGTTATAATTGAACCAGCCTCCACCACTTTCTCTGGAAGCTCATTCCATATGTGCAAAACCCTCTGTGTGAAAAAGTTGTCCCTTAGGTCCCTTTTAAATTTTTCCCCTCTCGCCCTAAATCTATGCCCTCTAGTTCTGGACTCCCCCACCCCAGGGAAAAAACCTTGTCTATTTACCCTATTCATGTCCCTCATGATTTTATAAACCTCTAAAAGATCACCTCTCAGCCACTGATGCTCCAGGGAAAACAGCCCAGCCTATTTAGCCTCTCCCTATAGCTCAAACCCTCCAACCAAGGCAACATCCTTGTAAATCTTTTCTGCTGCAATTTCTCTAAAGTTTGTCCAAAAGCACACATTCAAACTAGTCTCAACCTCCGCTACCAGTGTCTACTCTGCTCATTCGGCAGCTTTATCCTCACTGAATTAATTGTCGTTCCTAACTCCCCAGTATGTTTAATGTAAAATTCCCATCCTTCCTTTTGTTGCTATCCTAATCCCATGATGTCGCCCTAACTTCAATCAGTCATTTATCTTTTGGGACATTTGATACGCTAAAGACATAATGTAAATACTTTCCTGTTGTCTTGATCTGTAATACATTGAATATGATATTACCATGTTATCATTTCCTCCCAAGTAAAAATGATGCCACCCTTCATTTAAATAGTTTTGAAAGGTGTAGAAATGAAATAGTTAAACACAGTTTTTAAAACAAACATTTACGTGAAGCAGGAAGTGGTAGCTGGACATAAAATCTTGTTCATAATTTATAGGAAAGCAATTTTTCCAGTACAAATTGATAAATTTCACAGAATTTTAATTATTCATTTCAGTAATTTTGCATTATTCAAATGGAGAAATCAGCCCTTTTTGTAATGAGAATATGGGTTCAGCAACCTTTTTAGGAATGCACCTGTTTCTTTGTTAAAGCATTTCTGTCTAACTTGTTTTTATTTCTTCTTTAATCTGCAATTGCAGCTGAAGCAAGTTACAGTTTTTAAAGGATCTCTGGCATACAAAAAGACGTATTAAATAGTCATTGTCTCTCTTTTGTAATCCTACATCTGCGCTTTCAGGAATGGATTAATTCTCTGCATTGAAATTAATCTTTGAAGCAGGCTATTAAGCAAAATTACACCTGAGTCATTGCTTACAGAAAAGAAGGTAGTGATAGTGATTTAGAGTAACCATTTTTTAAACGGTACAATGAATATTTGATTAAGATACAGAAACAGTATGTGATGGATGGCAGTTATTGAAAGGGGGGAAAGTCTCAGATACAGTCACATAGATGGGTTAACTCCAGGAAGGGTAAGAGAGGTAGGCAACTAGAGCAGGAGTCTTTTGTGGATATACCCATTTCAAACAGGTATGCTGTTTTGGAAAATGTAGGGGGTGATGGATTCTCAGGGGAACGTAGCACAAACAGTTAAGTTTCTGGTATTGAGACTGGCTCGAGTGCAACGAGGGTTATGTCGGCTTCCAAGAGATCAATTGTGTGAGGGGATTCTGTAGTCAGAGGTACAGACAGATGTTTCTGTAGCCAGTAGAGAAAGAGCAGAATGGTGTGTTGTTTCCCTGGTGCCAGGA
>NC_057730.1:35502353-35503911 GCF_004010195.1 Chiloscyllium plagiosum
CAAACATCAACTGGGACTGCCATAGTGTTAAAGGTTTAGATGGAGAGGAATTTCTTAAGTGTGTACGAGACAATTTTCTGATTCAGTATGTGGATGTACCGACGAGAGAAGGTGCAAAAGTTGACCTACTCTTGGGAAATAAGGCAGGGCAGGTGACTGAGGTGTCAGTGGGGGAGCACTTTGGGGCCAGCGACCATAAATCTATTCATTTTAAAAAAGTGATGGAAAAGGATAGACCAGATCTAAAAGTTGAAGTTCTAAATTGGAGAAAGGCCAATTTTGACGGTATTAGGCAAGAACTTTCAAAAGCTGATTGGAGGCAGATGTTTGCAAGTAAAGGGATGGCTGGAAAATGGGAAGCCTTCAGAAATGAAAAAGCAAGAATCCAGAGAAAGTATATTCCTGTCAGGGTGAAAGGGAAGGCTGGTAGGTATAGGGAATGCTGGATGACTAAAGAAATTGAGAGTTTGGTTAAGAAAAAGAAGGAAGCATATGTCAGGTACAGACAGGATAAGATCGAGTGAATCCTTAGAAGAGTATGAAGAAATAGGAGTATACTTAAGAGAGAAATCAGGAGGGCAAAACGGGGACATGAGATAGCTTTGGCAAATAGAATTAAGGAGAATCCAAAGGGTTTTTACAAATATATTAAGGACAAAAGGGTACCTAGGGAGAGAATAGGACCCCTCTAAGACCATCTGGGAGAAAGTGAGGACTGCAGATGCTGGAGATCAGAGCTGAAAATGTGTTGTTGGAAAAGCGCAGCAGGTCAGGCAGCATCCAAGGAGCAGGAGAATTTACATTTCGGGCATGAGTCCTTCTTCAGGAAAGAAGAAGGGCTCATGCCCAAAACGTCGATTCTCCTGCTCCTTGGATGCTGCCTGACCTGCTGCGTTTTTCCAGCAACACATTTTCAGCCCCTCAAAGATCAGCAAGGCGGCCTTTGTGTGGAGCCACAGAAAATGGGGGAGATACTAAATGAATATTTTGCATCAGTATTTACTGTGAAAAAGGATATGGAAGATATAGACTGTAGGAAAATAGATAGTGACATCTTGCAAAATGTCCAGATTACAGAGGAGGGAGTGCTGGATGTCTTGAAATGGTTAAAGGTGAATAAATCCCCAGGACCTGATCAGATGTACTTGAGAACTCTGTGAGAAGCTAGAGAAGTGATTGCTGCGCCTCTTGCTGAGATATTTGTATCATCGATAGTCACAGGTGAGGTGCCGGAAGACTGGAGGTTGGCAAACGTGGTGCCACTGTTTAAGAAGGGTGGTAAGGATAAGCCAGGGAACTATAGACCAGTGAGCCTGAACTCGGTGGTGGGCAAGTTGTTGGAGGGAATCCTGAGGGACAGAATGTACATGTAGTTGGGAAGGCAAGGACTGATTCGGGATAGTCAACATGGCTTTGTGCATGGGAAATCATGTCTCACAAACTTGATTGAGTTTTTTGAAGAAGTAACAAAGAAGATTGATGAGGGCAGAGCAGTAGATGTGATCTATACGGACTTCAGTAAGGCGTTCGACAAGGTTCCCCATGGGAGACTGATTAG
>NC_057730.1:35504108-35611351 GCF_004010195.1 Chiloscyllium plagiosum
GTGCTGCATTTTGGGAAAGCAAATCTTAGCAGGATTTATACACTTAATGGTAAGGTCCTAGGGAGTGTTGCTGAACAAAGAGACCTTGGAGTGCAGGTTCATAGCTCCTTGAAAGTGGAGTCGCAGGTAGATAGGATAGTGAAGAAGGTGTTTGGTATGCTTTCCTTTATTGGTCAGACTATTGAGTACAGGAGGTAGAAGGTCACCTTGCAGGTGTACAGGACATTGGTTAGGCCACTGTTGGAATATTGCGTGCAATTCTGGTCTCCTTCCAATCAGAAAGATGTTGTGAAACTTGAAAGGGTTCAGAAAAGATTTACAATGATGTTGCCAGGGTTGGAGGATTTTGAGGTATAAGGAGAGGCTGAACAGGCTGGGGCTGTTTTCCCTGCAGCATCGGAGGCTGAGGGGTGACCTTATAGAGGTTTACAAAATTATGAGGGGCATGGATAGGATAAATAGGCAAAGTCTTTTCCCTGAGGTTGGGGAGTCCAGAACTAGAGGGCATTGGTTTAGGGTGTGAAGGGAAGGACATAAAAGAGACCTAAGGGGCAACTTTTTCACGCAGAGGGTGGTATGTGTATGGAATGCGCTGCCAGAGGAAGTGGTGGAGGCTGGTACAATTGCAACATTTAAGAGGCATTTGGATGAGTATATGAATAGGAAGGGTTTGTAGGGATATGGGCCGGGTGCTGGCAGGTGGGACTAGATTGGGTTGGGATATCTGGTTGGCATGGACGGGTTGGTCCGAAGGGTATATTTCCATGCTGTACATCTCTATGACTATGACTCTATAATGACATAGAGACTAGTACTACCTGAAATGGCTTCTTCCTGCAATGAATGGATGCATTTTTTTTAAAAGAAAGATCTGCAGTATTTTTGTTAAATTAATCAGTCCTAAACAAAATTAGATAAAAGAAAATGTAAATTCTATATAAAACCTGTGGAAAATGTAGAAATGCATAGCAGATCCATCAAATGACGAGATAAGGTAGGTTGGTACTTTGAGTAGGATATTTCAGAATAATAGGTAATTTTTGGCTACTTCTAAGACATGTTAAAGGTTTGTTTTGTTTAATTAATTTGAAATATTTACACTGGTGTACTAATCTTTCAGTATAGATATAATTGTACCACAGTATGGATTACGTTTCTGATCGTTTCTCATGTGATAGTTGTTGCAGCATACAAATTAATCCAAATTCTATATGGAAAAGAGTTTTTTGACTGAAGTTCAAAGTCACAATTTCCACCTTAGCCTTAGCTTGTGTGATCTTGTGTGATTATGTGCCTGTCACCTCATTATTTGTGCAAGTCAGATGTTGTGTGAATGACTGAAAATTATTGCAGGGTGTGGAAGCCAGAAGTTCTCACCTCTGGCTAGGCCTTTTGGAATTGTAGGTTGTTGTACCATATTTAATGGCCAGTTGGACATCATTTTGCGAAATGCAAGCTGAGAACTCTCACTCAATCTCTGGTGATCGTTCCTGCTCCATTGAAAATGACATCCAAGAAGCAGAAAATCTTCCCCACCAACCCTGTTGACATTGGCCAAGCCTTCCAGACAAAAAGTACAGAACATCACCAGCTTGCCATCAGACATTCTGAAGACTGAATGTGCAAGACCTCCCTTCCTGAGCAGCAAGGCTTGGACTGATTTTGCTCAACATCCACAACTGATGGTGGCCAATCTCCTGACAGAAACTGTACTTAGCACCCAGACTTGAAATGTGTCCAGCCTCTGGAGACTGACTGTGACAGTACATTATGTGTGGATTCTGTGCTTGCTTGACTAACCATACCACTTTACCCTGTTTAAATATTGCCACACCTTCATGTTTATGCACTGGGTTTGTTGTTCATGTTTCATGTATGTGCACCCCACCTCTGATGTCTGCACAGTACAGAGGATGCCTCACCGCTTTAACAAATTGCTACCTGACCTTCTGCACGAAACTGCCACTCCGAGATGTAAGCTGTTGCTTTGTTATTCTCCAGTTGAATTCTGAGATGCTCCAGAATCATGTCCTTCCTTGGTCTCCTGGGATATGACCATTTGTAGAGCTTACAGCAATAGGTTAAGACCGTGGACATTTACAATGTTTTTCTTGGAGTAGAAACAACAGAGAACTTACCCAGTTGAAGAGTGTGGTGCTAGTAAAGCACAGCCGGTCAGGCAGCATCTGAGGAGCAGGAGAATTGACATTTTGGGCATAAGCCCTTCATCAGGAATGGCTTCATTATTCCTGATGAAGGGCTTGTGCCAGAAATGTCGATTTTCCTGCTTCTCGGATGCTGCCTGACTGGCTGTGCTTTTCTAGCACCACACTCTTCAACTGTGATCTCCAGCATTTGCAGTCTTCACTTTATCCTCGAGGTCTTACCCAGACTGGAGACTAAAGGTCCAAGTTGCCAGATACACATTTGCTATATGCAGCTGAGTATTTGAAACATTGAGTACCTTCATTGGGCATAAATTAATTTGGAAGGCAAGATTAATAAGTGAATTGTGGAATTAATGAGGTGCAAAAGCATGCATATTGGATGCTTGTCACCTGATTGTGAGTAGGTTCATTCTCCTTTGAGGGAGGATTTAGTTGTTAAAAGTTATCCTAATGATTTTTATACTCTTAGACCTGATTTAGGCCAAAACACTGTCATTATTTTCACTTTCTTTGGGAACAAAAATATTGTGCTTGCAGCTTCTGTGAAGTATACAGCTTTTGAAACAAAAATAATAAAGGGGACTTTCTAAAGCTTGGTTTGACTGAGAGTTATTCAGAATTCAGACACACTGGCCCAGAAGACTAGACAATTGCAAAGGTTGCACTCTTGTTCAAGAAAGGATACAATGACAAACATAGCAATTCACCAAGCAGCTACCAAGAGATGTAGTCTACACAAATTTAAATTTTCTGCTTCTCTCTTCCTCTGGTAATGGAGGATGTGGACAAAGTTTCTGAAGATTATCTTTTTACTGACAAATGAAATATGGAAATAATACAGGGACACACAGTCAAAAATGTGTGAATTTTGATTTTACAAGCAATTTATACTTTTGCTTTTGAGGTTTCAGTTGTCTTGTGCAGATACTTGATGCATTTATATACTTTTTTTTGCCTATTGCTCATTCTGTACAGCTAAAAGAACTGGTTCTATCTGTGTTGTAATGTACAAAATATAATCACACTTGTAATCTTTGTGGCGTCATGGCCACTGTCTCTGCTGACATTAGATTCCCAACAATTTTCTTTTTAGAGTCATAGAGATATACAGCACAGAAACAGATCCTTCGGTCCAACTTGTCCATGCTGACTAGATATCCCAACCCAATCTAGTCCCACCTGCTAGCACCCAGCCCATATCCCTCCAAACCTTTCCTATTCATATACCCATCCAGGTGCCTTTTAAATGTTGCAATTGTACTCGACTCCACCACTTCCTCTAGCAGCTCATTCTACACCCGTACCACTCTCTGTGTGAAAAAGTTGCCCCTTAGGTCTCTTTTATATCTTTCCCCTCTCACCCTAAACCTATGCCCTCTAGTTCTTGACTCCCCCAATCCAGGGAAACGATTTTGTCTATTTATCTTATCCATACCCCTCACGATTTTATAAACCTCTATAAGGTCACCCCTCAGTCTCCGATGCTCCAGGGAAAACAGCCCTAGCCTATTCGACCTCTCCCTATAGTTCAAATCCTCCAAACCTCGCAACATCCTTATAAATCTTTTCTGAACCCTTTCAAGTTTCACAACATCTTTCCAATAGGAATGGGGACCAGAATTGCACGCAATATTCCAACAGTGGCCTAACCAATGTCCTGTACACCTGCAAGGTGACCTTCTACCTCCTGTACTCAATAGTCTGACCAATAAAGGAAAGCATACCAAACGCCGCCTTCTCTATCCTATCTACCTGCGACTCCACTTTCAAGGAGCTATGAACCTGCATTCCAAGGTCTCCTTGTTCAGCAACATGCCCGAAGACTTTACCATTAAGTGTATAAGTCCTGCTAAGATTTGTTTTCCCAAAATGCAGCACCTTGCATTTATCTAAATTAAACTCCATCTGCCATTTTTCAGCCCATTGGCCCATCTGATCAAGATCCTGCTCTAATCTGAGGTAACCTTCTTTGCTGTCCACTACACCTCCAATTTTGGTCTCATCTTCAAACTTACTAACTATACTTCTCAAGCTCACATCCAAATCATTTATGTAAATGATGAGAAGTAGTGGACCCAGCACTGATTTCTGTGGCACTCCACTAGTCACAAGCCTCCATTCTGAAAAACAACCCTTTGCCACCACCCTTTGTCTTCTACCTTTGAGCCAGTTCTGTATTCAAATGGCGAGTTCTCCTTGTATTCCATGAGACCTAACCTTGTTGTTTTGTTTCAACATATTCCTTCAAATCCACAGTACAATTAAAGTATTTAACTGGTCCCATATGCAATTTAGCTTAACTAGATATCTTGAATGTAACCTATTTGATTGCTGTGCATCCATGCATGTGTATACTGTACATTACTGGGAACTTGAATTGCCATTGTAATGTTTTATAACATCTGTTAATTTCCTAAATAAACTTGATATAACGCAATGAAATTTATTTGAATTGTAATAAGGGTTTTAACTGAGTTTAGGATGAGTTCTGTTACTGGGTTGAATTTCTGTTTTCTGAAACCAGTCTTGTATGTGTTCTATTTAATATATTTTGATCTAACTGTTCTATATCTATGCATGTGTTATATTTACATTGTCAGTGGAAGTAACATGTTAAGTACTCAGTGAATCATATAAAATAGAAAAAGGCAAATTACCCATTATACCTGTACTAATTTTGAAAAAGCTATTCCAATTAGTCTCATGCTTTTGACCTTGACCCAAAACTCTGCAGATATGTTTATTTTCAAGTATGTATACAAATCACTTTGAAAGTTACAATTGAATTTATTTCCACATATTTTCAAGCATTACTTTCCAGTTCATTGCATGCCATGTAAACCTATTTCTCCTCGACTCCATTTGATTTTGAATCCAATTATCTTTAACTAGTAATTTGTTACAAAAACATAAATTGCTGTGGAATCTCAGCAGATCCAGCAGCATCTCTTGGGTGAAAGCAGAGTTAACGTTTTGAGTCCGATGATTCTTCATTAGAACCGATAGCAACTAAGAAAAAGTGGGATGATGGTATTCGTAAACCAGAAACAGAAGAGAAGTTGAATAAGTGATAATGAAGGCTAAGAATGGGAGGGAATAGGTAGGCTGTGCTGTACGCAACCCATGTGATGTGATATTAGGACTAAGAATTGGTGAGAATGAGCTGGCTGTGTTGAAAGCAACCCATGTCATGATGGGACCCAGGTGTGGGGGAACGATAAAACAAATGAAAGGACATAATCAGACTCTAAAGTTATTGACTTTGATGTTGAGACCTAGGAGCTGCAGAGTCCCCAAGCGAAAGATGAGATGCTATTCTTTGAGCTTGTGCTGAGGCTCACTGCAATAGCGCAGAAGGCTTGAGATAGAAATGTTGACGTGGGAACACAATGGTCTGTTGAAATAGAAGGTAATAGAAGGTCAGGTCACTTTGACAGGTGGGATGTCGACTTTCTGTAATAGTGGTCATCCAGTTTTCGTTTTGACTTCCCATTGGAGAGACCACATTGTGAGAAGCAAGTAGATTAGATTAAGTAAATTGCAGGTAAATTGTTGCCTCACCTGGTGCTTGGTTAATGAAGAGGAAACAGCATTTCGCCATTTGCTCACATCTTTTCCCCCCTCCCCACAAAAAAATCCTCTCTCCACAATAAATACTTTCTCCCAACTACTAGCAGTTCTGGTGAATAGTCACTGGACTCAAAGCGTTAACCAATTTCTTTCCCCACAAACTCTGCCAGACCTGCTGAGTATCTGCAGTAATTTCTGCTTTTGTTTCAGATCTCCAGCATCTGCAGTTTTTTTTTGTTTTATTTCAGTGGTTTATTATATTGGTTCCTTACTTTAATTATGTTGTATTTATTTCCCAATTGAAAAGTTAATAAATGATCTGCTCTGACATTGCCCATTGGTTTTCTCACTTTGGAAACAAAAGGTGTGAAACTCGCCGAAGATAACTTGATTATTTGATCCTATTGATGTTGATTTTGTTCTAACTTGATCCAACGTGCTCTTGCCAAGTCTTTGTTTTTCAACCTCATTTGGCGATTGTTTAGAGCTGATGTGACTTGTGGCTAGAAAATAAACTAGATTTGAGTAAAGCTTGTTTTTTTAAACCTATAACTTACTGTGACTGAAAAGCTACAGTGTAGGGTGACCAGAGCTCAGGCAAGACATTTGCAAGTGTGCACTGAGGATTAACCATTCGAAATCTCTGTTTGCTAATATACTCTTCCCACTGCTCCTGCACGAACTCCATTTCTGATGAAGGGTTTATGCCGGAAACGTTGATTCTCCTGCTCCTTGGTTGCTGCCTGACCTACTGTGCTTTTCCAGCACCACACTCTGATTTCCAGCATCTGCAGTCCTCACTTTCTCCCACTGCTCCTGCAGCAAGGATTACACTATCCGAGCAGTACACTATCTTTAGGCTGGCAACCTACCCCATGTCTCAGCCTTATAATCATTGTGCTCTCTAAGAAGTTGAAGTAATCATATTGTGACATTCTGTGCCTCTCTGCTTTAATGTTCAGTCTTTCACATCCCTCAAATCTGTTCAAGAAAAGACCAGAATCACCAGAATGAGCAAAATGGTTTTCGGCTGGAAAATGAACCTTTGCTTACTTTGTTAGTTTGGAAATCAATCCCAAGATTAATAGAGCTGTAGTGACAGTCCAATTAGAGTATCCACTAAGAATTTGTTGAATAATTACAATGAATATTCACTTATTTTCAACAAACCTTTGTGTTGTGGTAGTTGGTTTGAAGGCAATTTGTAGTTGATAATTTATAGTGACAAGTTATTTTTGGCAATGCAGCAAAATAAGGCAGTTCGTATGCTTTCCTTTGTTGGTCAGAGCATTGAGTATAGGAGTTGAGAGGTCACGTTGTGGCTGTACAGGATATTGGTTGGGCCACTTTTGGAGTATTGTGTGTAATTCTGGTCTCCCTCCAATGGGAAGGATGTTGTGAAACTTGGGTTCAGAAAAGATTTACAAGCATGTTGCCAGGATAGGAGGGTTTGAGCTATAGGGAGAGGCTGAATAGGCTGGGGCAGTTTTCCCTGGAGCATCGGAAGCTGAGGGGTGACCTTTGTGTCGAGGTTTATAAAATCACGAGAGGCATGGAAAAGGGAAATGACTCCCCCTGGGTTGGGAGAGTCCAGAACTAGAGGGCATAGGTTTAGGGTGAGAGGGGAAAGATATAAAATGGACCTGAGGGGCAACGTTTTCAGGCAAAGGGTGATGTGGGTATGGAATGAACTGGCAGAGGAAGCGGTGGAGGCTAGTACAATTACAGTATTTAAAAGGTATCTGAATAGCTACATGAATAGGAAAGGTGGAGAGAGATATGTTGGTATATGTGACTAGATTAATTTAGGATAAATCGTCGGCACGGACGAGTTGGACCAAAGGGTCTGTTTCTGAGCTGTACATATCTATGACTTTAAGTACTGTTGCTTGTCTTTTTGGTGAAATTTTGATTCTCATTAAGTTACACTAATTTAATGTATTTTTTATTGTCATCAAAGCAATGAAGTTTCATTGATTATGCAATGATGAAAGAGGCAGTCTGAATCTAACGCTGCCTTAATGTTTTGAAACGTTGTGTAGCTCTGAACATAGGTTTAAGCTTGGAACACGTTGCCTTAAAATGAGAAAATCCGACAAGTATTCCGATCCCAAAGCATTAACCCTCTTCTTTCTAGTGATGTTGTCTGACCTTTGTCACTGTGTTATTTTAGTCAGACATCTATATTTTGAAAGGTTGTTACCATTTTTGTTTATTTTTGAAAATGGCTAGATGTATGACACTTCCATATTGGTGAAATTAGTTGAATGTGAGACTTTGAATCTATTAAAATCTTTATTGTGGTTTTGAACCTCTGGATAGCAGGAGAGATTTTTAACATCTCAAAGAAAGTTGACCCTGCAATACAAAAATAAATGGAGAGAGGCGGATGAGAAGCATGTATAAACTATGTACTTTGAAGTAGATGTCTTATCAGCAGGATGGTTGCATGTGCTAATAAAGGGAACTTGTTCATATTGAAGTATGCAAATAGCATTGGAATAATCAGCAGATCTGATTGGAATAAATAGATGTTGCCATAAAGCAGCTTGAAGCTCCAGTGCTTTAAGAATGACTCTTTCTGAGCTGACCTGCTAAACATGACACTGTTGAACAGAAGACCTAGTTTTTTTTAGTTGTGCAGTGATTATAAACTTCATTTATCCTTAATGCCAGAAAAGATCAGTGTCATTGAATTTCATGTAATTTATTTTTCCAGGTAATTTGTTTAGTTACTGCTAGTTTGGCCACCTTTATTTTTTAGTAATTTTGAATACTGCATGCACAAGTAATGCGTCCAGTATTTCACTGTTATCCATTCTATTAGCTAGTTTAGTAAAATGTATGTAATCACTGTTGCTGATACCATGCCAGTTGTTGATTGATTATCTTAGTGCCAAATTCCCCTTGGAAGATCAAACTTGAGTCAGGAAATTAGGAATTTTAACATTACATCTTTTATATACTTGATTTGATGTCCATTATAGTTATTAGAAAAAGTCTTGTGACTACTTCAAAGTTAATGACATTGTGTCTGAATTTGAATGGTAGTGCAATGCTGTGCATCCCAATGATGGCTGATTGAATCAAACAGCATATTTCTCTGGCTGTTCAGTGTAAAGTAGTGTCCTCAACCAGCCCATGCTTGCAAAATCCAAAGCAAAATGCCTGCTATTAGATATGATTCCATGATTGAACAACACTTACTGAATATCCTCTGTGTGTAGTTAACAACTAATTTAAAATAATCGGTCAAGCTTGTAACATGGCTCAGTAATGATCACTATATATGCCATGCATCATTTGTAGAGTCTTGATTTCTGCAAACAAAAAGAACATGTTCAAGCCTGTGCGATTTTTGAATTAACCCGAAGCATGGATGGTCTCTAATTGCCCATTGCTGTCTCCAGGATAACACTTCAGCTTGCCGGAGTTGACACCAACCAGTCAGTACTATTTTCTCTTCTGGTATGAATTCTGCAATCATTTGAAAATTGGCGTTCTTGTGTTTATCCAGATGAATGCATGACAAAAAGCTTTAGAAATGTATCTCTCTCTTCAACTATTTTAGTCGTGCTCCTTTTAAAAAGGAGCTTTTGTACAGCAGTTCAATTTTAATCTGTTTCCACAGGTGCTGTAAGTTTTTTATAAGCAATTTATTTTTAGTGAAATACTCTGTACTGAATAAAAGCTGCTCTAAATTTGACTCATAAGATGTCCTAAGTGGATGTCTTTCTGTCAACAATGCCCCAGACAAACAATATTTAGCTGGTTATATTTCTTGGATATTTGTGGGGGTATTGTGTGAACTTAGATGCTGGTTTTGATAAATGTGAGGTTATTATGCAAACGTTATTCAAACATGTTGGTGATGTCTCCATGTAAATATGTTTTCTTTCATGAAAGATGTGCTGTTTCTCTTTCATCTGACTCTGATATGCTGTTTGATAGTTCCTACTTAGTTATCTTAAAAAATTTTATTGCTCAAAGCAGCTGCAGACAGTTAATTAGGTAACTCGCTTGCAAAGAGATGGCAGTAGCGACTGAAGCTAGCAAGATCATGTACTTCAGGGATTTGGTGAATGATAACTTGAGGGGGAAGATATGTTGTTCTGGCCAAAATGAAAAGGTATGGTCCAAGAAAGAAACCATGAAAGTATAAGAACTGAAGTCTGGAGACATTCTGTTGTGCAGATAGGTGATTGATAAATTCTCTAAGTTGTTTTCATCCACACTTGCTTGGTCAATAGTTTAAACCAGTACTGGGGGAAAATATACACTATATATATATATATATATATATATATAATTTATATATGATAGAAAAATATTTATACTCAATATTATAATATGAATCATCATTGAGTGATATTCTAAACATGAAATTAATTAGCTAAACTAAACAAAATAAAGATGGCAGTGTAAGCAACATATTGCAGCTAAGACATGTGGAATCTGGTGGACAACAGTGTGATCCATATCAAGCACATCTGCAATGAGATTCTGCAGCTCTTCGGATCCAAGCTTAAAATTGATGATCTGGAGGTTGCACTTTGGACATTATCCTACAGTAGGTAGGGGGAGACTTACCTGGACATTTGTTAGAGGAAGCAGTCATAGTTAAACTGTGTTCACCTGATTTGGTTTGTAGTCATACAGAAGAGGTTCTGTAAAATGCAGGTATGGCAGCAATGGAGGAGCCTCCCCCTTACAATCGTCCAACAGGTTGCATTTTAGCAACTTGTGTGGTCAAGAGTCAGGGATATTTGAGCAGACTAAACATAGCATTATGG
Source organism: Chiloscyllium plagiosum (assembly GCF_004010195.1). Taxonomy (NCBI): domain Eukaryota; kingdom Metazoa; phylum Chordata; class Chondrichthyes; order Orectolobiformes; family Hemiscylliidae; genus Chiloscyllium; species Chiloscyllium plagiosum. The sequence goes on from NC_057730.1 coordinate 35,514,640, forward strand.
TTCCATGGATCTGTTCAAGTTGGAAGAGCATAAAGACATCTTGTGTTGGTAAGGAACAGTAAAAGTTGGGAGTTAGACACTATATAGCTGTTGAGTGTATTGCTGGTTGGTGTCAGTGTTATGGATTTATTCCAGAGCTGGAGAATAACTATATCATTTAATTGGACACAATCAAAACAGTTGTACTGTTTGTAGAATGCAATACAATAAGTCCTCACTTACAGTCACCCTGTTGAACTTAAGTGTGCTTTAACAATGTTGATAAAGTAATGACAGTTTATCCATTTAACACTGTCAGCTTTGCTTTAGCACGTTGCCAAAAACTGCTTCTGTGGATGGTGTTCTCACACTGCCTTCCCTCTGTCACTTCTGCTGTAGCCCTCAATCCCCCATTCCCCTGCTGTTGCCCTGGCCGCCAATAATTGCTTCCCTTCAGACATGCTTCCCTCCTATATTCAATGCTCTGGCCAAGGTGTGGGAGGGTGAAGTCCAATTATTATGTCCTTGTAAGTACCAGGACATAGTTAGTACTAAGTCAGGGGTTCTGCTGTGAGAGTGAGAGCAGTTAGCGACTAAATTTAAAAGTAATAACCCTTCAAATGCTGCTTGACGTAAAATTTGCTGAATGGTAAATAGGGATGAGAATAGTAGGATATTTAAAATTATTAAAAAGAGTTGTAGCTCAGGTTGTGGATGAGGTTGTTGACTTGCTCATTGAGCTGGTAAGTTCGTTTGCAGATGTTTCGTCCCCATACAAAGTAACATCATCATTGCATCTCTAGTGAAGTGTTGGTGTTCTGTCCTGCCTGCTGTTTGTGTGTCCTGGTTTACTGTGGTGGATGGTATCACTTCCGTTTTTGTTTCTTAGTGGTTGGTATATGATGTCTAACTCTACATGTTGTTAATGGAGTTCCAGGAATCCAGGCATCCAGGAATTTCTGTGCATGTCTTTTTGGCTTGTCCGAGGATGGATATGTTGTTCCAGTCAAATTGTCCTTCTTTGTCGATGTGTATGACGCAAGTGATAATTGATCACATCTCTTGATAACTAGTTGGTGTTAGTGTACCCTGATGGGCTAGATTTCTTCCAGTTTGCCCTATGTAATGTTTGTGGCAGTGTTTGCATGATGTTTTGTATATAACATTAGTTCTGTTATTTATGGGTATGGGATCCTTTATACTTGTCAGTAGCTGTCATAATGTAGTTGTTGGTTTGTGGGCTATGATGATACCTAGGGGTTGTAGTTGTCAGATGGTCGTTTCTGATATGTCTTTCCTGTATGGCAGGGTGACCAGTGTATCCGGATGTGTTGTGTCTTCTGTTGTGGTCTGTTGTATAGGCACTGGTGGACTATGCTTTTTGGGTAATTGTTATTTTCTAAGATGCCATAAAGTTGTTGTTCTTGGGCTTTGTGCAGCCCAGTGGTGCTGAAGTGTGTTATGGCTTGCTTGAGCAATGTTCTGATGAAGCTCCATTTGTGGATGTTGGAATGGTTGCTGTTGTAATTGAGTACTTGATCTGTATGGATGGCCTTGCTGTATACGCTGATCTGGTGCAGATGAAGTACTCGACTATAACTGCAACCATCCCAACACCCACAGACGGAGATGTGTCAGAACATGGTTCACGTGAGCCGTAACATACTGCAGCACCCTGGAGCTGTTCAAAACTGAATAAGAACACCTATACTGCGTCTTCAAAAACAACAGTTACCCGAAAAGTGTAGTCCGCTAGTACCTACACAACAGACTACAACAGGAAGACACAAGACGTCTGCATACATCGGTTACCCTGCTACACATCAAGGACTTGTTGGAAATGATCACCAGACTACTCCGATTGCTAGGTATCATGGTAGCCCACAAAATGACAACTACCCGATGACAGCTATTGCCAAGTATAGAGGATTCCATACCCACAACTAACAGGACCAACATTATGTACAAAATACCATGTAATGACTGCCATAAACATTACATAGGCAGAGTAGAAGAAAACTAGCCACTAAGAAACATGATCAACTGTCACTTGTGTCCATATACATGGACAAAAAAGGACTCCAATTCAACTGGGGCAAAAGCCAAACAAAGATATGCATGGGAATTCCTGGAGGTCTGGCATTCTCCTGAAACTTCATTAACAAATATGTGGAGTTAGATTACATATACAAACCACTAAGAAACAAAACGGTACATCAGGACACACAAATTGCAAGTGGGACAGAACACCAATGCTCCATGTAGGTGCACTGATGATGTTACTGGTGATGAAAAGTGTTTAAACAAACTTATCAGCTCAGTGAGCAAGTCAACAACCTCATAGCAGGATATGAACAAATGGCTCAGGGGGCAGTGCAGTAGCAAATGGAAATGAACCTGGAAAAGTGGAAGGTAGTACACTTGAAGAGGGCTAATAAGGCAAAGCATCACTCTGAATGATAGGTTCCTGGAAAGTATTGAAGATCAGAGAGATCTTTGAATGTATGTCTACAGATTCCTGAAGATAGCAAGGCAGGTGCATAAGGTGATTTGTTACCACCCAGCTGGGACCATGTGCTAACTCATGAGCACCCCCATCCACCTTCACAATAGTCAAATAGGATGCTGAATTTTATTATCAAAAGCAGGGAAATTCTGTTGGACCTGAATAAAATGCTGCCTAGGCCACAAGTGGAGGATTGCATGCAGTTATGGTTATAGGAACGATATAATTGCACTGGAGAGCATGAGCTATAAAGTAAAATTAGGTAGGCAGAGGTTATTTTTCCTGAAGCAGCGAAGGTTGGGTAGAAGTCTACAAGATAATGGAGGACACAGAGAATGTGGAATAGGTACTTTATCTATTGGTAGAGGGGCAATAACCAGGGGGCTTAGATTTAAGGTAAAAGGTAGAAGGTTAAGAGAGAGTAGAGAAAGTTTTTCAGCCAGAAAATGTTGGGAGTCTCAAAGGATGGTTGAGTCAGAAACACTTGTCATATTTAAATCAATATTTAGATATTCGCTTGTTTTGCCACAGCCTCCAGGGCTTAGCACCAATTGCTGGAAAATGGGATTAGTGTTGTCAGGTATTTGCTGACCAGTGTGTTTACTCTGTACTGTAAAAGTCTGAATCATTTTATTCATGAACAAGTAGTCATAGGATAAATAATATGAGAGAGCGTAATGTGTGGCTCAAAGATTGATGGGCATAAAAATGGGTTTTGATTCATGGGGCACTGGGACGAATACTGTGGGAAGAGGGGCTGCATTATTGAGATGATATCCCACATGAACCATGCTAGAACCAGTGTGCAGCAATCGTCTAAGTCTGTTGAGAGGACATTAAACTAATCATGAGGGGATGAGGTTTAACATAGGAGCTTTGGAAAGCTAAAGTGCATGGACAAGACAGTAGAGCAGGATAATAATGTTGGTAATGATAACCAGAATGTGATGGAAAGGAAGTGTGCAATTGTAAACGTGCACCCACAAATCAGGGCAAAGTAGAGAAAAATGGTTTTGAAAAAGGACACGATTAAAGGCTCTTTTCCTGAGTGAACACAGCATAATTTTCTCATTTTTGCAAAGAATGTAGTGGATTGTGAAAGTACAATCACAACAGCACAAAAAAAAGGTAACTATGGGTGACTGAGCCGAAGATCTGTCATTGGGAAAACGATAGAATTCTGTCACGAATCTCTGGGTAGCACACTAGAGCACACTCTGGAAATCAAGCCCTATTATTCTGTATTTGTTGCAAGTGTTAAAGTTTTAAAAGAAATACTTTATGCAAACTCTTCTAACTCAGGTTGACAGAAAATATAGACCAGGTTTCTGTACGCAATAAAAAGAAACCACTGTTTATTAAAATCGTTAGATTATTGCTTTAGGTAAGCAATTAACTTAAACTAAATAGACTGTACAAATTAACCACACCCACACCCACACCCACACCCACACCCACACCCACACACCCACACACACACACACAAACATGACAATAAACACATATACAGGGAAATCTGGGAACATAGTTCCATAGTCTTTGTTCACAACATCTGTTAGGTAGATTCCTGCTGATCTGAAGGTTTTCTGCTCAACCTTCCTTCTTCTGAATGCTTCCTTTGGTTTGTCAGTGGATGGCTATTTCACTAATGAAAGGACTCTGACTTATTCAATTCAAAGTTACAAGTTGAAATTTCTGCTCAAGGATCAAAAAACTGCTTTTCTTTAGATTTAAAGTGACTTAATATAGAGAACAGGCAGAGAGGTTTATTTTGGCAGTAGCAGACATACTAGCTTTTCAAATGTCATGGATACAATAAATGCAAAATATTGCAGTTCCGAACAGCCACGTCAGATTCAAAATTTTGCTGTCTCCAAAGATATTACTAGATCTGCTGAATCTGTCCAGAACTTTGTTTTTATTTCAGTGGTGATGGAAGTGGTTTTGACAAGATAGTTGGCCTGTTTTAGATGACCAGTTAGATAAAAGTTGTTGATCATGACAGTAAAAGAAACCATGCGGAAGTCCCAGCAGACTCCTGGCTCGCAGAGTTAACTAAACTTCAGAGTGTTCATGGTAAGACTGTCTGAATACAAACCTAAAATGATTCTTCTGCAGGCTAAACAGTAAGTCTTTGGTTGGCACAGTGGCTCCGTGATGAGCACTGCTGCCTCACAATGCCAGGGACTCTGGTTCGATTCCAGCCTCGGGCGATTGTCTGTGTGGAGTTTGCACATTCTCCTTATGTCTGTATGGGTTTCCTCCGGGTGTTCGGGTTTCTTCCCACAGTCCAAAGATGTGCAGACTAGGTGAATTGGCCATGCTAAATTGCCCATAGTGTTCAGGGATGTGTAGGTTAGGTGCATTAGTTAGAGGAAATGAAGAATAATAGGGTAGGGGAATGGGTTGGTGTGGACTTGTTGGGCCAAATGAACTGTTTCCACACTGTATGGATTCTATGATTCTATAATTAAAAATGGGATTTATAGGATTAATTTAAGGTATAATAAGGGAGGCTGTGTGATCTGTTTTAATGTTGCCGGGTGCAGGCTTGGGGTGATGTGATTGCTAAAGATTAATGAAAGGCATGGGTTTTGGTTAAAAGAAAGGTGGTCACGCTCTGAGATAATGGAAGCATCTACTGTGTTTGTAATGGTTAAAGCCCTACAAAGTTGTTGAGGTTGTTAGGTTGTACACTTTATATTTTCTTTTACTTTTCAAGATAAAAAAGTTGGGGTCTTAAGGGTAGTTGCTCAGCATTTCTATCTGGTTGTGTGGCCTATGTGAATCACACTTCCATTGAGATGGGTTGCAAGAAATAAATGTTTTGTAAAATATTCCGGTAACACACAGCCGCAGGTAGTCTGGTCAGGAGAGAGTAGCTAGAGGTTGAATGTCTCTCAGATTCACTACATGGAAATGCAAGTGGCAACTCAAGTTTGGATTGAAGAAACTAAATGTTCTAAGAAATAGATTTGGTTAGCTTGATTTGAGGGCCAGTTGCCAAAAACTTTAATGTTGAAGACAGCAGTGGGATCACAACTTGCATGACTGGGCAAGTAAAAGAAAAGAAGTAAATTCTCAGGAGCTAAGAATTACTTTGAACTGGTTCTGGTAGAATTGAATTCTACATAAAAGACATTAACTACACTTTGTGAAGTGGGTTTTCGGCTGGTTTTAAACGTAAACAGGAAAATTTCTGATCTGTGGTTCAAAATTTAAGTTGCCCCTAAAAATAATCAATTACACTTTTAGTCTGTTACATTAGAAGTCTGAAAATATGAAATCTTGTCATCTTTCAGCTATTAACTATTCTTATTCCCTTTTAGAGTATCATCTGTTTATAGGCACAAAGACAGAGAGTGCTGGAAAAACTGAGCAGGTCTGGCAGCATCTGTGGAGAGAAAAAAGTTAATATTTTGAGGCCAGTGACTTTTCATCAGAATTGAAAAAAGCTGGGAAGGTGTGGTATTTATGCTAATGATGTGGTGGAGGAGGGCAATGACCAGAGAGAAGAAAAGGGATAGACAGACAAACAGATTGCTGATGGGAAGGTGAGAGAGAGAGAGAGAGAAATGCTGGGTAGGATGCTGGTGAGAAGTGTGAATGGTGAGTATGGTTTGGCTGTGTTGTGAGCAACCCATACAATGCAGGACCTGGGGTATTAAGGAAGGATCACAGACATAAAGATGGTGTTCACTTTTGAAATTGTTCAACTCAATGTTGAATCCTGACGGCCGTAAGTTACCTAGGCAGAAGATGAATTTTTGTTCCTCCAGCTTGCATTGAGTCTCACAGAAGCACTACAGTGGGCCTGAGGCAGAAATGTCTGCACAAGAACATGGTGGTGTGTTCAAGTGAATAATTTCCTCAAGTTCATTTAATAATGAGGTAATATAATTTCGGTTAGACTTCCTGTGCAAGGCATGTTGCTGTTATGTAAGTTTATGGTCGTTTTGGATAGTGATTGTTGTTACTTTTTTGATTTAAAAAAAAGACTGGATCTTGCTGCAGCAGCAACTCCTCATCTTCACCATGGACATCCAATCTCTCTACACCTCCATCTGCCATGACAAGGGCCTCCAAGCCCTCCGTTTCGTCCTCTCCTGACATCCCCAACAGTACCCTTCTACTGATACTCTCATGCATTTGGCTTAACTGGTCCTCACCCTTAACAATTCTCCGTCGAATCCTCCCACTTCCTCCAGACGAAAGGGGTAGCCATGGGCACCCGCATCGGCCCCAGCTATGCCTGTCTCTTTGTCGGCTACGTATAGCAGCCAATCTTGCATAGTTACACTGGCACCACTCTCCACCTCTTCCTTCGCTACATTGATGACTGCATCGGTGCCACCTCGTGCTCCCGCGAGGAGGTTGAGCATTTCATCAACTTCACCAACACATTCCACCCCGACCTTAAATTCACCTGAACCATCTTTGACACCTCCCTCCCCTTCCTGGACTTCTTTATCTTCATCAATGACGACCGACTTGACACTGACATTTTTTACAAACCCACCGACTCCCACAGCTACCTGGATTACACCTCTTCCCACCCTACCTCCTACAAAAATGCTATCCCATATTGCAATCTTAACACTGATAACTCCACTTTGTGTACAAGGACTTCTGCAAAGTCATTTTTTTTCTTGACATAGATTTCCCACTTGACCCTGTCCACCATGAGTGCTTTGAAGTTCTTTGCACCCTCATCTTCTTGCCTTCATACCACCTGGTTGTCATGATCCCCTCCACACCTTCTACCAGCCTCTGCATACTGCTTTTAAAGTGGACTATCAAACATGTTGTTACTTTCCTGTTCTTTAGTTAGTGCTTCAACAGATATTCATTACAGCAGTTTTTTCTTTCATTGACTTATCGTGTTTCTTTCTTTGTTACCTCTCCTAATACATCCCAGATTATCTTGGTTCATTTCTGCCGAAGGACTGATAATGATACAGATGCCTAAAAATCCCTGCCTTTCCTTTTGAAGAGTTTTGCTGATAACTGATTATTGGCTATTCAACATTTCAACATTTTCAGTTTCCTTTCTGACATTAAAAAAGGTGTTTCTTTCTTATTGATTAATCATTGGGCAGTCTGTCTACTTGCGAAACAAGATACTATCATGTTTTATCCTTCATTACCAGTGTTCAATAAATTTGGAGATCATGTTATATCTTAGGCAAATTGGTGTGCCATGATCTGTCTCTGAGTTTACTTTGCTGTAATTATGTCAAACTCTCAGCATAGAAATAGGCTTTTTAGCACCACTGGTCTATACTCGTTCTGGTGCCTCACATGAGGTTCCACCCACTCTATTTGGTTTAATCCATTCAGTATTTCCTTCTGTTTCTTCCTCCAAAATGTACTTATCTGGCTTGCCTTAAAAAGTATTCTATTGACTTCAATTACTCTGCGTGTGGTCATGAGTTCCACATTCTGAACAATCTCTGGCTAAAGACGTTTCTGTTGCACTCCTCATTGGATGATGTGTCCCACAATAAAAACATCTGTATGTTTTGCCTTTCAATGTACTTCATAACTTAGAAGAGATTAATACATCAAACTTCAGTCTACTTTGTAGTCCAAATATTGCAGCATTAGGATGAAAATCTAAAACTGATTAGAGTGGCACATCAAAAATGAGATAATGAGAATCCAGAAAAAGTATATTCCTGTCAGAGTGAAAGGCTGATAGGTATAGGGAATGCAAGATGACTAAAGAAATTGAGGGTTTGGTTAAGAAAAAGAAGGAAGCATTTGTAAGGTATAGACAGGGTAGATCAAGTGAATCCTTAGAGTATAAAAGAAATAGGAGTATACTTAAGAGGGAAATCAGGAGGGCAAAAAGGGGACATGAGATAGCTTTGGCAAATAGAATTAAGCAGAATCCAAAGGGTTTTTACAAATACATTAAGGACAAAGGGGTAACTAAGGAGAGAATAGGGCTCCTCAGAGATCAACAAGGCAGCCTTTTTGTGAAGCCGCAGAAAATGGGGGAGATACTAAATGAGTACTTTGCATCAGTATTTACTGTGGAATAGGGTATGGAAGATATAGACTGTAGGGAAATAGATGGTGACATCTTGTAAAATGTCCAGATTACAAAGGAGGAAGTGCTGGATGTCTTGAAACGGGTAAAGGTGGATAAATCCCCAGGACATGATCAGGTGTACCTGAGAACTCTGTGGGAAACTAGAGAAGTGATTGCTGGACCTCTTGCTGAGGTATTTATATCATCGATAGTTACAGGTGAGGTGCCGGAAGGCTGGAGGTTGGCAAACGTGCCATTGTTTAAGAAAGGTGGTAAGGACAAGCCAGGGAACTATAGACCAGTGAGCCTGACATCAGTGGTGGGCAAGTTTGTTGGAGGGAATCCTGAGGGACAGGATGTACATGTATTTGGAAAGGCAAGGACTGATTCGGGATAGTCAACATGGCTTTGTGTGTGGGAAATCATGTCTCACTAACTTGATTGAATTTTTTGAAGAATTAACAAAGAGGATTGATGAGGGCAGAGCAGTAGATGTGATCTATTTGGGCTTCAGTAAGGCATTCGACAAGGTTCCCCATGGAAGACTGATTAGCAAGGTTAGATCTCATGGAATACAGAGAGAACTAGCCATTTGGGTACAGAACTGGCTCAAAGGTAGAAGACAGAGGGTGGTGTTGGAGGGTTGTTTTTCAGACTGGAGGCCTGTGACCAGTGGAGTGCCACAAGGATCGGTGCTGGGCTGTCTACTTTTTATCATTTACATAAATGATTTGGATGTGAGCATAAGAGGTACAGTTAGTAAGTTTGCAGATGACACCAAAACTGGAGGTGTAGTGGACAGCGAAAAGGGTTCCTCCAGATTATAAAAGGATCTTGACCAGATAGGCCAATGGGCAGAGGAGTGGCAGATGGAGTTTAATTCAGATAAATGCGAGGTGCTGCATTTTGAGAAAGCAAATCTTAGCAGGACTTATACACTTAGTGGTAAGGTCCTAGGGAGTGTTGCTGAACAAAGAGACCTTGGAGTGCAGGTTCATAGCTCCTTGAAAGTGGAGTCACAGGTAGGTTAGGCCACTGTTGGAATATTGTGTGCAATTCTGGTCTCCTTCCTATCGGAACGATGTGTGAAACTTGAAAGGGTTCAGAAAAGATTTATAAGAATGTTGCCAGGGTTGGAGGATTTGAGCTGTAGGGAAAGTGGAACAGGCTGGGGCTGTTTTCCCTGGAGCATCGGAGGCTGAGGGGTGACCTTATAGAGGTTTACAAAATTATGAGGGGCATGGACAAAGTCTTTTCCCTGGGGTCGGGGAATCCAGAACTAGAGGGCATAGGTTTATGATGAGAGGGGAAAGATATAAAAGAGAACTAAGGGGCAATGTTTTCACACACAGGGTGGTATGGATATGGAATGAGCTGCCAGAAGAAGTGGTGGAGGCTGGTACAATTGCAACATTGATGGCTATATGAATAGGAAGGGTTTGGAGGGATATGGGCCGGGTGCTGGCAGGTGGGACTAGATCATTTTAGGATATTTAGTTGGCATGGATGGGTTTGACTGAAGGGTCTGTTTCCATGCTGTACATCTCTATGACTCTACTTCCTGTGCATTGTCTCATAATTTGAGGGGAGAACTTTGGTAGAGTTGGGGGAGTTAATATTTCCTTTTGGTAATCAATTTTTGTATATGCTGCGGCTGTAAAGTCAATAACTTTCTGTTTGCAACAGTTTCAGGTGATCATTAGTGTTCATTGGTGTTGATTGTTACTAATTCAGCAGTCGAACTATGATAATGAAGTTGTCTATTGTGAACTACGTTTTCTGAAAATTGCAAGGGTCATTGTGAGTAAAGTTAGGAAAGTTATGTTTCTATTTGCTAACTCTCCATATCACTTTACAACACCAGATTATAATCCAACAGGTGTTGTGAGATTTTTTTTAACTTTGTCTATCCCAGTCCATCACCGGCACTTCCACATCATCAATATCACCTGATAGTATTGATGTAATCATAGTCTATGTTGCCCAAGTGCTGATTTCCTGAACACTGGATTATGCTATAATGCTATTATTTTGACTGTAAAATTATGCACTGAAAAATGGAGGTGCGACAATATTGAGGAGGAAGTCAGCTGATGGATCAACAGCTAGGAAGTCAACAGGTGCTCAGGGTGAATCTGCTTAAACCATCGGTAATTATATCCCATCAGATTACTCCAATTTCTCTTCCTACTGACCTGATTGTTATTTAAATTGTGCTTAAATTCTGGGGCAAAATCAATGTTCATATGGCGTGAGTTACAAAAGTCTGCTCTAATGTAATTTAAAATCATTAAATGTCATAATCAAGACAAAGTTTGAATTTTGGCCATTGTTTGGTGCAGGACTTATAAAATAATTGCATTATGCCAAGAATCTTGACGGGAAGGTTGCTTGTGGATTTCATTTTTAACATTGCTGTTAAAGTTATGTTAATCCAATTAATATAATTGGAGTGCACAAACAATGCTTAATCAAACATACTTTGGGATTTTTGCTTTAATTAACCCATAATTAGTGGAAAGCTTGAATAGTAGATAATGCTGTTCTGTTGACTTCAATATAAGATCTCCTTTTATTAATCAAAAGTATACACTTAATAGTTATTGTAGATTAGTTCCTGTTTTCAGAAATATATTTAAATTATATATAATGATATAGCTTAATTCCTTGTTGACATAGCTGCTGAGAAAACTGCTTTGAGTGGCATTCCTTAGTATTGCATATATGTACATAGATATACATATATAGTGTGTGTGTATATATATGAATGCATATAAATGGATAGCATGGTCTTTCAAATATCACATTAAACACTGCATTGGAGTGTTATTGTACTGTTCATGTATTGGAACTCTTTATGGTTACTTCAGCATTATGCATGTTTCCAAATTTTTCACAGTCTTATCCTTTAGTTAATTTTAAGACTAGGTCTTGATTGTAGGGAATTGACCAAAAATTTGCAATAAGCTCCCTTGCTGTTTACTGTTCTGCTTTGATGAATGTAACTGTAGACTTTTGTCCTTGTGATAGAGGAAGGTATGTCTCCTAATTGGGAGCATTATTTGAATTGCTGCTGGCCACCTTCGAAAGGTTTGCAAAACTTATTGAAACGACTTGAAAGCAATTTATTTTACATCAAACTACATTTATTATTATTATTATTATCAGTTGCAAAAAATTGCAGCTTGAGGATCTGTCTTCTAAGGAGTTCAGAAAGGTAATACTCAGAGCCATGATTTTTTAACATATTTTCTCAGTCTTTAAGATTTAAAAAAAATTATCTACTTTCAGAAACTAATTGGTAGGAGTTTTGAAGCCCTAGTACAGGTCATTCAGCTATAATAAGTGTTTCGTTAACACCCAAATCGCTGTAACACGATTAACGAATTGGGGACACTGTTTCTAGAACACAAACTTTTAAATCGTATGTTGGCTGTAACATAATTACATCGCCAACCTTTAAGCACAAGGACGCAGCCATCATGTTATAGAAGAACTATATGATTAACAAAGTTAACGATGATGGATGTGGGATATAGGTGAATTAATGTTATTTCTGCAATTATAAGTTCTGATACAGAGTAAATGAATTTACATTAGTTTGGGATTGTTTCGGACGAGAGCTGACTTTGCAAAAATGAGGAAACATATAATCCGTGAAAGAAAATGGTATATTAGCATGAGACGTGATTACAGAACAATGGTGGATGTATGGGCAAACAGGAAAACATCTGTTTCCCCACTTGTACAGAGACACAGGAACAAACCCCAATTAAAAGGGCTTAGTGATAAGATGCTGTGAGGGGCAGTGCAGATGGAGGGAGCAGATAATGGTAAGCAAAGGATGGGATGACGTCAAACAACCTTATAGGAGGCAGAGATAGACATTTGTCACTGACAAGGCCGGATAAACAGAAGTTGTGGGATCAGTCTTAAGGAAATGAGTGACGTAAGCGAAGCAGGGAACAAACAATGGAATAAGGAAAACATATGGGAAAAAACTGTATAAATTGCGAGAATTTGTTGGGGTTTACTGTGCATTTGTCATTGCCTTACCTGGCAATTAGACATGGCACCCACTTGCAAGTGTACAAATAAACGACTCTGTTTCAGATATTTGGTCTCGGACTGAAATTATTAAAGTGAGTGAGCTTTTGTTTCTCACATGGACATGATTAATCCAGCGTACTTCAATGATGTTTTTTCAACTGAATGCACTAATTCATCTCGTTCATGTTAGGTGCTTGAGTAACTCCTTCAAGTTGTTGCTTATTGTCTGGGTTCGCTGCTCAAATACAAATATGTAGGCATAAAATTATCCAGACCAATACCAAAACAAATTCCAATCTGTCACATAATTAACATGTCTAAGTTTGTTAATGCACTGTAAATCACTTGCATAGTAATACACAGTACTTCATGTTGTTACAGCCCTGTTCTTATAAAATATTGCATCCTCCACCCTCTTTCTGACTGAACAGTGCTGTGAAAGGTTTAGTAGTTCATATGTGTCAAAATTGCACAGCTCAATGTGTCTCAGAGGATACCTCCCTTACTCCATGAAACACACAGTAGGTCAGAACCACATTGTTTGGATAAGTGAAATAATTATTCAGTGATGTTAATATATTTGGCTTAATGCTGTTACTGTGTGCACACTTTAATGTCTTTGAATACTATTAAATGTTCAATCATGTAATATTATCTACTTTTTTATAATCTTGAATACTACAACAGCAAATAGCATTACAACATGGCTTTGGCATATTAAAATGACCCAACACAGATTAGAGAAGGAAGAATATAATTAGCATATGTTGGTGGAAAGCAGATTTTTCTGGAACTGAGAACATGTGAATTGATAAAGGAGGATGGTCCTGCTGTTTGTGAGCATTGGAAAATTGATGTTGCAGAATTGGAATGCTGCAGGATTTGAAAGAAGAGGGATTGGGAGTTGTAAAATGTGGAAACATCATGGGCAACTGGAATGGCATGCTAGTGTTTTATTGTAGTGGGATGTTTTTGAGATTTATTTAGTGTTGGAGAAAGAGTTGTTCAATGTGATTTAGGGCCAAGAGTGCTGTGAATAGAAATGTTTAACATGTCTGTGTCGGAGAATGTATTTGGAAATGACATGAGGATGGTAATATTGTATTTTGGGAAAATTGTGAAATGCATTTACACTGTGTACATGGAAATTTGGAAAGGTCAAGCAGTAGAAGGAGCTAGGTATTACAGAGAAAAACATGGTAATAGGGATGCATCACTTTCTGTGCTAGAATCCGTTTTCCCCCAGTACTCTAACTTTTATAATCCATACCTGTCATTTCCATACTGTTTCACTGTACTGGCTCTGCCTCCATACCATTCCATGTATCCACACGAGGATACCTACCAAGTTTGCGTCCAAATATCATGTGGAACTTGGCAATAAAAGATTTCGTAGGAACTTGTATGCCACGTTGTGTGATAATCCATTTGAAAGTCAATGGCTACTTTTTGAGTTTGGTGTTTGAAAATGATGAACAAATGATTGGGGAAGTGTCCACATGGGAGTGCCTTGACTCTCACTGGTTACCACAATTTAGAAATGGTTCAGTAAAAGATCAGGAAGGTGAGGGGGGGGGGTGTTGGGGATCAAACAAAGGGAGAACTAAGAAACTTGTGCCTAAGATAAATGAGTTACTATAAGCCCTCAAAGTTGTGGTTGCCTCCCTGAAAATTGCGACGTTAAGTGAAACAGCTTTGTGTGAATCCTGATTTACCACAGGAATCAATATTAAAATTCAGACTTGGGTACCTTTTTTCCTCTGTGCAAGAGATGAACAGTGTAAAAATTGAAAGAATGTTGTGTATATTTGCAATACTGTGTTCCAAGCTGAAATTATCTGCAAAATAGAATGCACGATAAAATACAAATGAAGTATAACATTTTTTTAAAAACTGCACGAGTTTGTGTATAGTACTGTTTGATTGACCGGGCTCCATCTTGTGGCAAAGTCGATCAGTGCAGGGAGCAGCTGGACTGCCAGAACTACTTGCACTGCTCTGCCACATGATAGAGCCTGGATATTAGTGAGAGTTTGGGAATGGAGTCAGCAGCTGAGCCCCAGCATAATGGGATGACTTTAAGTTGAGGACTTGCAGTAGATTAAATAGAATGGTTTCTGTTCAGATTTTACTATAGAATGCGAATATGGACATTAATTTGGATGTTTCAAAAAATTAATAGTATATTAGCCTATATAAGCTAAGGAATTATAATATGAAGGGGAAGAAGTTTTGTTACATGAGTATGAAATGCTGTTTAGATTGTATCATCAATTGTACATATAATTCTAGGCAGCACATCTCAGGGTATATTTGCCTCTAATTTAGATTCATCTTAATTTTATTAGGGCTTCAATACAGTCTGTTTTAATCTAATGTGATAGTTCTGTTCCTGTGCGATCCCGTGTTATAAGAAAATCACGTAGTATCGGCACCATTTATACCAATGGGACCGGAATCGCATTAAAGCCAATACAAGTAAGGAAACATTGCATTCTACAAATAATAATCTATATTCTTCAATTACGTCATAGCCAACTCGTGTTGAAGAAACGTATGTTCTAGCAGAATGGACTGTAATTGAACTGTGAAAGGTTACATAGTCTGGGCCTTATTCCTTGGAGTAATATAAAGGGTTCCTACGGTTGACATTTTTAGGATTTTGAAAGGAATTGATAACTGATTGAAGGAAACATTTTTCACTGGTATAGTAGTCTATGATATGGGGACAATTTTTAAAGAATTAGGTAACACCTTGTGCAAAAGGCTGTAGTAGCTTGGAACTGTCTCCCACAACAGGCAGCAAATTTTATCTTGATTTAATAATTTAAAGTAAAAGGTTGATATATTTTTGCTAGCTAAGGATGTTCAGGAGTATGAGCTGCAAATGTGTTGCTGGAACAGTGCAGCAGGTCAGGCAGCATCCAGGCAACAGGAGAATCGACGTTTCGGGCATAAGCCCTTCTTCAGGAATGAGGAAAGTGTGTCCAGCAGGCTAAGATAAAAGGTAGGGAGGAGGGACTTGGGGGAGGGGCGTTGGAAATGCGATAGGTGGAAAGAGGTCAAGGTGAAGGTGATAGGTCAGACTGGGGTGGGGGCGGAGAGGTCAGGAGTATGAGGCAAGGTAGAATGGTGGGGCTGAAATCCATTACAGCTATGATCAGATTAATTTGTTTCAAGGAGCTGAATGGTCTACTTCTGTTCTTTTCTTGACAATGCATAAAGTATAGCTTAATTACTGTTAGCCTGGATCTGGAAAAAAGTACCTGGATGGCTCTGCTCACTACTAATTAATGTAATTCACAGACTTCTATTTGATGTTAGTGTTGCTGTACTCTTTCGTACTCTTTATTACTGGTTTTGAAATGCTAGTATAACAGTAACAATGTAAGACTGTTGGTGCAAACTAGGGCTTGATCTTGCATGACTTAAGTTTGAAATTATGTTGTTCTACACATCAGAAAGGGTTTTAGAACTGGATTTTTAAATAGTAAACCCAGCCTCATTAATTATTTTTGTTTGCTTACTTCTGAAATCACTGTTCTATTTGGCACTTAATCCGTTCTGCTTCATGTTGTACATGTTGTCCTACTTTAATATTGCATGACATTTCTTTGCCAGTAAAAAGATCAGTCATGTGTATATTTCATTTTTTGTTGCTTTAGTTTATGTGGTGGTTCGGTACAGATTTATAGACTGATCAGGTGAACTTTCAACTTTTTAAAAGAGTATATTTGAGTTAAATAATGGCCTACTAGTGTTTTTTGGTAAGTGCTGGTTGTGGCAATCACGGTTACAGTGTAATTTGCATACTTGCTCATTTGGAAAACAAGTATTTTATGCGTCTGTCTTTTTATGTGGAAACCTTTCTTATTGTGATTTCAGTTGAAGTATGCCCAAAGCTTCCAGATTTAAGATAGACCTCTTGTTAGCGACAGTGTTCTTTTATTTAGTTTTGATTCGAGTAAAAGACAATTTTAAGAACTGTCTTCAGGCTTGGACTTCAAAGAAACATCACCTAATGTACATTAATATTTGTTTATGGTGATGTTACACATTTTCCACAGACCACATCAGGCAGGTCCCATCTCATTGTGCTTATGATCCTGAGCAATATAAAGGGATTCACACCTGTCCTTTACATGCTAGAAATCTTAGATTTCCGAATTGAGTGGTTGACTTCGGCTTATTCCCGACAAGTGAAGCAAGTTACTGCTCTTGTGTAGCAATTAGCACACAACACTGGGGCAAGGAAGCACTGTATCCTAATGCCAAAGAAAAATACATTTTAACAAGTCCTCAGGGAGGATAAAGAAGAAAATGTAAAATTGTAACACTTGATATGCAAATATGCCAGAACAGATTTTTCTTGTCTTATTTTAGTTCCCAGTGGACATGAGCACCATCGCAAATCTGCTTTCAAATTGAGGACAATTTAGCAAATTGGGACTGTTCAAGTGCAGTTATTTTGTTGATGATGGTGCAATTTATTTGAACTACATCCTATCAAAGAAAAAGCCTACATTTGTTTAGTGAATATGTAGTCTCAGAACATCCCAAAGCATTTTACAGGTAATAAAGTACTTTTGATGTTGAGTGACTGTTCATAACGCAGGAAATCAGGGGCCCAACTTGTGCACTGAAAGCTCCTACAAGCAGTCTTGAGATCATGACCAGATGTTCCAGCTAGTGCTGTTGGTTGAAGGGTAGATGCCCTCAGGGATGTTTGGGGAAAGCTTCCCTCCTATGTTGAGCAAATGTCAGGCTATTTTGCATGCTTTTCAGAAAGCAGACAGGATCTTGATGTAAGGTTTCATTCAAAAGAAGGTGAATGAGATTTCACTTTAGTTCTTATCACCTTTTGTGAATGAAACAATGGCCTTTTCTCTCCAAATAGAAGATAGTGATACGTTACTTATGTTGCTAAACTAGTCATTCAGAGGCACAGGAGATGTTCTGGAGATGCAGGTTCAAATCCTTCTAATGCAGTTGGTGGAATTTAAATTTAATTAATTAATTAAAAATTGATTGATTATTCTGGGATTAAAAAGTAGTTTTAGTAATAATGACTATAAAACTATAGTTGATGTTAAAACCCATCCAGTTCATTTATATCATCTAGGGAAGGAATAAATGAAGGAATAAAACCCACAAAAAACAAACTTGATAAGTGTATCAGAAATATTTATCAAATAATTGTTCAGTGATGTCTGTATATGCACTGACTTAAAAGGTCATCTAAGTACAGTACCACAATTCATCATACTAAAAAGAGAGAACCAACTTTTGTAACTGTGGCAAGTTGAAGTTTCATAATTTCGAGCAGAAAAGGGCTTTATGAAGACATGAAATCCGTGTTCCAGAAAAATATAAAGTGACCAGCTGTAACATTTGTCAGTGCTGCTGGGGGAGAGGTGAGTGTCACCAGAAGGCAAGGTTGATGTGCTAAACAAATTAATTTGGTTGCTTTGAACAGGTGAACGAAAATAAAGTGTACTGGGTGTCCCTTAGTGGGGTGTTTTGGGCTATTTCTAGATGCGAGTAGCTGGAAATTGAGTATTGGCACATGTCTCTGCTCGCCAGGATGGAATGAGTTTGGGTAATTGTGATTAATGGTTAGAGTGAGTTGGTCTGTGTCTGGTTCCAGACCTATTTGTCTGGGTTGATAAGATGTTGCTATTTTAGTCGATGTACTGTCAAACATTCCGTGGGGTTTGTTTTGATGAAATGTGCATTAGCTGCTTGTTATTTGATAAACAGAACACCAAATTCCAGTAATGTTATATTTAGTCCATTATCAGTTTGTAGAGCTTATAACTTGGACTCTGTAGCTAATAAACAGATGGGAACAGTAATTCTTGAAAGCAGGGATAATTTAATAGTGTGTGTAAGGCTATTTTCTCTTTGCAAGGAAATAAATATTCGTTTCTTGCAACCAGCATTTCAGTATAATCTGCCTTGGAAATGTGTAATTTTGTCCAGCTGTTGTGTCTTGACTTAATTACAAAAGGCATTTGCATTTTAAAACTATCAAGCTTGTTTGTGTTGCACCTGATTAAATGAGGTTAATTTTGATATATAACTGCATATCTCTTACTCTAGAGATCTATATAATTGGATGCACTTGGAAAATGTATATCTTTTCATATCCTTGTCTTCTAGTAAATCATTTTGAATATGGCATTTATTGTTGCTTATTGTTCAATAAATTTACAGTGAAGAGTGTTGCACTAATATTATTGGCTTGTTGTGTTGAAATCACAGTTAACTAACAAGCAGTAGTATTTTAATCTATTCCATATTCAGTACTTCAAATTTTGCAGCATAGATCTCTATGCTCTGTCCAATTGCTGCTTATATGCTGAATCATGTTCTTCCAGTTTTATGTTGCAATTGATGTAGCTTGCATTAAGCATGTAAGTATCAAGTAATTGTGTGTTGAAAAAACAAGTGGACATAATTTCTAGTACCACTCTGGAATGTAATGAAACTAGCTTGAGTGTTCTGTTCGATCAAGCAGGAAGTGAATTTACTCAAATCTGTATTCAAGATGTATTACAAGATTTTTGGATTCAGTTTGACTATCTTCAGTTACAAGTTTGAAATAAACTATAAATCATGGTATTTACTTAAGCTGCTTTTTTTTCTTTTTTAATGTCAAGGTAGTTTTAATTATAAGTTAATGTCAACACAGTATCGAAATATTCTAAAATGACTTCAGTACCTTAAAATAACCATTTTCTATGTTACACACATTTCTGGCCATTCCTTTGGTAACACACTGCCATGCTTTTGCTGCACACTTGAACTGCAAGACAGAGATTCATAAGCTGTAGATCTGCCGATGTATACCTATGTCATAATTAATACTCAGGGAAATTTGGTGTGCGTCTGGCTGTGAGAATTATGATTTACAAACCACTTATAAGTTAGGCTTTCAAGATTGACTACCAACCCGGTATTATTACATAAACAGAAGTGATAACAAATGTGTTTCAGATGTTTGTAAATATTGTATAAATTTTTTAAAGGAAGTATTGGTTCTTAACCTTAATTTTATATAATGCCTTATCAATATTTTGTAAGCTTAAAAAAAGGCTTTGCTTTCTAATACTATACCTATTTAGGAAAATATGTCCACAAACAGCAATGAAACAGATAACTACTGGGAGTTTGGTGGTAGAGGGAGGAATGTTGTCCAGGGCATGCATAGCATTCTGTCCTCATAATTGAATGATGTTGCGATATCGTCATGCCCACCTGATCAGGAAAATTGATTTCACTCAAATGCAGCTTTTCTATTGATCAGCATTTTCTAAAATAAAATGTTGATATGTGGTTTGAGCATTCAAGTTCTTCTATTGTGCTTGAATATTGAACCTAATCTTTTTAACAACATATGCTTTCACAAATTAAATGATTTAGTTCTTGTCAAACAGGATGATTGATGTTTATTGATTTATTGAAACAGTTGTTTTCAACTTGAACTTGATGTTAATTGGCTGTTTCAATTTTTGTAGATAAGAATTATTTTACATCCTTAATAATTTGTTTAAAAAAAAACTCTGCTGAGAAGCATTTTAATAATTTCTTCAGCTAAAAAGCCAAAAATCTACTTTGTCAGCTATCTCCAATGCAGAATCATTAATTCCTATTGAGCAAAGTCCAACACAATAGACTGCTAGTGTTCCTAAGACTGTCACAGACTGTAAAACAGTACATATACATATTTTATTGCACAAACAGTAAGTACATCTGAGTTTAATGATTTACTTGTGTTGCCTTTTCTAGACATCATTCTGTACTGAAATTGTGATGGAAAGAACAGAATAAGTGATGTTAATGTGGAAGAAAATTATTTTCTGTTTGAGATTTGCTTCTGTATGCCTCCAACATACAACAGATTGTTCCATCATTCCCATTCTCCACTTTCTTCAAAAAATCAAACTTTGCTTATCTGTGTGAATGGTGGTTTTGAACTTGTTTGATTTGTTTTAGAATCATTGTACCACTGGTTATTATAGTACAAAGCTAACAGTTTTTTTTCAGAACTTGTGTTTCAGCCTTATATTTCAATAAGGCGAACTGATATGATGCAAAAATGCAATTTTGATTGCTGTTTTCAAATAACTTGGGGAAATTTGGTTTTAAACTACACTGTTTTCTGACATAAAATGGAAAATCGTTCTGTAGAAGATTATGATGAAGGGCAAAGACCTGTTATGAGAAAAACTGGGAGAGATTCAGTGAATGTACAGTGATTAGGTAGCAATAAGCTTTCTTTCTAAAAGCCTTAAAGGAGAGGATGGATTGAAGCATGATATTTCACAGTCTGTCCGAGGAAAGCTACTTAGGACTGCTGCACTGAACTTTATTTCACATATATTATGCAGATAGCAGAAAGTGCATTAAACTAGTTTACTTAAAATTTCAGAGGAAAGAAAGTACAAGTTATGACTGAATTTGAGAAACATGATTCAGTGTATATTTGAACGGTTTAAAGAAAATAGATAAGAGAAAATGAATTGCGCCATTGAATCTTTATAGCGCTTCAATCATTCTACTTTAAAAATGAAGGTTTTGTGTCATGATAATGTGTATACTTTGCAGCTGGCATATATTTTTAAAGTCGATGGGCATTGACTTCATGATTTGCTCTGATCAATAGATCAGCCATGTCGTGTCACTGTTAGTATCTAATATTCAAAGATAGCCTGTGGAAATGCTTTCTGTTTGAAATAGTGTTCTGTTTTAATGTGAAAGACTATGAGCTTTTTTTAAAATTTTGCCCTGATTTGTATTTTCTTCACTTGCTTGTGTGAATGGACCTTTTCAGTGAAATAGAGTGTCCCAGTAACTGGGTAGTAAGTTGGAGTGGTTGCAGTTCTTCCATTATGTTGAGAACTGCTCGAGAGTTACAGGAACAGCAAAACCACTTAATCTGTGGAGAAATAGAATTTCCATTAGTGTCACCCCACTCTTAAAATCTTAATGATTCATCAATGCTAAATTGCCGTGCAAAGTAGCGGCAATTCCATTAAGGAAGAGACAGGGAGGACTGCACATACTGGGAATCAGAGTCAAGAGTGTGGTACTGGAAATGCATAGCAGGTCAGGCAGTATTCCTGATGAAGGGCTTATGCCCGAAACGCCAATTCTCCTACTCCTCAGATGCTGTCTGACCTGCTTTGCTTTTCCAGCACCACACTCTCGGCCAATTCCATTAAGCCTGGTTGAATGGATAGTGCAGGAGGGCATGCTGACATCAGTACCAGCTATACTGAAAAATGAGATATTATACTGATAAAGCTAAAGGAGGGCTAATTATGTGCCAAACAGTAAGTGATAGATGGGCGTTAGAACCCTTGCAGGTTTTTCATTGTTTTGCTTTCATTTGAGTGTGGCATCAAGGAAACTGACTCCAGTTTTGCTCAGTGGGAGTCCAAGGGAAATCTTTTGATGGTGGAGTCATAGCTAGCACAAAGGAAGGTGGTTATGGTTGTTGAAGATCAGTTACTTAGGTTCCAGCACATTTCTTCCAGAGGTCCTTGAGGTAGTGAGCTAGGCCCACCCATCTTCAATTGCTTCAACAATTACCTTCCCTCCTCCATAAGGTTAGCAATGGGAATGTTAGCTGATGATTAGTATTCACGTCATTGTGAATGGTGTGAAACAATCCATTTCCAAGTTAGCAGGACCTAGGCAATTTGCTGACAAGTGTCAAATAACATTCACACCACACAAGTGCTAGGCAATTATCACCTGTAGTAACACAGAATCTAACTATTGCTCATTGACATTCACTATCATTACCATAATTGAATCCCCTATTATCAACATCCTGGGGGTTACCATTAACCAGAACCTGAACTATACTTCTCACATAAACATAGTGGCTACAGAGCAGGTCAGAGGCTAGGAATACAGCAGAGGGTAACTCACCACCCAAGTCCCCAAAGCCTATCCACAAAGGCACAAGCCACAAATATGATGGAATATAGCTCACTTGCCTGGATGGATGTAGCTCCAACACCACGAAGAAATGAGAGACCAATCATTATAAAGCAGCTTGCTTGATTGACATCATATCCTCAAACATTCACTCCTTGCATTACTGATGACCACAGCACCTTTCAAGCCATGATCACTACCATCTAGAAGGACGAAGGGTGCTGATCGTTGGGATATCACATGCATGTTCCTCTCCATCATTCCTGACTTGAACCTGTACGGTCATTCCTTCACTGTCAGTGGGTCAAAATCCTGGAACTGCCTCTCTAACAACATGGGAATAAACCTACACCAAATGGACTGCAGCAGTTTAAAAAGGCGACTCACCATCACCTTCTCGAGGGCAACTAGGGATGGGCAATAAATGCTGGCACAGCCAATGAAGCCCATATCCTTTGAATTAAAAAAAAATCAGTTTGAATTTTCAGGGGTGCGAAGGAAATTTATTCATCTAATAGTTATTCAGCAAGATGCTATTGTTATGTAGTTTATCTTTCTGCCATACCAGATATTTTCATGAGTATCATCAAAAGTATGAAAAATCACTGCAAAATCTTGCACCAACTCATAACTCAGGCAATGGTTATTTAAAGCTCATAAATACAAATATTATTGATGGCTACAGGTAAATGAGTTTCATGTGAGTTTCATTGACTCTTCATTATTATAACCTGAATTGAACTTGCTGAGAGCAATTCCTGCCACCTTCCAAGGTCATTGAGATTTTTTTTACAGCAAGTATATGTCATGATTAAATTATTTGAGTATTATGGACTAATAGTGGTAACATGGTAAAAGATTAGAGTTGACACATATAATTGCCCATTTGTTGCAGTATTGTGTAATTTGCAAGCACTGCATATTGATGTGCCCGCTTTTTACTGATTTTCCATTATGTTTTGTTTGTTTTCTTGTTCTGTAAGATTCCTTTTTAGAGAAAAGATGTGTTGCTCATAGTTATAACAAAATGCAAATATCCATTTTCCCTATTTATTCCAAAGCATTCTGAAATCAATAGCTTTAATAGGAGTGACATAATGAGATGTAATTAATTCTGCTTCACCCCTCCAATTCATTCTCCTCTCTCCTACACACCCCCAAAATCAAAAGGTCAAAATCTGATTTAGGAGAAAGTGAGGACTGCAGATGCTGGAGATCAGAGCTGAAAAGTATGTTGCTGGAAAAGCGCAGCAGGTCAGGCAGCATCCAAGGAGCAGGAGAATCGAAGTTTCGGGCATAAGCCTTTCTTCAGGAATGAGGAAGGTGTGCCAAGTAGGCTAAGATAAAAAGTAGGGAGGAGGACTTGGGGGAGGGGTGTTGGGAATGCGATAGGTGGAAGGAGGTTAAGGTGAGGGTGATAGGCTGGAGAGGGGGTGGGCGGAGAGGTCGGGAAGAAGATTGCAGGTCAAGAAGACGGTGCTGAGTCAGAGGGTTGGGACTGAGATAAGGTAGGGGGGAGGGGAAATGAGGAAGCTGGAGAAATCTGCATTCATCCCTTGTGGTTGGAGGGTTCCTAGGCGGAAGATGAGGCGCCCAAGCGATCCTTCCATATCCGTCACAAATTTACCTGCACATCCACACACGCCATTTATTGCATCCGCTGCACCCGATGTGGCCTCCTGTACATTGGGGAGACAGGCTGCCTACTTGCGGAACGTTTCAGAGAACACCTCTGGGACACCCGCAACAACCAACCCAACCGCCCCGTGGCTGAACACTTTAACTCCCCCGCTCACTCCTCCAAGGACATGCAGGTCCTTGGCCTCCTCCATCGCCATGGCAACACAATGCCTGGAGGAAGAGCGCCTCATCTTCTGCCTAGGAACCCTCCAACCACAAGGGATGAATGCAGATTTCTCCAGCTTCCTCATTTCCCCTCCCCCCACCTTATCTCAGTCCCAACCCTCGGACTCAGCACCACCCTCTTGACCTGCAATCTTCTTCCTGATGTCTCCGCCCGCACCCCTTCTCCGGCCTATCACCCTCACCTTAACCTCCTTCCACCTATCGCATTCCCAAGGCCCCTCTCCCAAGTCCCTCCTTCCTACCTTTTATCTTAGCCTGCTTGGCACACCTTCCTCATTCCTGAAGAAGGGCTTATGCCCGACACATCGATTCTCTTGCTCCTTGGATGCTGCCTGACCTGCGCTTTTCCAGCAACACATTTTTCAGCTCAAAATCTGATTTAGTCAAATAGAGGATTTTCATGAAATCCTAAACCTCGTGCATTTATATCAATTTTTTGAGTTGGAATTAGACTTATGATTTTAGTTTATTATATCAATTGTTATTTTATCAAGATAATGTACAATGTGGACTGTGCATTTTTGCATTCCATTGGCTGATCTATTACTCTGGCCTTTAATGGATTGAACTAATTTTAGAAAGTTACCAAAACATTTAAAAAAGGGTCACTGATCACCTGACTGATCAGGTTGGTGGGTTTCATGAAACTGACACGGATTAAGCAGAAGACAGTCTGAATTGAAAGGGTAATGAAACCCGTCAAACAGGTCCATGGACAAGGAGGGATGATAAGGTCCTCACTTAATTGATTTACACAATTATGAGGAGCTTCACATATTGGAAGATAAAACATCATTTACAATTATGAAGTGTGAAACGATGAACTGTAGACTTCAGAACTGAATGCCTGCTGGAAAAGTCTTTCTTGCACTCTGGCTTGAAAAAAACCATCTGGGAACAGAAAACAACAGAGAACCTAACAGATAATTTGTTCATTCTTATGGCAAGAAGCCCACCACCTAACATAGTCTCAGAAGAAAACCCGAATAACTCAGAACTGTATATCCCTTTGTTTTCCTTTCACCCTGGCACAAAGTCTTTTGACTTCGTATCTGTGTGAGCTTGTGGACTCAAAATGAAGGCCATGTAGAATATAGAACATTACAGCGCAGTATAGGCCCTTCGGCCTGGCATAACAATCTGAAGCCCATCTAACCTACACTATTCCATGTACATCCATATGCTTGTCCAATGACGACTTAAATGTACTTAAAGTTGGCGAATCTACTACCGTTGCAGGCAAAGCATTCCATACCCTTTCTACTCTCTGAGTAAAGAAACTACCTCTGACATCTGCCCTATATCTATCACCCCTCAATTTAAAGCTATGCCCCCTCGTGCTGGTCGTCACCATACTTGGAAAAAGGCTCTCCCTGTCCACCCTATCTAACCCTCTGATTATCTTGTATGTCTCTAATAATTCACCTCTCAACCTTCTTCTCTCTAACGAAAACGCTCTAAAGTCCCTCAGCCTTTCCTCGTAAGACCTTTCCTCCATACTAGGCAACATCCTAGTAAATCTCCTCTGCACCCTTTCCAAAGCTTCCAATTCCTTCTTATAATGTGGTCACCAGAACTGTACACAATACTCCTAGTGCGGCCGCACCAGAGTTTTGTACAGCTGCAGCATAACCTCATGGTTCCGGAACTCGATCCCTCTATTGATAAAAGCTAAAACACTGTATTCCTTCTTAACAACCTTGACACCCTGGGTGGCAACTTTCAAGGATCTGTGTACCTGGACACCGAGATCACTCTGCTCATCTACACTATCAAGAATCTTACCATTAGCCCAGTACTTTGCATTCCGGTTACTCCGACCAAAGTGAATCACCTCATACTTGTCTGCATTAAACTCCATTTGCCACCTCTCAGCCCAGCTCTGCAGCTTGTCTATGTCTCTCTGTAACCTACAACATCCTTCGTCACTATCCACAACTCCACCGACCTGAGTGTCGTCTGCAAATTTACTAATCCACCCTTCTATCCTGGTCGATTATAAAATTGACGGACAGCACTGGACCGACACTGACCCTTGCGGTACACCACTGGTAACTGGACTCCAGGATGAACATTTCCCATCAACCAACCCCCCCTCTGTTTTCTTTCAGCGAGCCAATTACTGACCCAAACTGCTGTATCTTCCACAATCCCATTCCTCCGCATTTTGTACAATAGCCTACTGTGGGGAACCTTATCGAATGCCTTGCTGAAAACCATATAAATCACATCAACCGGTTTACTCTCATCTACCTGTTTGGTCACCTTCTCAAAGAACTCAATAAGGTTTGTGAGGCACGACCTACCCTTCACAATATTTGATTGTGTTTTTATTATTTTCTCTGGTTTAGCAGATAATGAACTTCACTGTTTAACTCTGGATTTGCACTTGGCTTCATTTTACTTAGGTAACTGTTTACATTAGAGAAATGTAAAATCTTGTGCTAAAAAAACCTAAACTTTGCTGCGATTGACCAAGGAAGTCGGGGGAAAGAAATTATGTTCTCGCCTTCTCAGCTGGTTATAAGTATTTAGTCAGATAAGAACATTAATGAACATGGAACCAAGGAAGGGAATAAGTTTGAGATACAGATTTATTTTCTATGTTTTTTATTTTGGATTTTGTGCATTGCTGATGAGGCCAGTATTAGTTGCCTATCTCTAATTCATCTTGAATTGCCTGGTTTTCTTGGTCTTTTTTGAGGATAATTGAGAATCAGCCACATTGCTATGTGTTTGGAGTCACTTGTAGGCTAGACTGGGAAGGATGCCAAATTTCCTTCTCGAAAGGCCAGTAGTAAACCCTTAAGGGTATTTCCACCTGATAATTTTATGTTCTAGATATAGATTTATTGATTGAATTTAAATTTTACCACTAACTGTGGTGGAAGTTAAATGGATGCCCAAGGGGACTAATCTGGGTTTGTGGATTTCCAGTCCAGTGATATTATCACTGTGCCACCATCCCCCTTGTGATCAGTTGTGACGTAATATGATCATGGAATCAACTCCAGGGACTAATTGTCTTTCTCCTTAGTTGTTTGTTCTCTTTTTCTCCCAAAGCTACAACTTACCATGAAGATGTGGTGGGAAGTGCCAAAGTTATCTTCCTGTTGATGCCTGTACAGAAGAGTTCATAATCAAGGTGTGATAACTAGAGCCACGGTGAATGTGTGGCAAGGTGATCTTGTGGTGCAGTGCTAATGTTCCTACCTTTGAGTCTGAACCCCAAGTTTCACCTGCCACAGAGGGTGATCATAAGATGTCCAAGCAGGTGGATTTAAACATTTTTATTTAAATTTTTAAGAAATAGTAAAATGCTTAATTTATTGAGGATTACTTTGATTTAAGGTGGTTTTGGATGTCAGACCATCTGCTGTAACAAGTTCTGCTCTGAATGTTTTCAGAAAAATACTTGTCCTGGAGTTTAAACTGGTATTCAGATTATAGAGTCATAGAGATGTACAGCATGGAAACAGATCCTTCGGTCCAAATTGTCCATGCTGACCAGATATCCAAACCCAATCTAGTCCCATTTGCCAGTGCTTGGCCCATATCCATTTTTCCTATTCATATACCCATCCAGATGCCTTTTAAATGTTGTAATTGTGCAAGCCTCCACCACTTCCTCTGGCAGCTCATTCCATATGTGCACACCCTGTGCGTGAAAATGTTGCCCCCTAGGTCCCATTTAGATTTTTCCCCTCTCGCCCTAAATCTATGTCATCTACTTCTGAACTCCCCCGCCCCAGAGAAAATACCTTGTCTATTTACCTTACCCATTCCCCTCAAGATTTTATAAACCTCTATAAGGTCACCCCTCAGCCTCCAACACTCCAGAGAAAATAGCCTCAGCCTATTCAGTCTCTCCCTCTCACCTTCAATCCTGGCAACATTCCTGTAAATCTTTTCTGAACCTTTTCAAGTTTCACAACATCCTTGCAACCTTTGAGATTGAACGTCAAGTGCATTTGAAATCATATTTTATCAGCAGAAAGGAAAGAAAATAAATCTTCCCAGTTGAAACCCAACTACCTTTTAAAAGAAATTAAACTATCCAGTGAAATGTGGAACTTTTTTCTGGACAGTGTTTCAAATAATTTCATTTTACTTGATGATAACTAGTTCCAGAAAGATTTTTTCTGTCTTTTTTCTAATCTCTCTAAAATTTTGGTATGATGTTGAGGTTTCTATTTCAATAAATAAGTTGATTGCAGTGTGAACTCTTGGTTAGTTTATGTGTTAGCACAGGCTAACTCAGCTTCTTTGGCTGTTTTAGATTCAAGACAGCAGCTGGAGAAGGCACTTGAGAATACATACTGCATGTCTCTATGTGTCTTTTGCATAGAAAGGCTCATTGGTGGAAAAATCTGAACAGCACTGATGATTTTGAGTATAAGTTCCTTTTTGGTTTTGTACGTTTCTATTATCTCAGACCATACCTGATAATCTACCAACTTCCTCATTTCTTTGTGGCAGGAAGTGGGGAAATTAGGTATGAGATTCAATATTCACTGAATGGCTTTACATAAACTGCACTTAGATTTTGGTAATAATACACTTGTATAACTTGTAAGTGGCTTGATAAATGTTGCTTTGCCTTTGAGTTGGAGTACACTATTTTGGAAATTTCAGCAGACTGTCAATTAAGCCCTGAGGTTGATGTTCGTTGTGAGCTCCTCACAAATCTAGGAATTTCAAGTAATTGCACTGAACCCAGAATCGCTAAATCAGTTTGTTTTTGTGGGGCACTGACTTGATGCTATCTTGAAAAAAAAATCATGCTGTTGTTATCAAGATTGAAAGTTGAGACCCAGTGTTGGTAAACAGCCTCAAACCTGTAAGGCTCTTCAACTTAACTCCATTAATATGTTCAGACATCGCAGCATTGTTTAAGAAAATACATTGATCTGACTTGACATAGGCATGTGACTTTTGTAGTTGTTTTCAATTAAGAGAAAGAAGCCGTTAAACCTTGCAGATGTTAACAGAAGTCAGTAGCTAAAATTGTGGATAAAGAGAATCACCCACAGGAAGAAAACAAGAATAATGGGGGAGCCCAGCACATCAGTGCAACAGATGAGTCTGAAACATTCGTAACAATCCCAGAAGTGCCAAGTGCATTATTTATCTTAACCACCTCCAGAGGTCCCCATCATCACATATGTCGGTGTTTAACCAAATTCAATTTACTCAATGCTGTATCAAGGCTGGAGGAACTGGATACTGCAAGACTTCTGGATCTTGATGACATTCTGGCAGTAGTATTGAAGACATGTGCTCCACTTCTGTGTCCCCAGTCAGTCTATTCCTGTATAGCTATAACACTAGTATCTAATGCACAATGTGGAAAACTGACCACTTGAGTCCTGTACACAAAAAGCAGAGCAACTGTAACCCAGCCAATTGCCACCCCATCAGTCTACTCATGGACATCAGGAAAATGATGCAACAGTCATGAATGGTGCTATCATGCAGTACTTACTCAGCAATAACCTGCTCACTGATGTTAACTTTGGATTCCACTTTGGCCATTCAGCTGCTGACTTCATTAATGCCTAGCTTCAAGCATGGACAAAAGAGCTAAGTTCCAGAGGAGAGGTGAGAGTGACTACCCTTAACATCAAGGCCTCAATTTAACTGAGTGTGGCATCAAGGAAACTTGCCAAAATTGAAGTCATTGGGGATCAGAGGGAAACTCTCTCCTGTTATGGAGTCAGACTTAGCACAAAGGAAGATGTTTGTGGCTGTTGGAGGTCAGTCACCTCAGCTCCAATACCTTTCTGTGGGTGTTTATCACTAGTCTCCTAGTCCCAACCATCTTCAGCTGCTTCATCAATGACTTTACCTCCATCGTATGGTCAGCAATGGGAACGTTGCCAATTGATTGCGCAATGTTCAGATTTCTCAGATATTGCAGCAGCCCATGTCCTGGAGCATGTGCACATTTTGGTTGACAAGTGAGAAGTAACATTAATATCACATAAGTGTCAGGCAATGACCACCAAGAGGGAATCTAACCATTGCTCCATGATGTTCAATAGTATAGCCATTGCTGAATCTGCCACTCTTAACATCCTGGAGGCTACCATTGACCAGAAACTCGATTTAACTAGTTATATAACTACAGTGGCTGCAAGAGCAGGTCAGAGGCCAGGAACCTTGTAGCAATTAATACAAGCTGAAAATGTGCTGCTGGAAAAGCGCAGCAGGTCAGGCAGCATCCAAGGAACAGGAGAATCGACGTTTCAGGAAGAAGGGCTTATGCCCGAAACGTCGATTCTCCTGTTCCTTGGATGCTGCCTGACCTGCTGCGCTTTTCCAGCAACATATTTTCAGCTCTGATCTCCAGCATCTGCAGCCCTCACTTTCTCCTCAAAGCAATTAATACAAGTCCTGACACCATTCACAAGCTACAAATCACCCATAACTCCCCATTTGCCTGGATGAATGTGGCTCCAACAATACTTGAGATTAAAGGCAAAATACTGCGCATACTGGAATTCTGAAACAAACACAATGCTGGAGAAACTCAGCAGGTCTAGCAGCATCTATGGAGAGAAAAACAGAGTTAATGTTTTGAGTCAGGTAAAACTCTTGTTCAGAACACATCATGTTCACAAATGTTCACTCGATGGATAGCTCTATGTTGGGAAGCTATGCATCCTAAGATAATGTGAAGAGGGAGGATGTGTAGTTCTGTGTTGTAGATGCTGAGTAAAATTCACTTACCTCAGCTAAGGAAGTTTAAAGTGTGGACTGGTAATTCTGTATGTACCAGAAGAGATTTGCAATCTCTTTAACAGGACACAAGGTTGTTGATTGCCGAATAGATCCTTAAAGGCTGTAATAATTTTTTTTGGCATCTGAGGAGATCTAGCAACCTTCCAGTCCAGTCTGAGACACAACAAAGAGGCGAGTGATCAGGAAAGTGAATGAGCAACAATGGTAGCAGTGATAAAACCTAGAAGGTTGAATGTTTGAACAGACTGGAACAACTTCAATAAAGCTTTAAAATGATCTTATTGAAAAATATTTGCTGTACCTATGTAAGGTACCTCTCCATACTACCCTAAATGTAAAGGATGGATTCTGACAAATGGAGTTGATAAAAGCAGCAATTTTCTGATACATTTTGGATAATATATGGGAAATACAGGTGGTTGTGAATGTCACTGTTCTGGAAGAGTATCATTGCAGGCAGCATGAGGTAGTCAGTAATCTTCAAAGTGGAAGCTGTTGCAGATAATCTGCTCTTGTGTGTCATAAAATATCTGAGTGCCTTAACAATCACGCCAAAAATGGATGTGAGGGGATAGACGAAAGTAGGACAGACTGAAATGAGAAAATAGTTTCATTTCCATGAGTGATAATTGTCTTTATCAAGCATGTACACTGGATAACTTGTAATTGTAAAAGAGAGTGTATGCAATTTTTTTTAATGAAAGGAGAGATGCATCTGTATACTGTGACTGCTATAGTCATGTGGCTTTTGAAGATCATTTGAGTTTGGAGCAAGAAGCCATTGGAATACATGTGGAATTAGTATCATGTACTGTACTGTTGTATATATCTGCCATATCAGCAATAGAGCATGGTCCAAAATTTAGTGCAGTTTTGTTTTTAACTACAATTAAACATGATCTGTGGGCAGTGCTTACAAGGAACTTGCAGACTCTTTTCGTTCAGGACATTCATTGAAATCACTGTGAGCTGATTGAATTTACCCCGAGGCAAAAAGACAAAGTATGAATGCCTGGTGCCACCAAGAGAACTAGGTCTCCATGACCTAATGCGTAAGCATGCTTGTGTAACATAAACCATTTGTATATGGTTTCTGAGCCCGAAAACAAGGACAAGAGGAGTAATTCATCAATAATTGTTTTCCAGTTGCAGGATTGCCATGTGAGTTTTCTGTTAATGGTTTTGAGGTTTATGTGTACACTGCAGTGAAAGCATATTTTAATAATACGCAGTCAAAAATCACACAACACCAGGTTATAGTTCAACAGGTTTAATTGGAAGCACTAGCTTTCAGAGCGCTGCTCCTTCATCAGGTGGCTCCTTCAACTACCTGATGAAGGAGCAGCACTCCGAAAGCTAGTGCTTCCAATTAAACCTATTGGACTATAACCTGCCTGGTGTTGTGTGATTTTTAACTTTGTACACTCCAGTCCAACACCGGCATCTCCAAATCATTAATAATACATATTAGCCCAGCATTTGACAGATATTTTAACTTTTTTAAAAAATCCTAACCATGTTGTGTGAAGACAGAAGATCTTATAAAATAAATATTACCAACTGTGTGAGTCATTACTGTGATGGCATTGACTGATAAGCATATATATGCTAAATGTTATTAACAAAATAATGGCTCTTTTTCAACAGTTTGTTTTTTCTCATGTCTGTTCAGCCTGGCAATGTGCCAACTTCTGATGTTCGATTGGATCATGCATGTTTTAGTTGTCTCTTTATATCAGTGGGGAAAAATGAAAGATTTTGTAGTTTAAATACAACTGCAATTCACTTGATATTTAGCTTTACATTACTGTGTTCCAGTTACTTGTGTTGTATGAAGACAAAATTACAATTGAATAAATAATTAGCTGATTTAAAATATCAATCCTGTTAGAATCCATGTTTCTCTCTTAGAGAACAATTCACCCAAATAGAAATTGACTCATTTTGGTTTGGTGACCTTAAGAAAATTAATGGATTGCAGAAAACACTGATTGTGGCTACTTTTGCTAAGATACCTTGATTTTAGGCTTTCAGCATCAGTCTATGATTTAATGCTGAGAACTTTGAAAGATGATTGTTGGCGTGCTTTACTCTCATCCGCATCTGAGACTTACTTTAATATGTTTAGCAATTAATTCCTTTTGATTATTCAATATTCCATGCAATTACGCCTTTTTAAAATCATGTGTGTTTTTGTCTTGTTCATTACTGGTGCTGATAGCTGAATAAGCTTAAGCATAATCATAATATGGTTCCAGAGCTTCCATATTACTGACTAGAATCCTATACTGATGTCGAGTTTTGTTTCTAGTTAAGTCCATGACATGTAGTTTGAAGCATTTACTGCAATTTTAACACTTCTGATTCTATTGCTTGATTTTCACTGTTAAATTTAAAGTTTCTTTTGGGTACATAGATGTTCTTGTTGTTCAGCACTACTTTCTTTCTAATCTAATCACCATGCTGACCTCATTCTTACTGCTATTTAAGAATCTTTACAGCAAAACGTGCTGCTAATTCTCGTGTATTGCTTAAATCAAGTCAAGCTCTTTTGTGCTTACTTGTGAGAGCAGGGCCTCCAGTTTTCCAAATTATGTGTAGCCAGCATTTGCTTGGTTTTGACTCTCTGTTAATGGGGTTAATTTCAAAGAGTGGTGTAGGACAAAAGGGATCCAATTTACCTATCATCTCTGTGGTAACTTTTTGAAAGACCTATCCAGCTAGACTTGTGAGAAGGATTGATGGCATAGTTTGTCAACCTGCTGTGTTATATGGAATTAAATAGAATTTACAAAACAGAAATAGGTCATTTGGCTCAACTGATTTATGCTGGTGTTATGTTCTACATGATCCTCCTTATGTTGCTCCATCTGTAATATGCGCATATTCTTTTGTTATGTTTTCCTTCATTTACTGATCTAGCTGCTTCTTCCAGGTATCTAAGCTAACTCGATTTGTACAGTGCCTTAATGTCCTGACATGTCTCAACGCGCTTCAAAGGTGAATTATAAAATAACATCTGAAACCTTTGCTAACTACGTAATGAAATATATGAACTGAACAAAAATAGTAAGTTTTCAGTAGCATCTTAGGATGAAAGAGAAATACCTAAACAATGAAATTTAGGAATGGTGGCACAGTGAATAGACCCCTCTGTCTGAGCCAGAATCTCTAGGTTCAAGTCCTGCCTTTTTGCCTCTGTCCCTCAAATAGCTTCTTTCTCTTTTTTTTAACCTCTTGCAGCTTCTTTCTTGCCCTCCAAACTTTTCTTGCAGCCTCCTTTATACTCACGTCTTTCCTGTAGCTTCCTTCGCCTTTGATATTTCTCTTAGAGTCTTCACCACCTTCTCCACACTTCCCATTCCATAATAACCCCTCCCACTTCATACCACCACACCCACACTCCAGCTGATGGTAGTGTGTTCCACATGCTAGCCGCTTTTGCAACAGATTTCTTCCGAAGTCGTCATTGGATATATGTTCTGTGTTTAATCTCTAGCTTTGTCTGTTGTACAAGTCAAAACATCCTGTGTGTATCTACCAATATGTTCATAATTTTAAATTACTCGCTCAGGTTATCTCAACCTCTTTTGAGAAAAGGTGCCATGCTATTTGAGTTTTCTGAAAGGGCTGTGAGATTTCAATGAGTGCCACACTTACAATGGCAAATTAATCTTTCTTATTGCTTTCCCTGTACTCCTTTTCCTTCTGTTCATTGCATTTTGTTTGGAATGCTGATACACTGACCTAATTAATTCATATTCACTTCCATGATATTGAATTTTGATGCCCTGGATTCTTCCCCATCTCCTCATACCCACATGCTTTATTTGGCTGTGCTGGTTGAGACTGATTGAATAGTTGGGCCCATCATTGTGGCCTTACAGCGATTGAAATGTAATTTTAATAGACATACTACTTTGTTCTGACAGTGGATTGAGTGGGCTATTGTTTTTTTTTTATCCAAATCTAAAATTGTTCAAGAAAACTTAAATTAGCATTGTAATCTGTTGAGGTGTAGAGAATTATTTTTATTTCAACTCATCTGAAGGTTGCTTATAGGCTCCTGTATTTTATGAGTTCAATTGAAGTTTATTCATTTCTGAATTTTATGTAATTATGTGCTGTCCTGGTTCTTAGTGCTATAGTGAATTTATTAGTGCTGATTTATTCATTTGTCTCCAACTCTGCATGGAAAATAAAGATAATAATTATTTCCTAACAGGATTGAAACTAAAAGAAATTTCATGGAGACAATAACTTTTGTAATTGAAAGTATTATAACCAGATAACGTTGATAATTTGATAATTCTCATAATTTTTATTTTTTAACTTGGAACAATAAATTTAGTCTCTGTTTTTATCTTGTTAGTTAAATAATAACACAATTTAGATCTGGGTAAATGTATTGATGATTGTATAATGTAAACATCGGTTTAATTTATTAATATGAAATTCAGTGCAACTATTATGTAATGAGTAACTGGGCACACTAATGTTGCAATATATACTTATAAGCTTAGTTTAAACATAGAAACACAAATTAGGAAGAGGTACGGGCCATTTGGCCCTTCAAGCCTGCTCTGCCATTCAATATGATCATGGCTGATCACCCTATCGATCCTCTGTTCCTGTTTTCACACCATGCTGTTTGATTTCCTTAACCCTAAGGATTATATCTATTTCCTTTTTGAAAATAATCAATGGTTTAGCCCAATTGTTTCCTGTGGCAAAGAATTCCGCAGTCTCACTCGACGGGTGAATAAATTTCTCTTCATTTCTGTCCTAAATTGCCTGCCCTGTGGCACCTAATTCAGGTCATCAGGAACACCCTTCCTGCATTTGTCCTGCCTAATCCTGTTAGAATTCTCTGGTTTCTATGAGATCGCCCCCACTCCCCTCATTTCTTTTAACTCCAGCGAATATAATCCTAATTGATCCAGTGTGTCTTCATATATCGCTACTACCATCTGAGGAATCAGTCTGGAACATGTTACTTCAGGGCATGGCTAATTCTCTGACACAGATCCTCCAAAATCATGCCTGGATATAAGAACCCAGTGGTGTCTATTTCACTTGGAAGAGGAAATGTTAGAAGTAAAGCAGGTAGTAAGAAGCGAGTGATCTTTAGATGTGTGAAATATGACGTTATGAAATGGCATTCTGTGAGCATATATTAACGTATTTCATCCTTGATACCAGCATTGATTTTTGCCAAAAAATAGGCTGTCAGTCAATTGCTGTTTCTGTCATGTTAGGTGAAATAAATGCTTAATTCATTTTTAAAATTCCAACTATATTGACCAAGATTGTGCTCATAAGAATTTCTGTGAATTGAAAGCTTATTTTTTAAAAACTTCATTCATGGGATGTAAGCATTGCCGACTAGGCCCCCATTTATTGCACATCCCTGATTACCAAGAGGGCAGTTAAGAGTCAACTATGTTGCTGTGGTTTTGGAGTGACATGTAGGCGAGACCAAGAAAGGATGGCAGTTTCTTCCTGAAAAGACATTAGTGAACCAGAGGGAGTTTTTCCAACAATTGGCAATGTATTCATGGTCATCATTAGACTCTTAATTCCAGATTTTTATTAAACTCCGATTCCACCATCTGTCATGGCAGGATTTAAACGTGGGTCCTCAGAACGTTACCTTAGTCTCTCGTTAAAAGTCCAGCGATATTACCACTAGGCCATCGCCTCCCCATAATCATGTCTTTTGAAGTGGGAGTGATTTAAAATGAGAAAATGTTAGTTAATTAAGTACTTAAGAAAAAATAAGTGTCAAGAATGTGTTGCAGGGAAACCACAGCAGTTCAAGCAGCATCCGAGGAGCAGGAGAATCAATGTTTCAGGCATAAGCCCTTCATCAGGAATGAGGCTTGTGGGCAGGGCTGAGAGATAAATGGGGTTGCGGGGAAGGTAGCTGAGAAAGCAATAGGTGGATGAAGGTGATAGGTCGGGGGGGAGTGATGGACAAGTCCGGAGGGTGGTGCTGAGTTGCAGGCTTGGGACTGGGATAATGTCGGGGGAAGGGAAATGAGGAAGTTGTTGAAATCCTGTGTGGTTGCAGGGTGCCAAGGTGGAATATGAGGCATTTTTCCTCTATGTGTCGGGTGGTAGTGGTTTGGTGGTGGAGCATCACAATCTCACCTCCCATCACAGACCATCCACAGCCTCATCACCTCTGGGGATCTCCCATCCATAGCCTCCAAACTCATTGTCTTGAACCCCGCACTGCCCGATTCTATCCCCTTCCTAGGATTCACAAACCTGACTGCCCCGGTCGACCCATTGTCTCAGCCTGCACCTGTCCCACCGAGCTCCTCTCTTCCTACCTCGACACCATCCTGTCTCCCGTAGTCTAGGTACTCCCCACCTACATTTGTGACACCACCCATGCCCTTCACCTCCTCCAAGATTTTCGTTTCCCTGGCCCCCAACACCTCATCTTCACCATGGACATCCAGTCCATGTACACATCGATACACCATGATGAAGGTCTCCAAGCCCTCCGTTTCTTCTTCCCACACTGTCCCAACCAGTAGCCTTCCACCGACACCCTCATCTGCCTGGCTGAACTGATCCTCAC
Source organism: Chiloscyllium plagiosum (assembly GCF_004010195.1). Classification (NCBI taxonomy): domain Eukaryota; kingdom Metazoa; phylum Chordata; class Chondrichthyes; order Orectolobiformes; family Hemiscylliidae; genus Chiloscyllium; species Chiloscyllium plagiosum. The sequence continues at coordinate 35,552,365 of NC_057730.1, forward strand.
CCTCAACATTTTCTCCTTCCAATCCTCCCACTTCCTCCAAACCAAAGGGGTAGCCATGGGTACCCCGCTATGTCTGCCTGTTTGTTGGATATGTGGAACAGTCCATCTTCCGCAGTTACACCGGCACCACCCCCATCTGTTCCCCCGCTACATCGATGACTGCATCGGCGCTGCCTCATACTCCCACGAGGATGTTGAACAGTTCATCAACTTTACCAACACCACCTACCCTGATCTCAAATTCACCTGGACCATCTCAGGCACCTCCCTCCCCTTCCTGGACCTCTCCATCACCATCTCTGGTGAACAACTAACACGGACATCTACTACAAGCCCACCGACTCCCACAGCTACCTAGACTACACCCCTTCCACCCTACCTCCGTAAAAATGCCACCCCTTATTCCCAATTCCTCTGCCTCCGCTGCATCTGTTCCCAGGATGACCAATTCCATCTCAAAAGTCCCAGATGGCATCTTTCTTCCACGATCGCAACTTCCCTTCCCACGTGGTTGACAATGCCCTCCAGTGCATCTCCTTCACTTCATGAGCCAGTGCTCTTGAACCCCACCCCTCCCAACGCAACAAGAACAGAAGCCTTCTGGTCCTTACCTGTCACCCCACCAACCTCTACGTTCATCACATCATCCTCCACCACTTCTGCCACCTCCAAATGGACCCCACCAAAGATATATTTCCCTCCCCACCCCATCATAGTTTCAGAAAGACCATTCCCTCCACGACTCCTCGTCAGGTCCACAGCCCTCACCCCACTCCTGGCACCTTTACCTGCCATCGCAGGGAGTGCGAAACCTGCACCCACACCACTCCCCTCACCTCCGACCAAGGAATCCTTCCACATCCATCAGAAACTTACCTGTACCTCTACTAATGTCACCTACTACATCCGTTGCACCCGGTGTGGTCTCCCCTAAATCGGGGAGACAGGATGCCTCCTTGAGGATCGTTTCAGAGAACATCTCCGGGACACCTGCACCCACCAATCCCACCGCCCCGTGGCTGAACGCTTCATTCCCCCCCCCCCAATCCATCAAGGACATGCAGGTCCTGGACCTCCTCTAATGCCAAATCGTTACCACCCGACGCCTGGAGGAAGAAAGCCTCATATTCCGCCTTGGGATCCTGCAACTACACAGGATGAATGTGGATTTCAACAGCTTTCTCATTTTCCCCTCCTCCCGCTCTACCTCAGTCCCAGGCCTCCAACTTGTCACCGCCCTCCGGACCTGTGCATCACTCACCACCCCCCCCCCCAACCTATCACCTTCTCCCTCACCTTCATCCACCTGTTGCTTTATGAGCTACCTTCCCCACACCCCCTCTCATTTATCTCTCAGCCCTGACCCACAAGCCTCATTCCTCATGAAGGACTTATACCTGAAAAGTCAATTCTCCCTTTGTATGCTGCCTGACGTTCTCTGCTTTTCCAGCAACACGCTCTCGACTCTGATCTTCAGCATCTGCTGTCCTCACTTTCTCCCTTAAGAAAAAAAGGCAATTGATTTTAAGTAGTTGAAATATGGCAAACTATGAAAATAATTGAGGAACTTCCAGCTGACACATTAGATATGTCTATACTCATTCCTGAATTGAACTGTGCAGAAATGTTCTAGATGTGCACACTTTTAATGGAGTGACCTGATCTTAGCCAGCATTTTGGTAAGTTTATCACATTTGGTCTCTGAAGTTATTGTTTATTAAGTTATTTTCTACTTGTTGTTATGTTTTTAATTATTAGAATAAAACTAGTGAATCTAACTGCCAGCCTGACTTTTTTTTTGATTCGTGCACCTGTAGGACCCCCAAATCCCTTTGTGCTGCAGCTTTCTTCAGTCTTTTCCCATTTAAATAATATTCACTCCTTCTACTCTTTTTGTGCTAAAATGCATTGCCTCACACTTCACTATGTTTATGTTCCATCTGCCTCACATTTGCCTGTTTATCAAACCTGTCTCTATCCCTCTCTACATTCTTTGTGACATATTCCACCTGCCTTCTCACCTGTTTTATGTCATCTGAAAAGCTGCGTATAGTACACTCACTCCTGTCATCCAAGTCAATGCCATATGTTGTAAATAATTGTGGCACCAGCACTGATTCCTATGGCACTCTATTAGCTGCAATTTGCAATTCAGAAAATGCCCCCTTTATCCCAACTTGCTTTGTCACTTAGCTAATCCTTTACCCTCGATTAGCTAATATAGGACCCCAACATGGGCTCTTAACTTTATTAAGTAGCCTTATGGGTGCCTTACCTTATTGAAGAGTTTAATTATTAGCTGTTTAATGTTTAATTATTTATTTTAAAACTGCTTGATCGCAAGAGAGCTTTCAGAGCTAATTGTTTTTTGTTTATATTGTTTACCTGACTTGGTTATGAATGTTCGCAATGGTGTATCAAGGTTTCTGTTAGAAATATTTTGACTTTAGTTTTTTGGAACATTGGGAAGCACCCGTGGCTTCAAAATAAAAGTATAGACTAGAATAGAACAATACAGCACAGAACAGGCCCATCGGCCCACGATGTTGTGCAAACATTTGTCCTAGCTTAAGCACCCATCCATGTACCTATCCAATTGCCACTTAAAGTTCGCCAATGATTCGGACTCTGCCACTCCAACAGGCAGCGCATTCCATGCCCCCACCACTCTCTGGGTAAAGAACCTACCACTGACATCTCCCCTATACCTTCCACCCTTCACCTTAAATTTATGTCCCCTTGCAACACTCTGTTGTACCCGGGGAAAAAGTTTCTGATTGTCTACTCTATCTATTCTCCTGATCATCTTATACACCTCTATCAAGTCACCCCTCATCCTTCTCCGTTCCAATGAGAAAAGGCCTAGCACGCTCAACCTATCCTCGTACGACCTATTCTCCATTCCAGGCAACATCCTGGTAAATCTTCTCTGCACCCTCTCCAAAGCTTCCACATCTTTCCTAAAGTGAGGCGACCAGAACTGCACACAGTACTCCAAATGTGGCCTAACCAAGGTCCTGTACAGCTGTAACATCACTTCATGACTCTTGAATTCAATCCCTCTGCTAATGAACGCTAACACACCATAGGCCTTCTTACAAGCTCTTTCCACCCTGAGTGGCAACTTTCAAAGATCTATGAACATAGACCCAAGGTCCCTCTGCTCCTCCACCTTACTAAGAACCCTACTGTTAACCCTGTATTCCGCATTCTTATTTGTCCTTCCAACAAATTTACTGACCCACCCTTCTACTCCCTCATCTAAGTCATTAATAAAAATTACAAACAGCAGAGGACCCAGAACTGATCCCTGCGGAACTCCACTTGTAACTGGGCTCCAGGCTGAATATTTACTATCTACCACCACTCTCTGACTTCGACTGGTTAGCCAGTTTTCTGTCCAACTGCCCAAATTTCCCTCTATCCCATGCCTCCTGACTTTCCGCATAAGCCTACCATGGGGAACCTTATCAAATGCCTTACTAAAATCCATGTATATTACATCCACTGCTCTACCCTCATCCACATGTTTGGTCACCTCCTCAAAGAATTAATTATATATTTTAGTTTCATTTAGAAGAAATTCTACAGAAAGGTTTGGATGAATGATGGATGTATAAAGCAGTGCTTCTGAGTTTGGCAATAGCTCCTGACCGGCAGTGTTTAAATAAAATGCTGGAGATGTTATTTGAAGCTGGAAACATTTAAACTCGTGGGTATGAAAGCTCTAGGAAGAGGCTATCAGATTTTCCAGACAGGGAGTTGAAATCACAGTAATTAGATTAGAATAGAAACAGACCCATCGGCCCAACCAGTCCACACCGACCCTCCGAAGAGTAACCCACCCAGACCCACTACCCTCTGACTAATGCACCTATCGCTATGAGCAATTTAGCATGGCCAATTCACCTGACCTGCACCTCTTTGGACTGTGGGAGGAAACCCATGGAAACACTGGGAGAATGTGCAAACTCGACACAGACAGTCACCCAAGGCTGGAATCGAACCTGGGGCCCTGGTGCTGTGAGGCAGCAGTGCTAACCACTGAGCCACCGTGTCTCCCATGTTAAACATTATGAGTTGATATAGAGAGAGATTCTTCTCTAGTGTGATTACTGCATGGGATGCTTTTGGGTGCAGTAGTTGAGATGTGTAAATGAGTGTGTTGCGATTAAACAGACTTTTACTGTATATTTGAAAATTTCTAAACTTGTATTATTTGTAAATAGTTTGTGTTTGTTCTATTTTAGCTTCATTTTTTTGGGTGAAATGAACTGCTGTTTTAAAACCAAATCTTCAATATTGTGTACTTACGTTTCAATAAGGCATTTACCTTGTTAGTACCAAACTATCAACAATAAATCAAGGTTTCAGTCTGGGTTCTGAATTGTCCGCAAATGACTAATAGTAGTTGGGATCTCAAGGCTTCCCTCATGTACAATGTCATCTTAATGCACTGCATTAATGATATCCAAGTTGTTTTCCCCCAATTTATAGACTAACTAAACCACCACATCATATTTTTGCTCAGTTTTCTGAGTCTAACCTCGACATGATTGTATATTCTAAATTTGGCTCTGTCGAATGTGCTTTCCATGATGGTGCCATATAATGGCTTTCCCTCTAGTGATAAATTGACAGTTGTAACATCCTATTTTGATATTCTTTCTGAATATCACAGTTATTTACAGTATGCTGGCTGTTCAGCTCACTGAGGCTATACTGGCACTCCGTGAGCAATTCATATAGTTATAAATCTGCTGTATTCTCACAGCCCTATATGTTTGTTCCCTTCAAATGTCTACCCAAATTCCTTTTGAAGTTATTGATTTTTTTCTCCTTCCACTACCTTCAGTGCAGCGAATTGCAGATTCTCGAGGACCATTGCAGCTTTACTGAAATGTAGTGACCAGAAGTAGATGCAATATACTGCAGTTATGGCCTAACTGCGGCTTGATAAAATTTCAGCTTTTTTACTCAATATATCTATTTATGGAGCCCACAATTGCATATTCCACTTTCTAATTATGTCTTCTCATTCTTCAAAGACAAGTGCACACGCAGCCCCGGTGCGTGTGTTCCTATGCTGTCTTCAGACTGTATCTCTGCCTATACTGTTTCTCACTATCCCTTCTGTCATAATGCATTACCTCACTCTTCTCTGTATTAAATTCCATCGGCTTCTTGTCTGTTTAGCCTGTGTTATGGATCAGACCAGACCCCCTCAAAATATTTTAAGAAAGTAGCCTAGACCCTAATTTTTTTTATTTTTAAGGCAAATGTAAAGTGCCCTGTTCCAGATGCAATGTGACTGGTCAAACCACTCGACATTGAACAAAACACAATTTATTTAAACACTGAAGTTAAAATACAACTAAAGAAAGAGGAATTTAGAGTAACTTAATTCTATTGGAAAACTTTCTGTAATAGATACAGTAACTATTATTAATTAACTGTTCCAATATAGTAATGTCCCATAAATACACCCCTTGGCAAAATGGCAAATTCAGAAGAACAGATTTTGTCTCCTATGTAATGTAGCAGCCTAGGAAGAGAAGCCCCAGCTTTTGGCTGTAATTGAGAGAAGGAAAAATAGCTTCCACTTCTTCAAGTCCTCAACAACAACTTCTTAAAGCTCAACTTAAAAAAGAAAAAAAATGTAGAAATAATGATCTGAGAGAGGTGGCCACACCCATCCAGGCAGCTTCTGTTGTTCCATTTGCAGAACTGGCTCAAAGGTAGAAGACAGAGGGTGGTGGTGGAGGGTTGTTTTTCAGACTGGAGGCCTGCAACCAGTGGAGTGCCACAAGGATTGGTGCTGAGGGGTGACCTTATAGAGGTTTACAAAATTATGAGGGGCAGGGATAGGATAAATAGACAAAGTCTTTTCCCTGGTGTGGGGTAGTCCAGAACTCGAGGGCATAGGTTTAAGGTGAGAGGGGAAAGATATAAAAGGGACCTAAGGGGCAACATTTTCACTCAGAGGATGTTTTCATTATTTATATAAATTATTTGAATGTGAGCATAAGAGGTATAGTTAGTAAGTTTGCAGATGACACCAATATTGGAGGTGTAGTGGATAGTAAAGAAGGTTACCTCAGATTACAACAGGATCTTGATCAGATGGGCCAATGGGCTGAGAAGTGGCAGAGTTTAATTTAGATAAATGTGAGGTGCTGCATTTTGGAAAAGCAAATCTTCGCAGGACTTGTACACTTAATAGTAAGGTCCTGGGGAGTGTTGCTGAACAAAGAGACCTTGCAGTGCAGGTTCATAGCTCCTTGAAGGTGGAGTTGCAGGGAGATAGGATAGTGAAGAAGCCATTTGATATGCTTTCCTTCATTGATCAGAATATTGAGTACATGAGTTGGGAGGTCATTTTGCGGCTGTACAGGACATTGGTTAGATCACTGTTGGAATATTGCGTGCAATTCTGGTCACCTTCCTATCAGAGAGATGTTGTGAAACGTGAAAGGGTTCAGAAAATATTTAGGAGGATGTTGCCTGGGTTGGAGGATTTGAGCTATAGGGAGAGGTTGAATAGGCTAGGGCTGTTTTCTAATTCTCTCCAAGTGCTTATTCATTTTTTCTCTGCCAATTATTGTTTCTGAAACTTTACCCATACTTCATGCTGTATGTTTTTTTAAACTGTTTCTTCATCTGTTACTTTGGGTTAGGTATTACTGTGATTCAGACAAATTACTTAAAGTTAGCATTGCCTCCAGTTGCATTATTTTTTAATGTTTAGTGGTGAATCTTGAGCAGAGTATAATTTCAGTTTTGTTATCATGGAGAGCTTGGCCACTTGTCCCCTAACCTCTTAGTGTCATTTCTTGCTGATTAAGGTTGCATATCTTGCCATGCTGAATTTATTTATTTCTCTTCTGTACTACTATACATTGTCCATACCCGTTTGGTACACAGCCACAGTTTTGTTTAGTTGAAATGCTTTATTTCCAGCCAGATTCTTAATATTCCTTCATTTATTTCTTTGAAGTACATTCCATCCTCTTCACTCATTTCTTTTAGCTGGCTTTGTCCCTTCTCACGCACTCATTTCCTTTACAGTTTTGTTCTTAATTTATTTATTCATTTTCCACCTGGGTTGGCATATTCTTTTCATTGGGATCGGTCCAACTCATTTATTTCTACCTAAGCTTTTCTACTCTCCATTATGTATCCATCCCACCTTACAGAGCTAATTAGTTTAATTATTTAACTTGTAACTTGATTTTTGCCTATATTGTTTATTGAGTCATAGAGATGTACAGCATGGAAACAGACCCTTCAGTCCAACCGGTCCATACCGACCAGATATCCCAACCTGCCCCACCTGCCAGCACCTGGCCCATATCTTTCCAAACCCTTTATATTCATATACCCATCCAGATGCCTTTTAAATGTTGCAATTGTACCAGCCTCCATCACTTTCTCCTCAGCTCATTCCATACTCACCCCATCCTTTGCTTCTCATTTGTTTTTCCTACCTCAGCCCTTCAAATTCATTTTAATTCATTCCTGCACATCGATTTTGACTTTGTAACCAGATGGGAGAAGAATCTATTCAAATTCTTCAGAAATTCTATTCTATTTTATAGCATGCTGTTTATTTATTATTAAATATGGTATTCTGTGCCTCACTGTGATCAGTTTTGCAAGGAATCATTATGCTTTAACTGTGATTTGAATGCTGTGATACACTAAATCTAGCAGATTCTATTCTACTTGCTTTGATTTCGTTGCACGGGAGGATTGCTGTTAGAACTGCAGTTTAATTATTGAGCAGACCCTAATTGACACATTTGTCCTTAAGGGTGGTATCAGCTTAGGTTTGAACGTGTCTACTATGGGTCATGCGATTGACTCGGGTAATTGTTGATTAGCATATCTTTGGGCACAGGAAGCAGAACTAACATTCCAAGAGATAGTGGGATTAGTGTACAGAAATTGCTTCTTTTTGTTTCCCTTTCTGCTATTGTTCTATCTCATAATTATGACATTGAGACTCCAAGCATGATGCAACTTGAAGGGCAAGTCATCATTCTGATTGCTGGCAAGCTCATTTCAGTAATTAAGGTCAATGCCAGCCTGTTTCAAGGTGACTGCACAGTGCCGTTGAAGTGTTTGCATTCCCCTGCTTCTCCTGCCTAAAGATCCCAGAACGTTGGCTATTTGTAAGAACAGGATCTGGCAGGACAATTATCCACACATGCTTTTCACTCCTCCTACTTTTTGGCCTGGATAGCAATTGTGAAACTAAGGTATGATTCCATTCAGGCTGCAGCTGATGCTATCCATAGGAGAATGCAAGAAATTAGTATCATCAGGGAAAAAAAGATAAAATGTTTAAAAAGCAAAAAATGCTTTAAATATTCAGCAGGTGAGGCAGTATCTATAGAGAGAGAAGCATAATTTAAATGTTTCAGATTCTGTCAGAAAGATATTATGCCTGTGCAGCAGTTCATGTTTTGGCATTGGTAGGTTACCTACCTCCTCACTAATAGAATTGGAGATGTTGTATTCAAAACTGTTTGATATTGTTTTAAATTAAAGAGTAGTTGGTTGTTAATGGCCACTGTTATCTTGAGCAGAGTGTAATTTCAGTTTTGTTGTCCCGGAGAGCTTGACTAAATGTTTGTGACTGTTAATTTTTTAATTAACTGTGCTGCCCCACCACTGTGCCATTATTTCCTCTGAGGACACTGATCGATCTTGGTTAATTTGATGGCTGAAATAATGAGAAAAGGCATGCCGAATTCATTCTGGATACTGAAAAGCAAACTAAGCTTTATTTTAAATTAAATTTCATAATTTCTACTCTGGCCAAATCTTTTGACAAGGTGCTAATGGGATGTGAGAAAAGTTGCATTTCAGCAGTTTTGCATATGCCAATTGTTTGTTGTTTGCACGTTCTGATCATTTATATGCATATGTATTGGAAATGTTTAAATGTTTGTATGGTAGTCTATACTGATGTTAATTCTAGGTGGCAGCATGCAGACAAGATTCCATTGGCTTAGAAAAAAAGTGTGTGTAATCATTGACTGACGTTCTTTCTAGCTTCTTCAAGATGCTGACAGCTATATAACCAATCATAGGACAATGGTTCCCAAATTTCTTCCTTCTATGATACTATTTTGATGATTGAAACTTGTTGCGACCCCTCAGTAAGCAGTGGAGTGAAGGCCTATCAGAGTGGGAGCATGGTTATCGAAACTTGATCCATGCCCCGGAGCAGCTGTTACTACCTCACAGATACAAAATTTTAGCTCACAACCCAGTTTGAGCAGGTCCATCCTAGGGTTGTGTTCACCCCATTGAAATTCAAAGCATTGTTGTTGGGAATTGGTTGGAATAAAGATGGTAGACCTCAGTGCCTGGGTCTGTGAAAATTAATTCATATTCTGATGGTTTAGTCATTTTTCTACGTTCATAGATCTTCCATGCCCTTCTATTCGATCAGAAAGGGAATTCAGGTTAAGGCCTCTGATGATCTTGTTTCGCAACAACCTGCAAATAAATCATATTATAGAAACCAATCAACTTCCTACTTAGTTTAATTTACTTCCCTTTGTCTTTGTGCTTGACATCTTGATTGAAGTGAGACATTGTCCATGTAGGGGGGAAGTCATTGCAATGTCTGTCTTGCTGTACCATAGAATGGTGCATTATTAAATTGAGGTATAATATTGGCTGATGAATCATTGAGTGAAGTTCTCAATTTCATTAAATAATGCAAGGACTGGTTTCACAATCTGAATCTCCGTTTGTCAGCTCTTACTAGTCTTTCATATCATTGGAGGAAACAATGTAATGTTTCATGGGAATCGAATAAAGTCATTTTTCTGTGTTACTAATCCAGTTGGTTATTGTCTGTTGAAGTGCTCGAATGTTGGAAAAGACTCGACAGCAGCTTCAGGATGATGCTTTAAACTTGCGGACACAGCTTCTTTCTGAACAGAAGAAACGTGAGCAACAGGAAGCAAATGCTCGACGTATGGAGAAGCGCAATATTTTACTTATCAAGGTATGTATATTGCTAATTGTATAGCGTTCTGTGCCTCTAGTTACAAAATTAAACATTCAATTTGACTTTGGTATACTTTCAGCAGTGTGAGGTATTGATTTTTAATCTGTGTGGCCATACAGCAAACGTCTCCTCTTAAATGATTTTACTTCAATTTGAATAGAGTATTATTCTTTAATTCCTCTATGTAATGCTTCACATTTTTCTACATTAAATCATGTCTGTCATTTGTTAGCTGGTGCTGATAGTCTACCTATCAAGGCCCATAATATATTGCAATGTTGGGTGAAATTGCTTTCATGAACTTATAGAAGGTTCAAAAAAATTCAATTGTGGGGATGACTAATCAGAGTGAAGTTGTCTTTGTAAGAAAAGTGGCCAGAATTGGTAAGGAGTTGCTTTTCCACCCACAAGTTGTCCTGTTAGGTTCAGCCTGTGATCAAAGAAGGCTCAAGCTGTTGGATAAATAAATGGTGGCATAAATGGTTGGATAAATAAATTGAGGGAGCCAAATACTGACCAAGCTATTTAAGTATGAGGGATATTTCTACCATAATGGGTCCGCAGTAGCTAGTGAGAGAACTACCAATAGAATCCAAAACCTATTTGACTATTAGCATTGCAGCAATGATGGAAGTCACCATTTCACAGTTCTTGTGCTCTGTATTGTGCTTTATGACATTATTATCATGCTAAAGGCAGTAGATTTGAAACTTAAATCTGAACACCCATTAAAATGCTGCAGCAAAATTGTAGTCATTCACAGTTAGTAGCCTCGTGTTATGCCTCACTTTGAATGGAATGTTGGAAATCATACCCCACTATACACGGAATCATCACAAACGTTAAAGATTTTAAAAAGTGTATAAAGATTCCCCAATCTATTTGACTTTCAGACTAAGTTTAACAGAAAGCACAGACCAGGTTTCTGTACTATTTGTTACAGCAATTAGACTCTAATTAACGGATAAGCAATGTCAGCACAAAACTCTACTAACTAACACTCTAACCTCCTTATAAACACCCGCTTATGCACTGAATGTATGTATGTGCGCATAAACACACACATTTCCTTTCTAGGGAGGGACAGGAAACAGTTAATATGTATTTTACAGGCTGGAACAAGGTTTGTGATGAAGTTCTTCGGAGGTTTTTGTTGGGTCCCTTGTTTTACCTGATATTGTATTAATGATTTCAATGAGCAAGGGTCAATTTCCTGATATTATACAAGTGGCCTTGGTGTGCAGGGGCTAATTTGGATGTCACAAAACTTAGGAGGATCATAAACTGTGAGGAGAACAGTGTAGAACTTAAAAAAGAGCATCAGGATATTCGTGGTATGGTTGAATATGTGACAGATAGTGATCAATACAGAGAAGTGTGAGCTGATGTGTTTTGGTACAAAGAATGGGGAGAAACCATATTAAATAAAAAAGATACTCATTTAAAGAGTGTGTATGAGCAGAGAGACCTGATTAGCATATGTGTATAAATCATGAAGGTGGAGGTCAGGTAGATACAGCGCGCAATTAATAAAGTATTCCAGGCTTCATAAATAGGGTCATGGAGTACAGATGTAAGGACATTATGATGAATGTACACATGACACTGGTTGATTATCAGTTGGAGTATTGTTGACGTTTCTGGATACCACACCTATATGAGGGATTTGGAATGGTATGAGAGACTGAAAAAGAGATTTATGACAGTGGTTCCAGGGATGAGAACAATGAGGATACATTGAAGAGGATGGGACAGTTTTCCTTGGAGAGGAGTAGTTAATACAAGATTTGATAAAGCTTTCAAAATAATGAGGGGTCAGAGCAGGTTGGAGATGGGGAAACTGTTCCCACTTATGAACACGTTGAGAACCAGAGGGCACAGATTTGTAGAAAAAGTAACTGTGAGGTGAGAAATTACCTTTTTGTACAGTGAGTAATTAGGATATTGAATGCACTGCCTGGAACTGTAGTTGAGACACGTTGACTTAAGCGATTCAAAAGGATATTAGATAATTCAAATATAAATTATATGCAGGGTTATGGAGAGAAGGCAGGAGACTAACACCATATTAAAATGCTCAACTTATGCAAATATGATGGGTTGAATGGCCTCCTTCTGCATCGTAACAGTTCTGTGATTCATTAATCTGGAAAGGGTGCAAAAAAGATGTATAAGGATATTACCGAGACTGAGGGTTACAGGTATAAAGAGAGGCTGGATAGGCTGGGACTATTTTCCCTGCGGTGTAGGGGACTGCATGGTGACCTCATAGAGATTTATAAAATGATGCGGGGCATAGATAAGATGAATAGCCTAGTCTTTTCCCCAGCGTTGGGGAGTCCAAAACTGGAGGGCATAGGTTTAAGGTGAGAGGGGAAAGATTAAAAAGGGACTTGAGGGTCATCTTTTTCATGCAGAGTGTGGTGTGTATACGGAATGAGCTGCCAAAGAAAATGGTAGAGGCGAGAACAATTACAACATTTAAAAGACATTTGGACAGCTATATGAATAGGGAAGGTTTAGAGGGATATGGGCCAAAAGCGGGCAAATGGGACCTGTTCAATTTTGGAAACCTGGTCAGCATGGGTGAGTTGGACCAAAGGGTCCGTTTCCATGCCATATGACTCTATAACTTTAATCATTCACTGTGAGAATGTAGATTGGATGTTGACTGCAACAAAATTTAAGAACCATAGGTGGGAATACAGTTTCCGGAATGTTGTTATGTTATATCGAACATGAGTCTATTTAATTTATTCAAGATGTGGGCATTGTTAGCTGCACCAGCATTTTATTGCCCATCCTCAGTTGCCCATAACTCTTCAAGAACAAGGAATACGAGAAATGGGCCCCTTTGTACTGCAAAAACCTATTGGAACTGTCGAGATTCCAAATGATGGTAATACTGGAGAAGGTCGAGCCCAGATTGAAACCTGGCTTGATAGGTTGTAAGTTTTATTTTTCTCCTTTGTTTACCATGGAAGTCAGTTATTGAATAGATAAGCAAGAGACTACAATGTGCAAGATAATGTAAAACCAAAAAAAAAAATTAGCATTAGAGGCTCCAAAAGATCATCTCACATCCAGCAGAGATTTTCCTACACAGCTAACCCCCTCATCTATTGTGTCCGTTTCTCTTGATGTGGTCTCCTCTACATCAGTGAGACAGGATGCCAACTTGTAGAGCGTTTCAAGGAACATCTCTGGGACACATGCATCAAACAACATCACTGCCCTGTGGCTGACCACTTCAACTCCCCCTCCCCCTCCTCCAAGGACGTGCATGTGCTGGGCTGCCTCCACCACCAAATCAAAGCCACCTGCCAACTGGAAGAAGGACGCTTCATCTTCCACCTTGGGATCCTTAAACCACATGGCATCAACATTAACTTGTCGAGTTTCCAAATCTCCCCCCACCCCATTCCAGGTCCAACCTCCACCTTGACTGTCCTATCTACCCATCTTCCTTCCCACCTATCCGCTCCACTCTCCCCACTGACCTATCACAGTTACCACATATCTGCATTCACCTTTCGCCTTCATCCCAGCCCATCCCCATCCGCTATTTATTTCTCATCCTCCTTCCCCCTTCCTATTCCTGATGAAGGGCTTATGCCCGAAATGTCGACTGTCCTGCTCCTCGGATGCTGCTTGCTGTGCTTTTCCACTGTCACCCTTTTTGACTCTGATTCTCCAGCATCTGCAGTCCTCACTTTCTCTTAAAAGAATATAGATGTTTACTGCACCAAAAAAGCCTAAATTGCAATAGGTTTGAACCATTGGAATGTTACATTACATACATTACATTACTTACAGTGTGGCTCAGTGGTTAGCACTGCTGCCTCACAGCGGCAGGGACCCAAGTTCAATTCCTGCACCCTGTCTGCGTGGTGTTTGCATATTCTCCCTGTGTCTGCGTGGGTTTCCTCCGGGTGCTCCGGTTTCCTCCCACAGTCCAAAGATGTGCAGGTTAGGTGAATTGGCCATGCTAAATTGTCCGTAGTGTTAGGTGCATTAATCAGGGGTAAATGTAGGGGAATAGGTCCGGGTAGGTTGCTCTTCATAGGGTTGGTGTGGACTTGTTGGGCCGAAAGGCCTGCTTCCACACTGTAGGGAATCTAATCTAATCTAATCTCTTTATTATTCGGGCACCTTCAGAGTTGACTTACAATGAATTAATTTTTACTCTGTTTAAATAAAGGCTTGATTATTGATCTACTTTTGAATATCAAAATGAAAAGGGGGCTAAATGAGCTATATTAACCTAAAGTTCACTGTTTACACTGAGAATAGGCCGCGGTTGTGGCAGCTTTCATAGCATTATCCTTATTAATCTGACAGTTTGTGCTATATTGTTTGATGCTCCATGCTGGTCACGCTACTCTCCATTGCTTCAGTGGAGCTTGTGTATTTCTTTTGTATACAATAGTAGTAACAACTTGCTACCTGTACTTTGTTTTCCATAGTGAGGTGTGCTAAAAGCCTTGTATGCATTGAGCCTAGGCATCTGAAGCACTGTTCTTTAGGGTTCCTGTGAAGATGGTACTGTGTTAAAGGGACAAGGTGCCTTTTTTTTAGTTAATTGACAGTGTATTCAGGTGTACTTGGAAATTGGAACTATGTCTTGTTCATTAAACTGGGTGGAAGATTTTACCTCAAAACCTTAAGTGATCCTATGTCAAAATTTGATAATGAATGCATGTATCCATTTTAAAAATGTCACATTTCATTTACCTGTTTCACCACAAGCATTTAGATGATTGATGTACAATTTCGAAAGACACAAAGGCCTTGCATTTTACTTGGAACTTTACTCTTACAAAATATTTTACGGTAGCCTCTTTAATCCATTTTTTTTTAAAATAAAGTGATACTAGGTGAACACTTGCAGTAATTTAAGGTGTTGTTTCCAAGGTGATGTTGAAGTATATGTACAAAATATTCAATGTCTTTATAAATGAAAACCTAACACTGTCCCAAAACCTTGCTTTAGGAATTATACTTTTATCTGCAACTATGAACTGAATTTTTCAGTAGCTTAACCATGAATAGTATAGCTAATTTCCCACTTGTATCAGTACTGTTCAATTAGCAATATTATATTTTATCTTCACAGATGTTTTTTTCATTCATTTCTAGTAGTTCTTTTGTTAAAAAAATGTCAAAAATACATTTTTAAAACTTTACTAAAAATTCAAGGTTGTTTTATTAATCAGACTCTGTGCGAGAAGAAGAACACTTCGGATTATGTGTATGTTGTTGAATTTGATTTGTGTGTAGGTAATCTTTTGTAAGTGAGTAAAAGAAATGGAGCCATAGAATGGAAAAGAGATGGAGGTGAGAGGGAGAAAAGAGTATTCATGCACTCTGCAATTTAATGAAAAATATATATTGACTCCTGAAACCGACAAATCAGTATCATTGCATTTATCATTTTCAGAGGACTTGCATAATAATTAAGACCTTTGAAACAGACACACAGATTGAAAGGAGATGTATTTTCCATGTTCTAATAGGATTTTATTTTCGCTTTTATAAACACTATTTTGAGATGGTGAATGGGTGGAAAGTAAGAGATTGTAAAATGATTGAAAGTGAGGAGACATTGATTTGGCATCTGTCCTGCATGGAGGAAAGGAGGAAGACTTAATTGACATTTGAGTAACATGAATGACAAACAAGTGGAAAAGGAGGGTAAAGGGATTATCTGTGTATAAAAATGGATGTACAGGCACTGATGGGAGTGTGTGGAGGTTGCAATAGGAAGCAGAAATGTTAGAAGATTTTGGAGAGAGATTAGAGCAAGGAATT
The DNA here is from genome assembly GCF_004010195.1 of Chiloscyllium plagiosum. Taxonomy (NCBI): domain Eukaryota; kingdom Metazoa; phylum Chordata; class Chondrichthyes; order Orectolobiformes; family Hemiscylliidae; genus Chiloscyllium; species Chiloscyllium plagiosum. The sequence continues at coordinate 35,568,206 of NC_057730.1, forward strand.
GAGTGAAGTTGAAGAGATTGGGCTTAGGGATGGGAACCAAATGTGAGCTATGTCATACCTGAAATCCCCGACTCATAGGTAGTAGTTGGCAGTTCTTTCTTCCCTGCCATGTGTTTTGCAAAGTGAACAAAAAAAATCATAAAACAATAAAGCTTATAAAAACTGGTTCTATGACATTCAAATCTCTTTACAAAATAAACCTACACACTGGAGCTTGACTAAGGAAACTTGCATCATACAAAACCATAGCTGATGAGCCAACTACTGAACGTGACCGTTTTCTCTTCACTCCTAGATTGAAAGAGCAGAAAAACAGTCAAATATTGCTCCTGCTTTTACATCTCATGGGTCAAGCTATTGTGTATAGAAATATATTTCTGATAAAATGAGAAATTGTGTGTATGTGCCTATATACTCAGATCATCACGTTACATTGGAAAATACAGTAAAGAAGAAAAATGAGACTTTAAAATATCCACATCTGAACTTGAAGGTAATGAAGCAACTGTCAAGCTAAATAGGAGTTTTTCTTTTTAAAGTTTTACTTTCATTCCTACCTCTCCTGTTCAAAGAAGAGGAAAAATATTCATTTGCATTAATTTTGGATCCAGACACCAACATCTCTCTTAATTAGGATAGATGTGTTTAAATGAGCCACACTTTCAGTTTGTTTGGAAGACTTATGTATTGTTACAGACCACTTGGGAATATGTGCTGACTGTTGACTTCCACTTGGAGTTGTCAGAAGCTTGCAAAGTCCCAGTTTGACCTGTCTGGTGGAATGAAGTTAATAGGAAGTACTCATCAGGTTCTTACACTTAACAAGAATTACTATTTATTACAAATAAGTAAATTCTAATCACAAGTAAACAGGAATGAACGATCAACATATGGCTCTGCTAGTTAAAGCTATGATGCCTTTTATGAACACATTTCTACAGAGACACTTGTAAATAAAAAAGATTGAAGGATGATGGGAGAAACAATTCTGGGTGATGGTTTAAGAAAATTGGGCAAAACATTTCGAGAGCACCAGTCTATAGAATTTGCTGTGATGGTCCTTTTGGCTTGCTAGAACTTTCTGTTCTTCAATCTTTTTTTCTCCAAGTTCATCCAGTTCTTTGTCGGAGCTACAGGACAACAAATCAAATAACAAAAAAGCGTCTTGGTACGAGTTATGGCAGCTGCTTGGTGCATCTGGTGGAAGACAATTAACTGGCTTTCTTTAGGCTGTGGATATTTTTAGTGCAGAGGCAGGTAACATGTTACCTGTCCTTCCAGCGATCTCAAGGCTTCTTGCTGTATCCACTATCTCCACACCAAGGCTGTTGCTCAGGCTAGCTCTGCTGCATCCAGCTTCCTTCTGGCAAATTTCTGAGAGTTCTCTAACTTTAGTTTACTGCAAACTTGCAGACGTTTTTTTATTAGCAAGTTTAATACTCTTAACATTCTCTATTCTTTGCACAAAACCAATACTGACCCCTGACTGACTTTCTTCTAGATCTAGGTAAAAACAATGACTGCAGATGCTGGAAACCAGATTCTGGAGTAGTGCTGCTGGAAAAGCACAGCAGTTCAGGCAGCATCCGAGGAGCAGGAAAATCGACGTTTCGGGCAAAAGCCCTTCATCAGGAATACAGGCAGAGTGCCTGATAGGTGGAGAGATAAATGAGAGGAGGATGGGGGTGGGGAGAAAGTAGCATAGAGTACAATAGGTGAGTGAGGGTGGGGATGAAGGTGATAGGTCAGGGAGGAGAGTGGGGGAAGGTAGCAAAGAGTACAATGGGTAGATGGGGGTGGGATGAAGGTGATAGGTCAGAGAGGAGGGTGGAGTGGATAGGTGGAAAAGAAGATAGGCCAGTAGGACAGGTCATGGGGACGGTGCTGAGCTGGAAGTTTAGAACTGGGGTGAGGTGGGGAAGGGGAAATGAGGAAACTGGTGAAGTCCATATTGATGCCCTGGGGTTGAAGTGTTCCGAGGCAGAAGATGAAGTGTTCTTCCTCCAGACGTCGGGTGGTGAGGGAGCAGCAGTGAAGGAGGCCCAGGACCTCCATGTCCTCGGCAGAGTGGGAGGGGGAGTCGAAATGTTGGGCCATAGGGCGGTGTGGTTGATTGATGCGGGTGTCCCAGAGATGTTCCCTAAAGCACTCTGCTAGGAGTCGTCCAGTGTCCCTAATATAGAGGAGAGCGCATCGGGAGCAACGGTTACAATAAATGACATTGTTGGATATGCAGGTAAAACTTTGGATGTGGAAGGCTCCTTTAGGGCCTTGGATGGAGGTCTCTTCTAGATCTTTTTATCCTTCTGCATTCCTGGCCCCTGAAGCTAAGCAAGAGCACAATTTTCCTACATTTTTTAAAATGCACTGAACTTTTAACAAGTGTTGTAAAACCTCATTAAAAATGCACGTATACGAGCAAGAGCGGACTTCTGGGTACCAAACTCACAAGAACAACTGTTTTTCTGAGAAAAAAAAGCGAAACCATGCCTCCTGTATGGAGATATATGTAACATGCAAAATAAAAATTGAATATCAAGATATGCATTGATCATAACACCACCTTGCAGAGGAAAATGTAAAGGTATCTTTAAAAAGTGATTTTCTGTTACAGTCTCGTCTTTATTACTGTTTCAATTTTATGCAGATTCTATTTGAACGGTAACTATATTTACATCAAAGAATCATGGAGTTTATATGAAAATTATATTCTACGTGAGTCTATTTTGACCTCAACATTTGTGTTCCTCCATATTTGCTCTTGATAAAATAACTGATATGGTGTTGCCTTTTCTGCTACAAAAATGATTTTCAAACTGTATGGTTGTAGTATTCAACTTCAACTTTTGGTATGAGAATTTTGCTAACAATGACAGAGAATTATGACTTACACAAATAACAATCTCTGCATAGTTGTTTGATATATAGACATTTTTTAAAAACTTAGTCTCTCTACCACTCTTTTCCTCTGCAGTGGCTAAAATATTGTTATACCTATTCAATGAGAAGAAAAAATGCTGCAGATATTGGAGTACAAATTGATCTTTGAAGCATCCAAAAGTAATTCCAAGTACAAAATGTGAACCTCTGGTATGGACAGTCATCAGGAATTCATATGAAAGTAACTTGGCAATGTTTGTATAATAAAATAATTATATAATGACAGCTTGAACCATAATTGAAAGCATTTTAAAACTTGTCTAAATTAATTGTCTTTGGCATCTTACTAAAAGTTTTTCAAATTTATTCTGAGTTACTTTGGCATTGTGTGATGCCAGTGCATTAGGATCCTGCACAAGGGATGTGACATTTTTGGTTTCAGAATCATCTCTCCACAACAAATATCTTCCTCTCTTTATCCTTTGAATTAAATAATCTGCAATTTAAAAAAATTATCTGATGCTACTTTATGCTGTAATAGCTTTCCATGATTTAATGCCGAAGTCACATCAAGCATTAAGCTCTGCACATTTCTATTCTTTGTGAAGGGATTTTTCTCCATTATTTATTCACCTATTCCATTTGACACAATCATGATTCTTGAATAGCTTGCTGAGACATTCTAAGGTTTAACCACTAATGTTAGACCTCATCGTGTACCAGCAATATTGGTGTTCTTTCTTTCACTGGCACCTCTTGATCCCATTAATTGTATGAGATCTGAGCATGTTCTACACTAACAAATTGTATTCCATTTGTGTGTACCTGTAAATGCCTGTTCCACATTATTGATCTATCCACTTGATTCCATCCACACCCATCAGACCATTGCCATGAACATGACAGGACCCCCTGCAGGACACCTGATTTTCTATTTCTTTCATGGTTCAACATTACCATTAGCTTTCATTTAACACCATCATATCTTTCTCACCTTTTTTTCTAATGTTCTATGATTTTTGGGAAAATTGTTTTCAAATCTCTCAGCTCAATCATGGAATCCCTACAGTTTGGAAGCAGGCCATTGAGTCCACACTGATCCTCTGAAGAGCACCCTAGCCAGACCCACCCTACCGCCGCCACCACCACCACCATATCACTGTAACCCTGCATTTCCCATGGCTAATCCATCTAGCTTGCACATCCTGGACACAATGGGCAATTCAGCATGGCCAATCTATCTAACCTGCACATCTTTGGACCGTGGGAAGAAACTGGAGTGCCCAGAGAAACTGATGCAGACATGGGGAGAATATGCAAACTCCACACTGACAGTTGCTCGAGGGTGGAATTGAACCTGGGTCCCTGGCATTGTGAGGCAGCAGTGCTCACCACCATTCTGTGCTTGGAATATCGAAATTCATGGGCACTTCATCCATCTACTGATGTGACATTTTGCATACTTTTTTTTTCTGTCCATTGATAAATGGCTGAAAGCTGGTAATTTTGCAATGAGGTCTTTGATAGTTTTTGAATGATCAATTCTTCTGTCCCATCACTAGACATTTTTGTTCCATAAAGCAGCTAGCTGTTGCTCAGAAATCTTTGCTGTACTTTGGGGGTTTGTTTTTGACTGCTTAAATGTGTACATGTTGAAAATTGTGGCACTGGGAAAAAAAACCCAGCAGGTCAGGGAGCATCCGAGGAGCAGAACGTCGATGTTTCGGGCATAAGCCCTTGATCAGGAATGTGGAGGGAGCAGGGGGCTGAGAGATAAATAGGAAGGGGGGGGGTGTGGAGCTGGAGCTGAGGCAAGGTACATAGGATGGCAATAGGTGGATGCAGGTAGGAGGTAATTGTGATAGATCAGTGGGGAGGTGGAGCAGATAGGTGAGAAGGAAGATGGACAGATAGGTCCAGTCAAGAGGGCAATGTCGAGTTGGAGGGTTTGATCTGGATGAGGTGGGTGTGGGGAGATTTGGGAACTGGTGAAGTCAATGTTGATGCTGTTGTAGTTGTAGGGTTCCAAGGCAGAAAATGAGATGTTCTTCCTCCAGTTGGCAGGTAGCTTTGAGTTCGTGGTGGAGGAGGCCCAGGATTTGCATGTCTTTGTGGAAGTTGAAGTGGTTGGCCAAAGGGCGGTGGGTTGTTTTGGTGCATGGGACCAGAGACATTCCCTGAACCACTCTGTGAGGTGACACTCTGTCTCCCTGATGTAGAGGAGTCCACATCGAGAGTAACGGATGCAGTAAATGAGGTGGGAGAATGTGCAGGAAAATCTCTACCAGATCTTTTGGGGTCTTGGAAGGAAGTGAGTGGGTAGGTGTGGGCGCAGGTTTTGCACCTTGTGCAGCAGCAGGGGACTGTGCCAAGTGGAGAGGGTGGGTTAGTGGGGAGCATGGACCTAACAAGGGAGTTGCTGAGGGAGTGGCCTCTGCAGAATGCACATAGGGATGGGGAGGGAAATATATTTTTGGTGGTGGGGTCTGACTGTAGGTGGCGAAAATGGTAGAGGATAATGTGCTGCATCTGGAGATTCGTGGGGTGGAATTTGAGAACTGGGGGCTTCTATCCTTGGTGCAGTTGGAGGGTTGGAGTTTGAGGGCGGCGATGCAGGAAGTGGAGGGGAAGTGATGGAGGGTGTTGTTGATCATGTGGGAGGAGAAATTGCAGTCATTGAAATAGGAGCACAGCTGGGAAGTCCTGGAATGGAATTGCTCCTCCTGGGAGCAGATATAGTAGAGGAATTGGGAATATAGGATCACGTTTTTATAGGAGGGTGTGGTGGGAGGAGGTGTGGTCAAGATAGCTGTGGGAGTCAGTGGGTTTGAAATAGATGTCCAAGGTGTGTTGGTCATTTATTGCATTTCTGGTGATGATGAAACCGTTCTGACAATTTTTGAGGTCCGACACCGATGCATCATGGATGAGAAATTTCTCTTTTTATTTGTTGATTTCTGACGTCTGTGTCTTGGAAATCTATTGTCTTAAATATTTCTTTCAATCTTCCGACTGGGGTTTAAAAATTTCTATGTTTTTCAGTCACTGATAGTGGGAAGTCTTTATAAAATTATGAATTGGATGAGTCACCAGTGTGGGACAGACAGACCTACTCCTCCAGCTTGCAGTGCTGTCTCTCCTACACTAGTTGCTTTTGCTTCTCTAATCATATGTTCCCTCCCTCCTGATCATGTTGCTGTTCCAGCATCAGAGTCTGTGATTGGAGGAGCAATCGAGAGACGGAGCCCATGATCAGAGGAGCTTCTGTAGCCTGGATGCTGAGATTTTAGGAAAAGAAAGATGAGAGGTGTTCATGTACAATATTCCTTTCTTTGCGAGAGAGAGAGTAAGAGAAGATCCTGCAATTGTTGTTGAACTTGTTTAAGAAGATTCTCAGAGACAGGATCTATATGCATTTGGAAAGGCGAGGACTGATTAGGGAAAGTCATCATCACTTTGTGAGCGGGCAAACGTATCTCATAAGCTTGATTTTCTTGAAAAGGTGATCAAGAAGACAGATGAAGGCAGACCGGTAGACATTGTCATCATGAACTTTAGCAAGGCCAAGTTTCTGACAATAGGAGACAGAGGGTGGTGGTAAAGGGTTGTTGTTCAGACCTGGAGGCCTGGGGCCAGTGGTGCTCTGCATGGAATGGTGCTGGGTACACTGCTGTTCATCATTTATTTGAACGATTTGGATCAGAATATCGGAGACATGATTAGTAAGTTTGCGGTTGACACTAAAATTGGTGGTATATTGGAGAGTGAAGAGTACAATGGGATCTTGACCAACTGGGCCACTGTGGGCTGAGGAATGGCAGATGGAGTTCAATTTCATAGAATCCCTACAGTGTGAAAGCAGGTCATTTGACCCATCGAGTCCACACCGATCCTCTGAAGAGCATCCCATCTAAACCTCTCGCCAATCTCATCCATGTAACCAATCATTTCCCATGGCTAATGCTCCTAACCTCTGCATATTTGGACTGTGGGAGGAACCTGGAGCACCTGAAGGAAACCCATGCAGACACGAGGAGAATATGCAAACTCCACACAGTTGTCCAAAGGTGGAATTGAATTTTGGTACTGTGATGCAGCAGTGCTAATCATTGAGTAAGAGAGGTTTAGATGGACATGGTCCAAATGCAGGCAAATAGGACTAGTCCAGCTTACGAAAACTGGTAGACGTGGATGAGCTGGGCTGAAGGGTCTGTTTCTGTGCTGTATGACTCTAGAGATTGTTTTGGATTTGGGTCACTTCAATGGGAGTTTAGAACCAAGCATGTATGAGTCTATTGCAGCATACTCAGGCTACATTGTGTAGCTGGCAAGTTTTCTTCCCTGGTACCCATTAATGAACAAATCATTTTTTTATGACAATCTGGCAGTTTTGATCATTTGATTCTTCATGGTATTAGCCTAATTTACTAAGATTTGAATTCAACCTTTTAATTGCTAGAATTATCATTCCAGTGATTTTGCTGTACTCATTAAAGCTGTGATGTGTAATTGAGATTTGCTTAGAAGGCAATAATCTAATCCTGGGATCACTTGAGTGTTGCAAACTATGGTTAAAATCTAATCTTTATTGAACATTTGTTGATAGAACTGCCAAGTATGATCTGCTCCTTATTTAATGACTTCAAACAACACAGGTTTCAAACGCTTTGCAATTATATATAGGAAAGTCAATCTGTTGAAGCACAGCAATGTTTTCTTTATATGTCGTATTTCTTTCGGGGCTAACTCATTTTACAAAGTGTAACTAATGCAGATATTCTGACTGCCTATTTTAAAAGTCATATTTCTTATTGTTGCTCATAACTTATTGTATTTGGGATGGCTTCATACAGATGTATATTAAATGTTTGCTGGGAAGTTCAAAAGAGGTGTTTGGTTCACTGTTCATAATGGCAGCATCTATGAAGAGAAATCAAAGTTAATGTTTTGGGTCTGGTGACTCTCAGACCTGTTAATTTTAGTTGGGGAGGATGTTTTGTTCTGTTTCTATGATGTTTTCATCCTTTCATCCTATTCAGAGCTGTCCTACCTTTTCATTTGAGATGCGGCCAATCATTTTGCTGTACTATCACATGATTCAGTTTTAGTGCTGCCAAATCAAACTGCTGGCTTCTAGTCTGATTGTTCAGGCTAATCTACAGTGTGAAAGTTACAATTCATTAATGAATATGAAGCTGATGCACATCACATCAAAATAGCTGTCTTTGAATGTATTGGAGAATGCTTTGCTGTGCATACATTGCCCAACCTGTATTAAACTTAATGCTACTACACAAATTGTCAACTGGAATTTATTTTCTTTGTGTCTATTACCTTTACAAAGACCTTTTGCTTCTTTATTTGAGGAGTGCAATCAGATTTCTGCACCAAGGTAACATAAGTATTGCTGCTGCTTTATGATTAATGAAGAAAAGTGCTATTTATAGTAAATTTTTATTGAATATCTTTCACAACTATTACAGAGAAAAAGATGGCTAATTAGCCTATTAAATCTGCTTTGGTTCTATGAATGAGCATTTCACTTTATGATATTCTGAAACATCACTCAGTAGCAGTGCACATTGTTCCTTTCTAAATAGAAGTATTTTTACCTTTTGAGCGCTTCAACTGAACCTACCTTCACAACATGTTTTGACAATTCATTCTGTATCTAATCATTGGCTGTGTGAATAAGTATTTTCTCATTTTATTTTTGTTTCTTTTGCCAGTTAATTATTTCCATGACCCCTTGTTCTTGCCCCTTTCATGAGTGGAGGGAGTTTTTCCTTACTCTGTTCCTCATAACTTTGAATACCTCTGTCAGATCACCCCTCAATCTTCTCCTTAATGAAAACAGTTTGCAATTCTCCAGTCTATCTTGATAACTGAATTTCCTCATACCTTAGAACGATTGTTGCAAATCTATTCTGCATATACTCTAAAGATTTCACATCCTTCCTAAAGTGTGGTTTCTGGAACTGGACGCAATACTCGAGATAAGGCTAAAATACATTTATACAAATTCAATGTAACTTCCTTGCCCCATTAATAAAGCCTAGGATAATGTTTGCTTTACGAACCAATCTCTCAAACATTTTTGCTATCTTTGATGTTGATGCACTTATGCAGCTAGGTCTCTATGCTCATGCATTCCCTTTGGAATATCCTGTTTAATTTGTCTTTCCATATCCTTTCTATCAAAATGAATTGTCTACCTTTCTCTGCACTGAGCGCCATCTGCCACCTGATTGCCCACTCTGCCAACTTGCTACATCCTTTTGATTCTACAGGATCCTTCTTAAAGTTTACAATGCTTTCAAGTTTCATATAATCCACAAATTTTGCAATTGTGTGCGGTATATCACGCTCTAGGTCATTAATGTATACTGGGAAGAACAGGGATCCCAACGCTGAACACTGGGGGACTCCACTACAAATCTTCCTCTAGTCTGAAAACAGCTTTTCCTGTTGTATTTCTAGTCACTGAGTCAGTTTGGATCCATGTTGTTACCATCCTTTTTAATCCATGAGCTATAACTTTGCTCACAGGTCTATTGTACAGCTCTATATCAAATGTCTTTTGGCAGTTCATGTGCAAACCATATTAACAGCATTGCACTGAACCACCTTCTGTTACCCATTCAAAAAAAAACCCTCCAAGTTGGTAAAACAATATTTTAACAAAGTAAATCCATGTTGGTCATGAATCAACCTAAATTTCTTCATGTTAGCAGTATGAATTATTGCTTTGAGAAGTATTTCTACAGCCATTGGTAAACTGACAGGCATGTAGTTGCTGTGCTTATCTTTACACTTGTTTTTTGAACAACGGTGTACTGCTTGAAATTCACCAGTCCTCTGCCACTACCCATGAGTCTCAGGCAACCTGAAAAATTTCACTTCAGTGTCCTTGGATTGCTTGAGAAAGGCCTGAATTGTACTCATCCACCACCATCCTCTCCTGACTGGCTGAACTCATCCTCATTTCACCTTTACTTTGTCTCATTTTCTTCAGGTCCAAGGTGTGGCCATTGGCACCAGTTAGCTTATTTCTTTGTGAGTTGCGTTGAACGTTTCTTGTTCCTGTCCTACTTGACACCCTCTTTCTCTGGTGCATTGAATACATAATCGGTGCTGCTTCCCTCTCTTATCTGAAATTGAATGTATTTATCAATTTTACTTCCAGTTTCCACCCTGTTCTCTCTTTTACTTAGTGCATCTCTGACTCATCCTTTCCTTTCGTGTTTCCATTTCTGGAGATAAATTCGTCACTGATGTCCATTATAAACCATCAACTCCCACAGTTACCTTAACAATAAATCTTCACGCCCTCTTCTCCCCGTTCGTCCGGCTGTGTCGCATTTGTTCTGATGAAGCCCGGTTCTGTTGGGGAGGGCCTCAGCAATGTTCACCTTTTTCCTCAACAGAGGTTTCTCCACCACCGGGGTGTAAAGGACCATCAGCTGTATTTAAGTGATTTTCTGTCTTTCCCTTCCCTCCCACCACAACGATAGGGGTCAAGTGTTTGATGCAACTCATGGAACAGATATGTTTTTAAAAGTTCATTAATGGATTGTGGGAATTGCGGCTGGACTGGCATTTATTGCTTATCCCTAGTTATCACCAAACTAGAAATTGCTGGGAAAACACAATAGGTCTGACAGCATCTGTGAAGAGGAAGCAGTGTTAACGTTTTGAGTCCAGTAATTCCAAGTTTAGAACTGACGACTTGATCCCTCCTATCCTATTGCAACTTCTTTTCAGCCCCGAGGAAATGTCCTTAACTCTGACACCAGTTTCTCATTCACAGCTGCAGAGGTCAGTATTTATCCCCCTAATTATATGGACCTCTACCACTACTAAATTCCTATTTCCTCCGATTGAAAGCCTCTCTGTATGACCCAAAATGTCAACTTCTCCACCTCCTGATACTGTCTGGCTGGTGTGTTCTTCCAGCCTCCTGCATGTCTATTTTGGATTCAAGTGTCTGCAATTTTTTTGTCTCTGTATCACAGAGCCATGTTCAGTTCCCTCATCCTCCCTACAGTCTCCTGCTGTCATGCATAGAGCTTAGAAGAGTCTCAAGCCTGTTAGACAAGTGCAGAGACAGAGACTCATCGAGGTTTGCCTCTTTGGCCCCCCCCCATACCTGTCTTCGTTGCAATCAAATCACAACCACCTGATTCAAAGTTTCCTGTGACTTCACTCCTCCCTAATGTGGTGCAATGTCTGCAGCTTGGAGTCCAGCTACTGAACTGAGTTTGAATGTTGCTCAACTGCAAACACTTACCAGGAATGTATATGCTGTGGATCGCCATGGTTTCCAGGACCTCCCACATTTTGAAGCTGCAAGACATCACATCATATGTCACCTTAACCATATTTGATTTAAGTTATAACTCATTCTAGTATTTTCAGTTTTAAAAAAAGAATCCCCACTCTTCACACTTGATTGGGTTTTTTCTGTTCTTTTACACACTAGTAGCAGTGTTATACCTGACAAGCTTCTGTAAGGAAAGCAGAGAATTAAAAAAAATGTCCAGAACACAAACTTAAGACCTTACCTTTATTTTCAAGACGAGGAATACTCACCATCCAACTCATTAATCAGTTGTTCAGTTCACACAAAAGCAATTTAACACCTTTTTCGTTCCGCTGAACTCCTTGAGATTTCAACTCCGGAACATTGAAAACACTGAGTTGTGAAAACTGCTGGATAAAGATAGTCAGACATATCCAGAAGTTTTGTATTTAACTTCTGTTCTATGGTGATTGAAAAAATAACTGGCCTATGTGTGCATTGAAATCTGAAGGACCCCATTCCCCAATTCTGCCCTGATATTTCTTCTGTTAAATCTTTAAGTTACCTTCTAGTATTTTATCTCAACAAAATTTGGAGTAAAGGATTGGTCCCAACTTTGTCATCTATTAATTGTTTGGATGCAAGCAACTTTAAGAGTAAGTATGATAACCTTGTGAAATTGATAGAATTGACTGAGTAAACAGCATGAGTTTTGAAGAACTACAGGTGTTCAGAGTGAACAATGAATTGGTATTAAGCAATATTTTCCTCCTTATTTTATGACTGCTTCATCCTTCCACAAGATCCTTCTAATATGCATGGGACTGCAGTTAATGTACAGCAGTTAACATTTTTAACAATGTTAGTGGTGTGAAGAGGTACGGCTCTAGTCCAACTGTTGTAATTTGGTTTCATTGATTTAATGTGAATATTTTAAAGAAACATTTTGCTTTTATTTTGCAGATCTCTTTAGCTTAAATTTAATTGTAATCCATTTATTTTGTAGTACTAAACATGGGTGCCACAATTGGAAGCAGTCCTGTATTTTCTAGTGATTCTTAAAAAAAAATCTTTATTTGTGTATCAGCTTTGATGACTCTGTTGTCATGTATTGCTTAGTCTTAACAGCACTTGAAAAGGGACAGTGAGCTATCTCTTGAACTGCTATAGTCCGTTATAGGGTATATGCACCCAGAATGCTAAAAGGCGTGGAATTCCAGGAGATTAACCCATTGAAATAGTTTTAAATTAGGATGATTTGTGGTTTGCATCAGAGGAGGGGAACTTATAGATGATGAAACATTAATTTATTTGCTGGATCTTGTCCTTATAAGTGGCAGAGAGCATGGATTTGGAAAATGCTTTTGAAGGATGCACTTGTATTTAGACATGCTCTTGTGATGCCAAGGCCAATTGCTGGAAGATGGGATTAGATTAGTTAGAGAATCATAGAGCTTTACAGCTCTGAAACAGACTTTTAGGTCCAACTCATCTGTGCCAACTAGATATCCTAAACTCATCTAGTCCCATTTGCCAGCATTTGGTCATATCCCTCTAAATCCTTCATATTCATGTAACCATCCAAATGCCTTTTAAATGTTGTAATTGTACTTTCCTCCATCACCACCTCTGGCAACTCATTCCATATGTGCACCATACACTGCATGAAAAGTTTGCCCTTTGGATCCCTTTTAAATCCTTATCCTTTCACCTGAAACCTATGCTCTCTAGGTTTAGATTCTCTTACCCTGGGAAAAAGACATTGACTATTCACCCTATCCATGCCCCTCATGATTGTATAAACCTCTGTAAGGTCATTCCTCAACATTCCATGCTCCAGGAGAAAAAGGCCCAGCCTATGGAGCCTCTCCCCATAACTGTAATCTTCTAATCCCAGCAACATCTTTCTGGGAGACTGAAATTGAACACGGTGTTCCAGAAGTGCCCTCACCAATGTCCTGTACAGCTGCATCATTCTTCTTCTTATAGTTATATTGAGACTTACTTATTCAGCCTGTTGATACTCCACTCTCACTATTTGTATGATCTTTTGATCTCTCTGCCTATAAATTCTATGCTTGTATGCTTTTCTTCATTTCGCCTGACAAAGGCACAGTGCTCAATGCATGTGATTTCAAATAAACCTGTTAGACTATAATGTGTGACTTCTGATCTTGTCTACCCAGTCCAATTCTGGCACCTCCACATCATTGCACTTACACTGTAGGGCAGTTTAGACAGGAGAGAATAAATGGAGTGTATAAGTAAGAAACTGCAATAATTATGAGTGACTTTAATTGTGTAGATTCTGAAATGTCTGTTTGGCCAAGGTAGCCTGGAAAGTTAGTTAATAGAATGGATGTGGGGCAATTTCTTGAGACTGGACATTCAAAAGCCAACAAGGAGCAGACTGCTCACTACCAGGTCTGGAACAATGAGACAGGATCAATCATCAAACTCAGGGCAATGGAGTCTCAAGGTTACAGCAATGTATAATATGGTAGAATTTCACATTCTGATTGAAGATGCGAAGTATGGGTCAAAGATTATTGTTTTAAACCTGAATAATGATTTTTATTAGGGTATGAAGGCAGAGGCAGCTGAAGTGAAATGGAAAATTAGGTTAAAAAGTCAGACAGAACACACAGTGGCTGACTTAGTGACATTTTTAATAACTCTCAGCAAAGATTGATCCAATTGAAAAATAAAGACTCTTTGAGAAAGATGTATTAACTGTGACTAACTAAGGAACATAAGGGTAGCATCAAATTGAAAGAATGCTGCACGAATCTGCAACATCGGATTATTGGTCAGATTTTAATAACCAACAAAGAATGCCTGAAATAAAGGTAGAGTATGAGATAAAGCTAGCTAGTAATATGTTTTAAAAGTAAGCACTTTTAAGAAGTATTTAAATAGAAAAAATTAACTGACCTCGTGTTAGTTCTTCATAAGGAAATGTGGACTTTCCAGGGATGGTCTGTGCACTAGCGTTTTAACAGAAGTGGCAGCATGTTTAATAGGTACTATGGTTAAAATCTTCCAAAATTTCTTGAATTCTAGCTTAATAGAAAATACTTTGAAAATAATTTGAATGTAACACCTTTATGCAAGAAGGGAGAGAGAGATAGAAAACCAGAGGTGAGTTTGCCTACTGTCCCTCATAGGGAAAGTGGAGTTAAAGTTATCAAGATATAATAGAATGTCATAGAATTATCATGCATGTGTGAAAGGGAAATAGTTTATTTTAAAGGGTTTTTTTGAGGAAATAAGGAATAATCAATGAAAGAGGAACTTTTTAAATCTGGTATATTTGGATTGCCAAAAGGCATTTAATTAGGTGCCAATTCAAAGGATACTGTACAAGTTAAAAAGCACATACTGAAGGGAGTAACATATGCATGGATAAAAGGACTGGTGAGTTAACTGGAAGGTAAAAGTCGGGGAAAATGGGTCTTTTTCAATCTGGCAAATTGTGATTAGTAGAATGCTGTTTGGATCCATGCCGAGGTCTTAATTATTCACAGTCTTCATCAACACTTAGACAATCTCCTCCACTTCCCGTACCTCCACCCTTAAACCCTACCCCTCCAACCGCAACAAGGATACAACACCCCCCATCCCCCCAACTCCCTGTCCTCGCCTTCCACCCCACTAATCTCCAGAAACAGTACATTATCCTCTGCCATTTCTGCCACCAACAATCAGACCCCACCACCAACAATCAGACCCCACCACCAAAGATATAGTTCCCTATCTGCATTCTGCAGAAACCATTCCCTCCGTGGCTTTCTCATTAGGTTCACACCCCTCATCACAACACCCGACACCTTCCCATGCCACTGCAGGAGGTGTAAAACTTGCGCCACCAACTCCCCCCTCACCTCCATCCAAAGCCCCAAAAGATCTTTTCACGTCCGATACAAATTTTCCTGCATATCCACCCACCTCATCTACTGTGTCCATTGGTCTCGATGTGGTCTCCTCTACTTTGGGGAAACAGGACACCAACTAGTGGAACATTCCAGGGAACATCTGATACACGCATCAAACAACACCACTGCCCTGCGGCCAATCACTTCAACTCTCCCTCCCACTCCACCAAGGACATGCAATTCCTGGGCCGTCTCCACCACCAAATCCAAGTTATCCAACAACTAGAGGAAGAACACCTCATCTTCTGCCTTGGGACCCTTCAACCACATGGCATCAACATCAACTTCACCAGTTTCCATATCTCCCCTCCCCCCACCTCATCCCAGATCCAACCCTCCAACTTGGCACCGAGCTCTTGACCTGTCCTACCTGTCCACCTACCTTCCCACCTATCCACTCCATTCTCCCCACTGACCTGTCACTATTACTTCCTCCACACCTGCATCCATCTATCGCTTTCCCAGCTACCTTCCACCCAGTCCCACCCCCACTCTCTTATTTATCTCTCAGCCCCCTTCCCCCTCCACATTCCTGATGAAGGGCTTGTGTCTGCAAGGTCGACTCTTCTGCTCCTTGGATGCTGCCTGACCTGCTGTGCTTTTCCAGCGCCACACTTTTTGAATCTGACTCTCCAGCATCGTCAGTCCTCACTTCCTCCTCTTCATCCAAGTTGTATGGTATCTAAATTTGCAGAGGACATTAAGATAGGTGGGAAAGCAGTTTGTCAAGAGGAGCTAAGTGATTTTGCAGAAGGATATAGACAGGCAAGTGCTTGATGGAAAACTTGAACTTTTATACTTTGGCAGGAAGAATTGAAATATTTACTGCTTAAAAGCAGAGAACTTACAGAATTTGGTGGTACAGAGGCATCTGGCTGTCTTGTTGTGCACAAAGTTAGTGCGCAGATATGGCAAGTGATTAGGAAAGCAATTGGCGTGGTGTCATTTATTGCAAGGGACTGGAATTTAAGAGCAGGCACATTTTACTGTTGCTGTACAGATTGTATCTGGAACTTTGCATATAGTTTTGATGTTCTTATTTGAAAACAAAATTATAACTATGTTAAAAGCAGTTCAGAAGGGATGACCTTGACTTGTTGGAATGAAGTGATCCTCTTGTGCAGAAAGGCTGAACTGGTTAAGCCTATATTCTTTGGAATGAGGGGTGATCATACTGAAGTATGTAAGGTGCTGAGAGGACTTAATAGTGTCAATCACAGAATCTGCAGTGTGGAAACAGGCCATTCAGCCCAACAAGTCGACATTGACCCTCCAAAGAGCATCCCACTCAGTCTCCAAACACTTCCTTTAACCTATAATTCCCATGGTTAACATACCCAACCTATACATCCCTGAATACTATGAGCAACTTAGCATGACCGATCCACCTAAATTGCACATCTTTGGACTGTGGCACGAAACCAGAGCACCCATGCAGACACTGGGAGAATGTGCACAGACAGTTGCCTGAGGTTAGAATTGAACCCGGGTCCCTGGTGCTGTGAGGCAGCAGTGCTAACCACTGAGCCATCATGCTGTCCCCTGGTTCCTGGAGAATGTTTAATTTTGTGAGGGAGGCTCTAAATAAGTTTAAGAGGTACCCTTGTAAGACTGGGATGAGAATGGTTTTGTTCCTCTGAAAGGGTCCATTAATCTATTCTGGAAATTCAACGGGGTAGCATGCTGGAAATCAAGACTCGTTATCCCCAGAGTTATCACCACAGTTAAATATTTTAAAATAAGTATGTGAAAGTTCCCCAATTTACTTGATTTCCAGACCTAGTTTGAGAGAATTGTATGCCAGGTTTCTATACTGATGAATTACTTTTCATTATAAATAATAAGACTCTAGCTTCAGATGCATACTTATAAACCATTGGCATTTAACAGTGCAATTTAGAACTGTAACCCCCTTATAAATTTCTCCTTCCATATGTAAACAGATGTGTGCACATACTTGAGATGGGGGAAGAAATTGACCGTGGGAAAGCAATTCAGTAGTCTTTATTCACTAGATCTGTTGAGGTGATCAGAAGATTTTTTTCTCACTGTTCCTTTCCTGAGATCTTCTACCAGTTTGCAAAGGCACAGTTCATTTACAAACGTTTCTGACTTATCAATTGAAAGTCATTGCTTACAGCAACTGCAGAAGGAAAGATCAACTGTTTTTCTTCAGGATTCAAGTGTCTTACTGATGAGAACTTAGAGAGACAGAGCTCCTGAACTGATGGAGAGCTGATCACTTGTCTCTATATCATGCTCCCAGCCCAAGTTGTTCAGTTTAGCAGGCAAATGGCTTTTGTCACTACTTCATACACCCATCAACTACTATTCCATCTGAATACACAACTTCTTGGTTCTGGTTTGTCTGCAATCTAATCTTCAATTACTGCTTGTTCAAACAGCTGTTTCAGCAATACTTGCAATGAATGTTAGTTCATTTGTTTTTCAAAACATGCTGTAAACTCTTACAAAATATTGGTTTGAAAATAATTCTCACTTCAGTCTGCAATTACACAAAGCACAAAGATTAAAAAAAAGCACAGTCTTTATATGTGGAATTGTTTTCCCTAGAAAGCAGTGAAGGTTGTAACATTTAATTCATTCAAGGCAATATTAATCTTTATAGAAAAAGGAATCGAGGGTTATGAGGGCAGACAGGAAAATGGACTTATGGCCATTACCACATTGCTGACGATCTAACTGAATGATGGAGCAGATTCAAAGGATGAATGTTTGACTTCTGCTCCCAATTCTTACGTTCCTCTTTGTGTGATTGACAGAGTGCATACCACATTCAACCAGTCAGTGCTTGCTAAACCCAAAACAAAACATGACTATTAGCCTTGATTCCATAGGGTAGCATATGATAAGCGAGTCTGAGTGTACTAAGTGCTGTGCTCACGGACAAGTTCAGTTAAACTGTTAACTTGGTAAAGTGGCTCATTTACTCTTGTTAGTAACAACTTATATTCACAAGGAGGGATTTACTGTCCAAACATAAGAAATATATTCAAGTCCTGTTCTATCTTTGGTCTACCCAAAAGTATGAGGAGCC
Source organism: Chiloscyllium plagiosum (assembly GCF_004010195.1). Taxonomy (NCBI): domain Eukaryota; kingdom Metazoa; phylum Chordata; class Chondrichthyes; order Orectolobiformes; family Hemiscylliidae; genus Chiloscyllium; species Chiloscyllium plagiosum. The sequence continues at coordinate 35,586,381 of NC_057730.1, forward strand.
AACAGTTCTCTAGAAATTTCTCTACAGAACACCCCCAGTCAGTTGGAGCCTACTTCCCAATCAATCACAATCCTTTTCATCTTAAGTTCTAAACCATCACTTTTGTTTGCAATTTGACATTCCTGTATTTGGCCTTTTTAGTGCAAGGCAAAGAGCTTTGTCAACAGTTCTCGCTTTTCAGCAACACCTAAATTCTGAACTGCCAAATGACTGTCTAAATTAGAAAAGTCGAAAAGACTTTACATTCCCCAGTACTGGCGTCCCATGTTTTGACCGTGTACATTAATTCAAGTGTGCAGAAAATTACGGGGGTGTATTTTGAGGAGAATATTTTATTGTTGGGCGGCACGGCTCAGTGGTTAGCAGTGCTGCCTCACAGCGACAGGGTCCCAGGTTCGATTCCCGCCTCAGGCAACTGTCTGTGCGGAGTTTGCACATTCTCCCCGTGTCTGCGTGGGATTCTTCCGAGTGCTCCGGTTTCCTCCCACAGCCCAAAAATGTGCAGATTAGGTGAATTGGCCATGCTAAATTGCCCATAGTGTTAGGTGCATTAGTTAGAGGGTCTAGGTGGGTTACTCTTCGGAGGGTAGTTGTGGACTGGTTCGGCCGAAGGGCCTGTTTCCACACTGTAGAGAATCTAATCTAATCGTACAGCAGGGAAACGTTGGAAGCTTATTGTTAGCTCTCATCAGGACTGATATTGTCTGATAGTAAATGAGTTAATCCATCCCCAGATGAAAATACATTTTCACGGCCTTGAATGTTACAGTAATGACAGTGTCTATTGATGTTCGCTTCAGGGAAATAGAAGCTTAATGATTCTACTCTCCAGGTGGTCTACCATGTCTAGAATCTTGATTTACAGCTCTGTCTTTGGTTCTCATTACTACTTTACATCACAAATGTGATCTTGTGCCATGAAGTTGCTGATCTGATTGAGTTGCTGATTAAAGAGCAGTGCTTCATTGTTTTACCATGTTGTTTGCATTTGTGCTGGACTCTGACTACCACCAAGCAAAGGTCAACCTTTTGAATCTAGTGGCAGTTCACACAAAAGCCACAAAAAGAACTATAAAGAAAAGTAAGATAGGTTATGAGAAAAAAAACTAGCTCAGAATATAAAGACAGGTAATAAAGGTTTCTATAAATACATAAAACAAAAAAGAGTGGCTAAAGTAAACGTTGGTCCTTTAGAGGATGAGATGGAGGAATTTAGTAATTGGATATGAAGAAATAGCCAAGGCATTGAATAAGTACTTTGCGTCAGTCTTCACAGTGAAGGACACAAATAATATGTAATTGACACGGAGACAAAGATAGATGAGGGCCTAAAACCAATCATTATCATGAAAAAGGTATGTTGTGCAAGCTAATGGAGCTAAGGGTAGACAAGTCTCCTGGCCCTGATGGAATGCTTCCCAGTATGCTAAAAGAGATGGTGGGAGAAATAGCAAATGCATTTGTGGTAATTTTCCAAAATTCACTGGACTGTAGGGCAGTTCCAGCAGATTGGGCAACAGCAAATGTGACAGCACTGTTGGTGTGAAAAGATGGGGAATTATAGACCAGTTAGCTTAACTTCTGTAGTGGGGAAAATGCTTGAAATAGCAAGGCATCTAGATAAATATTGTCCCATTGGGCAGATACATGAAAAGCAAGTCATGCTTAACTAATCTCCTGGAATTCTATGAAGACATTATGAACACGGTGGACAACGGGTACCCAGTAGATTTTCAAAAGGCATTCGACAAGGTGCCGCACAAAAGGGTGCTGCTTAAGATAAAGATACAAGATGTTACAGGCAATGTATGAGTATGAATAGAGGATTGGTTAACCAACATGAAACAAAGAGTGGGAATAAATGAGTGGTATTCTGATTGGCAATCAGTGACTAGAGGTGTGCCTCAGGGAACAGTGTGGGACTGCAATTATTCACAATTTACATAAATTATTTGGAGTTGGGGACCACGTGTGGTGTGTCAAAATTTGCAGATGACAGTAAAGTGATAGAGCAAAGTGTGCAGAGGACTGAAACTTTGCAAACGAGTGGGCAAAGCTCTGGCAGATGGAGTACAATGTTAATAAATGTGAAGTCATCCATTTCAGTAGGAATAACAGTAAAAAGGGCTATTACTTGAATGGTAAGAAATTGCAGCACTCTGCTGTGCAGAGGGACCTGGCTGACCTTGTGCATGAATCACAGAAGATTGGTCTGCAGGTGCAACAGGTAATTGAGAAGGCCAATGGAATTTTGTCTTTCATTGCTAAAGGGATTGCGTTTAAAAGCAGATTTATTATGTTGCAACTGTATAGGGTGTTGGTGAGGCGATACCTGGAGTACTGCATCCAGTTTTGATCTCCTTATTTGAGAAAGGATGTATTGGCACTAGAGGGGATGCAGAAGAGGTTCACTAGGTTGATTCTGAAGTTGAGGGGGTTGGCTTATGAGGAGAGACTGAGTAGACTGGAATTGTATTCATTGGAACTTAGAAGGATGAGGTGTTCTTACAGAAACAAATAAAATTATGAAGGGAACAGATAAGTTAGCAGTAGAGAGGATGTTTCCACCATCTCTCAACATTCTGAGTGTAGCCTCAGCTCCACATAACTGTCCTCTTACCATAACCCTTAATTCCTTTACTGTTCAAAAAATTATCTATCTTAGCTTTAAAAAGCACAGCAGGTCAGGCAGCAATGGAGGAGCAGGAGATTCGACATTTTGGGTATAAGCCCTTCATCAGCCCTTCCTGATGAAGGGCTTATGCCTGAAACGTTGCCTCTTCTGCTCCTTGGATGCTGCCTGACCTGCTGTATTTTTCCCCAGCACCACACTTTTAGACTCTGATAGCATCTGCAATCCACACTTTCTCCTAAGGTGTTTCCACTGGCCGGTGAATCTAGGACAAGAGGGCATAGCCTCAAAATTAGAGGGAGAAGATTTAGGACTGAATTGAGAAGTAACTTATTTACCCAGGGGATTGTGAATCTATGGTATTCCTGGCCCAATGAAGTGATTGAGGTTTCCTCAGTGAATGTTTTTAAAGCTAGGATAGATAATCTTATTGAAAAATAAAGGAATTAAGAGTTATGGTGAGAAGTTGAAACTTTATTGCTGGAACAGCACAGCAGGTCAGGCAGCATCCAGGGAACAGGAGATTCGACGTTTCGGGCACAGGCCCTTCTTCAGGAATGGTTATGGTGAGAAGACAGGCAAGTGGAGCTGAGGCTACGAAAAGATCAGCCGTGATCTTTTTGAATGTTGGAGTAGGCTCGAAGGGCCAAATGACCTACTCCTGCTCCTAGTTCTTATATCTTGTCATGGAGTCATAGAGATGTACAACACGGAAACAGACCCTTCAGTCCAACCCGTCCACACTGACCAGATATCCCAACCCAATCTAGTCCCACCTGCCAGCACCCAGCCCATATCCCTCCAAACCCTTCCTATATATAAAAATGTTGCAATTGTACCAGCCTCCACCACTTCCTCTGGCAGCTTGTACACGTACCACCCTCTGAGTGAAAAAGTTGTCCCTTAGGTCTCTTTTATATATTTCCCCTCTCACCCTAAACCTATGCCCTCTCGTTGTGGACTCCTCCACCCCAGGGAAAAGACTTTGTCTTTTTATACTGTCCATGCACCTCATAATTTTGTAAACCTCTATAAGATCACCCCGCAGCCTCCGACGCTCCAAGGAAAACAGCCCCAGCCTGTTCAGCTTCTCCCTATAGCTCAAAGCCTCCAGTCTTGGCAACATTCTTGTAAATCTTTTCTGAACCCTTTCAAGTTTCACAACATCTTTCCGATAGGAAGGAGACCACAATTGCATGCAATATTCCAACAGTGGCCTCACCAATGTCCTGTACAGCTGCAACATGACCTCCCAACTCCTGTGCTCAATATTCTGACCAATAAAGGAAAGTATACCAAACGCCTTCTTCACTATCCTACCTACCTGTGACTCCACTTTCAAGAAGATTATGAACCTTTTGTTGAAGCACTGAAATGGCATAGTGTCAATGATTCATTTGCTTTCCATATCATGGAGGTAAATTAGTGGTGTGGGACTTTACTCTGATTGGAATGACTTCTGCTTAGAAATCTTTCAATCAAACCATGGTTTGGATGTATTTCTTTCAAGAAAAGAGTAGATACTGCTCTGTGGAATATTAGAAGCCTCCCTCACCATTACCAAAAAAAGCAATTCAAAGTAGGTGTGGCTGTTTTACTGAGCCCCCTGTAATGGTAAATCAGTAGGTCTCTGCTTATATGAGCTTGGTCTCTATGTGAAGTATTTTTATTGTGAGCTTCACCCTTGAGGGAACAAATCTAGTTCCTTTTTGTTGATCATGTGGAGTTGAAAGATGGAGTGCATAAGTTGCTGAACATAATTATTAGATACTGATCTGCACTGAGCAAACAGAAGAAGATGGTAGTAAATTGTCTGTTCGACAAATGTGATGCAGAGATGAAGTTTAACATGTTACCACATTTACTGGGTCTGGAGTGCTCTGGTCCTAGAGTGCAAGCTATTTTTGTTTGGACAATCATCCACATGTTTTTGCCAAAATGCACTTTATAAATGGTATAATAAATAAAGTGTAAATTAAAAATGTGCATTAATTAATTATTCTTGATTTTTCAGAGAATGTGGGTATCACTGGCTGGTCAGCATTTATCGCTGATCCTTAATTGGCCTGACGCATGTGTGGTGATCCGTTTTCTTGAGTCACCGGACTCCTTCGGGTGAAACAACATCCAGAATGTTGTTAGAAAGCAAATTCCAGGATTTCGTCCCAGTGACTTTGAAAGAATAATGATATTGTTCCAAGTTAGGATGATGTGTGACTTTGTGAGGAAGTTGTGTCTGATCATGCTCCCATGCATCTAGTGTCTTTATTTTTGCGGTTGGTAGATATTGTATGTTTGAAAGTTGTTGTTGAAAAGACCTTGGTGAATTGCTTTAATGCATCTTGTAAATGGTACACACTCTTGCCGCTGTGCATTGGCGGTGGAGAGAGAAGGTGTTAAGATGTGATGGATGTGGTATCCGTCAAGTGACCTGCTTTGTCCTGGATGGTATCAAACTTCTTCAGTGATAATAGAGCTGCACCCTTCTAGGCAACTGGAGAATATTCCATCACTCTCTTGACTTCCATTTTGTAGAGGGTAAATAGCCATGAGGACAACGGATGATGAGTTAGTTGCTGAAGAATTCATAACATTTGACCCACTGTTATAGACATAGTATTTATATGGCTGTCAATTCAATTTCTTGTCAATTGGAATCCCCTCAGGAGTTGATAGTGGAGTATTCAGTGATGGTAAACCATTGATCATCGTATGATCAAGGTAGCTGGTTTCAGTTGTATTTAAGGTCGGAATGAAATCTGCAGTGGGATTGCCTCACATGATGTATATGGCAACTTGAAACACCACCTTACTAAAAGTCACAAAAATATTTTCATTCTCATGGCCGTTGACCAGAACTGATCAAGCCATGCTTTTGTTCCTTAAAGTCCATATGGTTGGAGAGCTCAAAGTGATTTATTGCTTTACTACTGAAATGTTCTCACCAGCTTCTCGAAAATTTCCTGGGTTATTTAACATATGCCTCCATGATCAGTATAAAATGTTGCTGTTTAATCTTTGAATTAAATCAGCATCAAATATTCTAAGTCCCTGCTACCCACTGTACTGTAGCTATGTGTAATAGGACCCCAAGGGACACTTCCATAAAACCCTTACTTCCCTCCAAGGCCCCAAGGGACACTTCCATAAAAATGCAACCGCAAGAAATGCAAAACTTGCGCCCACACCTCCCCCCTTACTTCCCTCCAAGGCCCCAAGGGACACTTCCATATCCGCCACAAATTCACCTGCATCTCCACACACATCATCTATTGCATCCGCTGCACCCGATGTGGCCTCCTCTATATTGGGGAGACAGGCCTCTTACTTGCGGAACGTTTCAGAGAACACCTCTGGGACACCCGGACCAACCAACCCAACCACCCCATAGCCCAACACTTTAACTCCCCCTCCCACTCCACCAAGGACATGCAGGTCCTTGGACTCCTCCATCGCCAGACCATGGCAACACGACAGTTGGAGGAAGAGCGCCTCATCTTCTGCCTGGGAACCCTCCAACCACAAGGGATGAACTCAGATTTCTCTAGTTTCCTCATTTCCCCTCCCCCCACCTTGTCTCAGTCAAATCCCTCGAACTCAGCACCGCCTTCCTAACCTGCAATCATCTTCCTGACCTCTCCGCCCCTACCCCACTCCGGCCTATCACCCTCACCTTGACCTCCCTCCACCTATCGCATTTCCAAAGCCCCTCCCCCAAGTCCCTCCTCCCTACCTTTTATCTTAGCCTACTGGACACACTTTCCTCATTCCTGAAGAAGGGCTTATGCCCGAAACGTCGATTCTCCTGTTCCTTGGATGCTGCCTGACCTGCTGCGCTTTTCCAGCAACACATTTTCAGCTATGTGTAATACTATACTTCATTGCTTATATGTCTCCTATTTTTCCTGTCATACAATCTCAAGGTTTTTATGAACAATTTTGAATAAGACAAGACAACCTCAGTTAGGTAATAATGCATAAAGCGTGTTTTTGGATAACTGAATTATTTAATTTTATTCTTCTATTAACTAGTTTGCTTAAAACTGGAACGGTGATTTAGGACAGCTGAGGATCAAGTGCAACAAAATCACCTAAGTGAGTGGTCTAAATTAAAAATGCAAAATAGAGAAACATTCATTTTGACCAAAAGTTCTTGAAAAGTGCTATCAAGCAACAAACATCAGAGTCCAGTTTAACAAGATCAGAATGTCCAAAGTTTTAGTTTTTGACTGTGATGGCAGAGCATCAAGGATCAATGAGTCTTTATAGTCAGTGTAGTAAATGGAAGTGTTGCTGATATTAAAAAATAGCTTGAACTGAGGTGGTGATGTTTGGAAAACACCAAACATCTGTTATGTCTGTTATGTCATAGAATGCTTATTCCCAGTGAAGATGGGAAATTTGAATATTTGAACCAGTGTATTATGAGGTTTTTGCTAATGATTTGATTTCATCCCCCCATAATTTTTTTCTTTCCTTATTTCTCCTTTTCAATCTTCACAACTCATGCTAGGGTGGAATTCCATTAATAATGATGCGAACTTGCTGTATTCTATCTACTGCCTCATCTTCTTTATAAATGAACCGGTGACTGAGCGTAGGTGGATTTTTGACTGTCAGAGGACTGTATGTTCTTCCCTGGCACAGTGTTGCCTCTGAGGCAATTTTGACATCATTGGATAACAATGAGAAAGAACCCCCCCCCCCCCCCCCACCCCCGCCTCACTTGCTCTTCCCTTCTGATCTCTATTATCCCAGATTCCCTGGGTTTATCTGTAATCTCTTTTGGCTGCCTCCAAATGCTGAACATTCACAAATTTGGGACCAACTAGAAATCGAATCAGAAACGTAACTATTGTGTTACCATTGATCTTCATTTCATTTAAGTTTATAATCCTGGATGGTTTTATGTGGGCCCTGTTGCTCTGCCACAAACATAAATTCAACTTTGATATGTATTTATAATTTGTATATCGCAAACATAATTTCAACATTTGTATTTAGAATTTTTTGTCCTGCAAAGCTGTTTATGCAGTCTTCCTTATGCTATACCTACTGCATGTTTTGTTTTTTTTTGTGTAAAATCAAGTTAAAACTTAAAAGTTTGTTTTGGTAATTCAGAATTATATTTGGAATTAGTTAATCCCCAATTTTAAAGGTTAATAGCAATCAATTGCTTGAGCATGAATTTAGGAGTGAATAATTTTTTTTGGCATTGAAGTTTTTTCTTAATTAAAATAAACAGAAGTAGTAGGAATGGTTTACTAATAAATTACGAAGTCCCACAGTCACTCAAGCTCTTGACAAAATTACTGCTTTGTGAATACCTGTAGGTTTTCATTATTCTTTATTCACCTCAATTCATGGATTACATGCATTTATATAATTAGTGAAACATTGTGTGATCATACCCAAGTTGATTGTGGAATTTTACCAAAAACTTGGAGTGCTTAGTATTAAATGGAATGTTGGTGATGGATATCTGAAGAAGGGAGGAAAGACTTTGACACTGAGGAGATTGAGTTTATTTAAGACTAATTTAATTTGATAGCTTTTCAGTCTAAAACAAGTGATTACAAATTATTTTTCATTCCTTTTCTGTCCTTCTATTTCGCCATTTTGTGAAAAGAGGAAAAGGCAATCATTTAAACAGCTCCTTGTGAGGTCTCAGGATGATTCACCAAAATGCTTTTGAAGTGTAGTCATTGTTGTTATGTAGGCAGCAGCAGGTTATGTAAGAACAAGGTCCAACGAACAGCATTGCAATGACTGAATAATTTGTTTTAATAATCTTGGTTGAAGGATAAACAGTTACACTTCATGTCGCTTAGAAAATCTACACTCAAAGTCTTCTGTCCCCTGCAGCTTACTATCCATGATAGGTGAGGGCAACCTGATTTTCATATTTTCTTTCTTTTTCTGCGTGAGAAAGAACTCAGCCTGCATATGGTTGAAATGCAGATTTTGAATCTTGAGATGTCCCTTATTATTTCATTGTTGGAATTCTAGTCATTTGGTTGACCCCCTCATTCTCTCAGATTTTAATGGTAGATTAATACTGTGATAGGTAATCTTGAAAAGACCTTGCAGCTTGTTGCCCATGGAAACAGAATAAGTTATGAATGAATTCTAATGTGGTCCCACACAGCATGATATGTTTTCTCTGAATCTATCTAACTCAGCTTTTACCATGAGCAACAGAATAGCCTTAGTCAATAATCCTGGGATTTAGTGAGCTTTGAATGTCTGAGATATGGCAATGTTATCGAACCAGGAGTGTCCTTCTATTCTCAGTTGTGGCTCAGTTGTTGTAGTGTTTTCTCCTCTGAGTCTAATGATTTTGGGTTCAAATCGAAATCCAGATCTGGAATGCACAAGTCAAGGCTGATGGTCCAATGCAGTAAAGTGCTTATGAAAGTTAGTATATAAAATGTGAAAGTCAAGGCTGACAGTCCACTCTAGTGAAATCCTTTGTTGGTTGCAAAGTGCTTTGAAATACCATGTGTTCATGAAAAGTAATGTACAAAATGCAAGATTTCTTGGTCTTGTTTAGTTGCAAGTATAATGAAGAAACCTTCATTTTTGTGTTGCAGGCTCGTGATGGGATGAAAAGCATTTTGGATTCTTATGACAATGAGTTGGCCAGCAATTATTCACCACAGCTGAATCGAAGGGTCCGTGAAGCAGAGGATATGGTGCATGCACTACATACTCATATTTCAGAGCTGGAAGTAAGCAGCTACTGAGTTCATTTGTTACAGAGTAGACAGTTTGATAAATTGGATGCAGTTCTGGGTATTTGGAATTTGCTGATTGGATCACAGTCTCTATGAAGAATATTCATAAATATGCATTTGCATTAAAATTACTTGGAGATTACATTACTGTGGTCTTACTAATTACATTAAAGCCACCCACAAAAAGACATGGCCATCAAAGCAGAGATCTGAGGAACTTGTGTAGAGTGTAAGTTGTACACATACAATGGTGTTGGACTGGGGTGTATAAAGTTAAAATTCACACAACACCAGGTTATAGTCCAACAGGTTTAATTGGAAGCAATTAAACTGTTGGACTATAATCTGGTGTTGTGTGAATTTTAATGTTTATAATGTTAGTGGTCATTAATGAATCCATGAAGAAATTCAGAAAAAGCTTATTTACTTGATGATGGCGATATATAACACCCACTCAACCATGCAGAGAACTTGAAGTGATCAGATAGATGCATCTTATGGAAAGCAGTGTTGGTTAGATGAGAGAAAATGAGGTAGTGGGAAGCTAATGTGATGCATAGTACTGGGACAGACCAACTCGGCTGAAGAATTTGTTTCTTTGTCGTAAAACTTCCACGTAATAAATTATCTGAATTAGCTGTGATTTCACACATTAGGGGAAAAAAATACTTTTTTTCGCTGTATAGGCTTGCCAAATGTTTTTCATGTTGGTAATACTTGAAAATATTGTAGCATTAATAACAAGCCATTTTTGATTTTTGGATTTCTTTTTTGTGGAAGTTGAGTTTTGAGACAAATAGCCTTTTAATATGGGCAATCAACAAGTAGAATAGTTGAGATAGTACCTTACCATGGGGAGGTAATAGAGATTGTACTACTTAAAGGTGAGATCAAATGGACTGAAGACTTGCTTCATCCAACTCTGTCTTGTATTTTGATACAATTGGGTTAAAGTGCGTTACAGCAAACTGACAATGAAAAGTTTCACATGTTGGTGATACATGTTTACATTACAATTTAAATTATGCTTTGTTACAAAAGTTTTTCAAAACAGTGCCAGTTAAGGAAAAGCCTATTCTGCGTGGTTTTCTGAAATCAGAAAATTTTACTGAAGGAAATATCTGAACATTTCCAGCAATCCTCTGTTGCTTTTATATTCTGGTGTCATGCTAGTTCACCTATTTGAGTTAATAGCTCTAAATTATGTTATCATACTCCTTTCTTATATTTTTGGTGCCTTTTATTAGTCGTTTAATTCTTTCAACACTGATGGTCAAAACTATTTGCAAGTGCTTTACACTGACTACATAATAAGTGTGTTTATCACAGCTATTTTGCAGAAGTCTCTGCAGTTTATGTATGCATGTGATGCACTCAGCAAAAGCATTGAATGATAAGTTGAGATGATAGCTTTTGTACTGAATCCAGAGTCAATTAATTCTTATATTATGACTGACAGAGTAAAATTTGTCATGATCTTCCCATATTTTGAAACTGAACTTGGAATGGTGTAAGCATTTTGGATTTCAATTGCTTGGCACATGATACTTAATTAACATTCCACTGTAAACTCCTTTTCTCCTCCAGTATACTCGATAAGCTTACAGCAAAATATTTTGACTCAACGAAGTCCTGTCATTGACATGCACACAGCTGCATTCTCTCCCCTTCAGCTTCACCCCCAAGTTCTTACAAGTTTAATTATTGAATACTTGTGCTGGACTAATTCTTCACTTTGCTGTCCATGTTGTGAGACTATCTGTCAGGTGAAGTAATTGTGTAAATTTAATCCAAATATTTGCTGTTTTTGCTGTCCATTTTAAAATCTGACATAGGTATTTAAGCAGGTCACTATCTACTACTTCAAATATTAGTTTATGAATTTAGTACAGCCTTCAATTTTTATAAGAATCCTGAAATGCAGGTTTGAATTTACATTAGTGGTAATTTTCTGACCAATGATCCAACTCCCTTCATTCACTCTATCTGTGACCTACAGTGGCAGCAATGTGTACCATGCGTAAGATGCACTACAGCAACTCACCAAGGCTCCTTCAATAGCACCTTCCAAACTGCAGCCTCTTCCACCTCGAATGATGAGGGCAACAGACACATGACAACCCCACCACCTGCAGGTTCCTCTCAAAAGTCTCACGCTATCTTGACTTGGAACTATACCGTTGTCTCTTCACTGCTGCAGGGATTCTACATGTCCTTTCCTAATAACACTGTACAAGTACTTATCCTCATGGATTTCAGTATTTCAAGAAGCATCTCATGCATCCTCCCTCGTCTCCGGGACAGTAAGGGATGGGAAATAATTTCTTGGGTGACCAGTGATGTCACATCTTGTAATGTCTGAAAAATAAAATTCAGGATGGGTAGTGAGTTTATACAGGTTGGACTGGATGTTAGCGACCAGTTTGGTAGATTTAGTTTTGATTTTCAAGTTGGAAAAATTACTTTAGCGGGCAGACCACCTGGCACGTTGCTTCCTTATACTCACTAATGATCTATGTTCTTTGGAAATCAAAGTTTGCATTATGGTTTGGTTCGTCACCTGAAGTAGGGAAGAACTTTTTGTCCAGTTCTGTTGCGCACTAATCTGTGATCTACATCAAAATACTTTGACATCACTGATGTGTGTGCAGTGACCTCCCACAGAATGCCAGAGCCAAGGTCAGGACAAAGATCAAAATGGCAGATACCACCTCAGGTGGTGGAGCCAGCCAGGACATAGCATATCACTCACCCCGGTATATCCAGCAACAGAGTACTGCTGCTGCACTTGGTAAACATCTTCCTTCAGGAGGACGTGCGAATATTGTGGAATAGGATGGGCAATAAATGCTGGCCCAGTCAGTGACATCCTCAGCTTCTGAGTGAAATAAAATAAATAGTGATGCCAATGCAACTCAACTGGCTTTTTTATGTTAAACACATGTTGGAGCTTCTCGAGTCCACATCCTCCACAAGGAGCACCACCAGCTGATAGGTAATGATGCACTCCCACTGACAGAAGCCCTCAAATGAACCACATGTACTCACCTGAAGTTCTGTAAGCCTCACTGAAAGTCTATGTTTTTCCCAGTCCCTCTTGTTGATAGCACACTTGCCAGTTGATTGCCAGCATCAGCAACTGCAGCTTGGTAGCTGATCTAGGTGGTGCAGTCCCAAGTCTCAACCTTTCATAGAAAATCTGGACTACCCACAATCTATTGATTACAAGTCAGGGATGATGTGATTTATTGTCCAAGTGAAATATGAGAAACAGAAATTGTGACTCGTCCAGGTCAGACCATTGCTCACACAGTGAACATCTGCCTGAGAGGTGCTTCCCTGGTCACACCATCACCTTATATGCTGTGTCAGCGAAAGAAATTTGAATGGATTGTTAACTTCAGTATCAGACAGTAACTACTTCCCCAACTGGAGGAGGAAACGAAGGGATGAACAAGAATTGCTGACCTTGCAAGTGACTCTTACATAACATATTTGAATAATTAAAAAAAAAAAATTGCAGTGCTATGAGTACTCTTATCACAACATCTCAAGGCAATGGGAAATGGCCAATAAAACCTCAGTCCCATTCATAGCTTGAGACTGAATTTGTGGCTATCATGCTTCGAAATGATGAAAGATCAGTGGGCTGAATTTTATCATTGTTCAATGTGAGAATGTGTATCATTTATCATTCTCACATTGTTCTTTATCAAAACCTGTTATTTCATATACCACTTGAGATCAAGTGGTCAAATGATTTGCATCCAGAATTTCAGGATAATTGTCCATTTGCCAGTTAAATGCATACAATCGTGGACTGATGAAAGTCCTTGTTTACATGGAGCTTCCTCACTACACCAGAGCTGGATTGGCAGCTAACCAAGTAGGGATTGGGAAACTGGATCATGCCAAGAACTGGTTACTCTGATATGCTGTGCCATCTTGATCCTGTATTCTTTTATGGTGTAGTGTATTGATTGAGCATGGTTCTACTGAAGGTTGTTGACCAGAGATACAAACCTTCCTGTACTCTCTCCATGGATACAGTATTTAGTTTTTCTCTTTTGATAGTGCAAAGTGTTGCACTGATGCACTTAGCTAGAAGTACTCATAATTGACAGAACAGAATGCCAGACTGAGCTATAATTTCAAGTTGTGACCTTTGAATTATGAAAGGAAGACTATCCGTATTATTTCTGCTTCAAACTACCAGACATAAAGTATATTTCTGGGGTCAGAAATTGTTTTTGCACCTGGCGGCTGAACATATGGTATTTAATGTGCCAGCTTTGTCAAATTTCCAATTAATTGATTGAGCGTACATATGGCATTGTTGAGACATAAATCACTTCAGCACAAATTTTCACATTAACCTTCTCACCAGCTGAGAAATGTTATGGGAGCCAACAAGCTGAGCGGAGACAAACTATGATGAAATAATACTGATGCTAAAATGAGTTGCAGTTCTGCATTCAAAGAGCAATCTAACATTCTATCAATAATCAAATTTCATATCTCTAGTGTCTGATTTTCGTTTGTTAAATTAGATGATTTTCTCCATTTCTCTGACGATGAAGCTACCTGGCCCAAGTGGCTACTCCACATATATGCCTTTGATTGGTGAATATTTACAAACTCATTCAGCAGTGCAAGAGGGCATCATAGCTGGGCCCATCCAAGTCTTACTGAAATTGCAACTGTGTTTTGACCGTCATTAAAATTACATTAGATAGTTGTAGGGAAAATATTTCCATTTATGGAGGAACCAAAACCAAAGCCACAACAAAAAGAGAATTACTAACCAAGTAATGAACTCAGGCAAACTTATTAATTTGAAAATAGCTGAGAATGTAGAACTTGCAGACATGTGGAATAGTTGAAACAAGTAGCAGATGTGTATTTAAGGGGAAGCAAGCGAAGGGAGTCATGCATCTAGCACTGTCAGCCAGATCTGCTGGAAGGGAATTACTCACCACAGAGTAGGGTCTATTTGAGCCTAGTATGTGTGGGTTTCCTCTAGATCCTGTCACCTTGCATTACAGTGATGTTCTACTAGAAGCTCAGCTTGGCTAAACTGATCGACAACCCTTTGCACACTGACCTGTGAATGCACACGGGCTGCATGGTGACACCCAAACGAAGGAATGAGAGATAATACAGTGAATCTGCAGTCCACTGGAGGAAAACCTCTTGGAGTGGAATGTATGAGGAGTAAAGTTAATCAGAGAGAGCTTTATTAACCTGCACTTAGTTTTGTTTTTTTTCATCTCTCTTGGCCAGCTAAAAATCTCCCTGATGTGGAAGCTTTTTCTGTATTCTGTGTCTGCAGAGGTTATTGTTGTCAGCTTCATAGTTATAAATATTTTATTTCCAGCATATGAAGATTCTCGTAGTCCTGTAAATCAAATAGAAAATGAAGATCTTTTTGTAGTTCCTATGGAATATGACTAGTTGATTGATTTCATTGGCCTTGGGGAAAATCATAATTTCAGCTCAGATTGCATTGATGGTTCCACGTATGAAACTTCCAGTTTTTACATCAGCTGATGGAATTTGAATATCATTAGATCATAATTTATAGAACAATGATCATCTCAGGAAAGACCTACTTGCACGAGAGGATGTGAAATGGAGCATCACTTGACCAGTTGCTGGATTGAAAGATTTCTTAGTGAAAGGATATGAGGAGAAATTGAGTAGATGAGATTGGATTCCCTGGCGTTTAGCAAAATGAGGGGTGATTTAATTGAAACATACAGATAAGTTCTGAAGGACTTGACAGGATGGATGTTATGAAAATATTTTCTTGGGAATCTAAAACACATGGTCACATACTGGCCATTAAGGATTATGATGAACATTTTTTTTCATTTGTGAATCTTCGTAATTCTCTGGCCCAGAGAACTGTTGATATTCAAACACGACATTGGTGAAAATTTCTTATGTACTTAAGAAAAATCCAATGGTTAAAGGGATAGTGTTGAAAAATAGATTTGAGATTAAAATCATCATAATTCTATTCAATAGTGGAGTAGGTTGAAAGCCCAATTTATGTTTTTCTATGAGGTTAAGTAAGAAATGTTCAAAATAGAAAATGTTAATTTTTTTTTCAACAGCAAAGAATTTAAGTTGGATCAGTAAATTCCACAACTTTCTTTTTACTCTCATAGAATCATTGCATCAGTCAAAAACAAAGGGATAGATATTGGAATCTTACTTCTTCCAGGCTAATGTGGTGCAGTGTGATAAATAATAAGTGTTAACTAAATGAGGATGCATTTATGGCTTGGGGCTACTTCAAATCTTTAACCGCATGATTTTAGTTAAGCTGAGACAGGAGGCTGATTACAGCATTAAAACACAGCTTGAATGTGAAGTTCCAGTGAAGTTCCATATTAGTTGAAATCACATAATTCAATAGAGACAGAATATTGCATATTTGACGTTGCAAAAATGGAAGTTTCGTTCTTAAATTTAGCATACTCATTCCTTTCGCACTGATTCTTATGATATGGTCGCACAAAAAAAAAGTGATTTTTTTCACTTCATTATAAGCTTTGATACCATATGTTAAAGAAAGGCGTTGATTTATACAGTACTTTTCAGAGCTGTAAAATGTCCCAAAGTGCTTTGCGTTTTTTTGTACTTTTGAAACAAAGTCACTCTTATAATATAGCAGGCAGTTTGCACACAGCAGGCTTCCACAAACAGCAGCATGAAAATGACCAGATAATGCAGTTTAACTCCATACAAACATTTGAAATATGAGTAGAAGTAGACCATTTGACTGCTCTAGCCTGCTGCTTTATTCAATAAGTTCATGGCTGACTTTTTTGTTTTTTGAATTGCATATCATCTGTCCTGATGATTTTGGATTTCCTAGCATAATCGAACTCAAATTACCTCTGTCTTTAGATATTTAATGACGCTGCCTCCTCCACTTTCTGGGGCAGAGAATTCTAAAGTTGTTTACTGAGAGAAAAAAAATTAATCTCTGTCTGAAAGGGTGATTTCTAATTTTGCGACAGAGATCTGAATTCTGGATTCATCTGCAAGAGAAGTCATCTGGTAAATCTCCTTTGAAGTATCTCTGACCCATTTACAACAGTTCTGAAAAAGAAATGAAAAGTGCGCACAATATTCAAGGGGTGGTCTCATCCGAACCTTGTATAATTAAAATATAATGCTATTACCTTTTGGTTCGGTGCTGCACCTGCATACTGACCTCTTGTGTTTCACGTACCAGAATACCTAGGTGTGTCTGCATCTTGGATTTATGGACTCATTCTCTGTTTAAGTAATACTTTGCTTTTGTTTTTGTTTTTGTTCTTCCTACCAAAATGAGCAATTTCACGTTTTCCCATATTGTACTCCATCTGCCAGTTTTTGCCCACTCATTCATTCAACCTGTCTATAGCCGTCTGCAAATTCCTTCTGTGTTCATTCTATACTTTAAAACTACCTTTGTGCAAATTTATCCACCGTGCCTTCACTCTCTTCATTTAAGGAAAAGCTGAGACCTGAGCGCAGATTCCCCACAGGACTCATGCTGGTGACATGTTATCAATCAGACAACGAATGTTTATGCCTACTTTGGTTTCTGCCAGTGAACCAATATTATTTTTGTGTTAATATATTGTCCTCTATGCCATGAGCTTTTCCTGCACTCACCTTTGATAAGGTGCCATATCAAATGTCTTCTGGAAATCCAAATACTTTGTCTACCATTTGCAGTTTATCCGCAGTGCATGGCACTCTGTCAAAGAAGTCTAATAATTTAGTTAAATGTGATTTCTCCTTCCCAGAATCATGCTGACTCTTCCGATTCTCTTTCATTTTCTAAGTTTGCAACTGTAAGAACTTTAATGAGCCATTGTAACTCCTTCCCCAGGGCAGATGTAAAGCTAATGTACCTGTAGTTCCTTGCTCTGTGCTTGGCTGCTTTCTTGAATAGTTTTGTTCTATTTGCCACTTTGGAGCTTGAATGAAAGCAAGTCAAAACTGTAGAACTGTAGATGTTATAGACAAGGGAATTCTCTTTGTGATGAGTAGTGTAAAAGGATATTGTTGGGTAAGGTAGAATATTGTATTTTAAGTGTTTGAAATGTTTTGAATTGTATTGTCTGTAAATAGGTTTATTTGATTTTTTTCTTGTTGTTTTGAGTAATAAACATATGTCTTATTGTTAGGCCAGATCTGTAGCATTGTGGGCTCCTGTTTCAATGAAAGACCACCTTATTCATTTAAAAATAAACAACATATGATCTATGAAGCCAAATTTCAGACTTGATCTGACTTTCTGCAATAATAATATCAGTTAGGATAATAATATTTTGGGCTCTTGAGGGATTTGAATTCATTGGATTTAAGAGGGATCTATGTCTTTTCATTTTAAAATAATGAGTAGGCTGTATGTTCTAGACACTAGTTGGCTATGTTATGATACCTCTCCAGATTTGATGATGGCTTGGATTTGCCAAGAAGTTTCCAGGGCTGAAGATATATTTGTGGATTATTTGAAACCTTTGACTAAAGCTAAACTGAGAGTGTCCATAAACAAATTGGAGTTAGAAGTAAAGGATGTCATAAGGATGGAATTCTTCAAGTGATTATCCAACCTTTAGAATTGGAAGAAAAGAAACTTGAAAATGAGGTGTCATAGCTGCAATTAGCTAAGGCACAATTAGAAATGAAAAACTGAAATTGGGGGAGAGAAAGAGAAATTAAAAGACTTGAATTGGAAGAGAGAAAAAAGCAGAGGGAGATGGAATTAATTCAACTATCTTCAATGAGACAAGAAATTAGAGGGCACAGGCATGGCCATGAAACAGCTTGAAGCAAAGGAGGATGGGAGAGGTAGTTGTTTCAGAGACAGGTAGAGGGATGCCAAAGTAGTAAAAAAGGTGTAGTACTAAAAAGTGGTGTACATAAATTAGCATGCTTCCATTGTAATAAGACAGGATATAGCCAAACCAGTTGATGAAAGTTAAATGGGAGACAGATTACAAAGATGTCTCAACAATCTTCAGAAAAAGGGGCATCAGGAAAGGGAATAGGTATTAAAACTGTAGTAGTCGTACAAAAGGAACATGTTTCCTAAGCACCAATCAGAAGGGAGACATGGTCCAGTACAATCAGGAAAATTGTGTTTCAAAAATCGATAAGGAGAAACAGACAAATGGGCATTCTTGAGTATTTTGTCTCTACGGTGAGCTCTTTACATATGCTTCCAATCAAGGAAGTAAACCAATAAAAATATTGAGAGACACTGGAACAAGTTAGTCACTGACGCTGGCTGGTACTATTTCTCTTTTAGCAGGGTTAATGGAGGAGAAAATGCTGGAGGAGTTGGATTAAAGAGTGGCTTAGTAAATGGAGAGGTTATAGTGGGAGTAATGAATCAAATTTTGAAAGGAGACATTTTGATTTGGGAAATGACCTGCAGATTGGAAAATATTGACCTCTCAAAGGATGTAGAACAACTAGTGGAGGTAAAATAAATTAAAATATTACAGGTGGAACATTCTGGATTACTTCCTGACCATGTTGTGACTAGATCTCAGGTCCATAGAATTAGACAGGAAGATAAAGTAGTCCATGAGGCATAGAGCTGATTTGTGAATTCTGGTCTCCTCAGAAAGTCCAAGACAGCAGTCGACAGTGAACCCTGTTTTTATATCTTTTTATATGGTTTTCTGGAACATTCTGCTGTTCTGGCCAATCAGGGAGACTCACTTAATAGTCTGAAACCGCATCAATCATTTGGATGGCAATCTACTGTTTTTTTTTGTATAGCAGGACCTGGTACTTTTCTGTCTGAACCCTCCTTTATTTGGTAGGTAGACTGTTGGGGATATGTCTGTCCAGGATAACTATTGCCTTTTACATTATGCAAATGCCATTTGCACATTTGTTTGCACTGTATCTGGTGTGTGTTTTGTGACTTCAGACTTTACTTGGCCATTGAACCCAGCATCCCTTGCTCTTTGGCCAAGTCAGTCTATCTGTGTTTTAGCAACCAGGAAGCTAAGTACTTTTACAAAAAATGGATGCAATAATGATAGTGGAAAAATTAGTTCAATATTTAATGAGATATAGATTATTGAAAGAAATGCAGCCATTTCACGGTTCTGATTTTAAGTTACAAAAATTTTAAACATTGAGTAGTTTGTGACTAAAACAATTTGCATCTTCTGTTTATTACCCACTATCTCAAGGCAGATTAGAAAAGATGACATCCACGTTTGAAGGCCATGATTAGAGCTTATTAGATGATTAGAGGAATATGCTTTTGATTGTGATCAGGGAATTCTCTTGTTACTATTTGGTATTAGAAGCAATTCTGAGTTAATCCACTGAATTTAGTCCTTTTGAACTAATATGAAATAACTACTTAAATCGATTTAAAGAAAAAAAATTATATACCAAAACTCAGAAACTAATCTTCCAGACTATGTGTTGAATTTTAGAAAAAACTGACCAAAGCATCTGATTCGGCTAAAAACCATTTGAAGAATGCTCAACAAACAATGAAAATTATAGCAGATAAAAAAATCAAATTTTGAAATTGTGTTGCTGGAGATCAGGTGTAAGTGTTGATACCTGCCATTTGGATTCTGTGAACTGTATGGTGAGTCACTGAAATTAAGTTCACTGGATCTTAGCAAATCATAAAAAAGACTCAATGATGTAAATTATATAATGCATATGCCTAATTGGAGTGAGAATCAATGAGTACATAATATTAACATGTTAAATAGATATTGGCAACTTCTGTCGAATAATACAGCCAAAGAAGTATTGTCTTTTCTAACTCTGGATGTATTTATCAATGTAAGTTATGCTGTTTGGACTGAAAAATGTACCAAGTTTCTAATTAATTAATCCATGAAGTCATTGAAGAGTTATGTAACTGTTGTTGGCACTGTTGTTGTTCGTAGCCAAACCTGGAAAGAGCATTTACACCAATTGACTGAACTGTTTGGCTACAAAAAGCCAATTTCGTTATAAATCTGGCTAATAGTGAATTTGCCAGTACTAAAATGACTTTTTTTAAGTCCACATTGTGTCCATGGCCAAGTAACACCCAGAGAAGTGAAACTAAGGACTATTTGATTTTTCTCTTCTGAGAACAAGTTATGAAATTTTATGAAAGGACTTAATTGCAAGTTATTTTGAACATCAGCACTTTTGTTATACCTTTAAACAAATTTGTTGAATGAAGGCATAAAATGTGAATGGACTTAGGAGTGCCAGAGTTCCTTTGGAAACTTGAAGGCTGTGCTGGCACCAAGATATAAGATGATGTTCAACTTGGCTGTTGACACCATGATATTGGTGTGGGAACTGTAGTACTTTAAGATGATGAGATGGGGATGAAAGGCCTGTCAGTTGTTCTTCAAAGAAACGAACCGCATGATAAAGAAAATATTCAACAATGAGAAAGAATTAATTTCGTGTTGACTCCACATCATTTTGAAGTATACATCAGCAATAATATGAAATTAATTGTTATTTATACAGATCACAAATCTTTGATTTTCTTGCAAAATCTAGGACAAGAACTTAGTATTGTTCTGTATTGCTTTATTGTCCAATTTTATAATTTGAAAATTATTCATCTAACTGAAAGAACAAATGTTATTGTGATGTATTATCAAGAACAGAAATGACAGACATAATGCTGAGGTACCCATGAACCAATGTAACATACGGTTACGTTTTGACTCATTATGTGCTTAATATCCATATGTTACACCTCTTGATATGACTTTGAAATAGCGTTAAGATAGTTTTTGATAAGTAATGCAACTGCCTCTTGATGCACTTTTTCTCTGGGACGAGATGTGATGTAATGTGTATGATTTGATATATATTTGATTATCATTTGTATTCGAGTATGAAATTGAACATTTCGCATGATAGTCTTTGACTGAGTGTATGAGGGGTTTTAATGATTATCTTGTCATTATTGCAGGAGCCCTGGTATTTTGCAACCAGTATACGAAAGTTTCTGGAATTCTAGTGAGAATTTGTTTGCATTGAGAGAGTTCTACCTGTTCACAATAAACATGGATGCATATTAGACTACAGTCAGTCTTCTTGCTTTGGGGAAACACCCAAAAACTTGGAATTTTTTTGGTTTAATTTTGTAGATATCATAGTTGAAGGTGGATGTATGAAACCATTCTCCTAGAACAAGGAGATAGTTGGAAAAGTTTGAAATGAGTTATTTCAGTATAAAGATTTCAATTTGAAAGTTTGAGTGCAGAGGTGTTTGGTTAGAACCCTGAAGTTGTAATTGGAAGTTGAGACGGTCTCAATTCAGTTGTGTGAATGCTCAAAGAAGAGACCATCTGTCTCTTAAGACTGAGAAGAGAAAACAACAGTTAAGTCAAACCTGATATGTGATTGGGAGAAGAATGTTTTCTCTGCTGTTTGTAAAGGGTTGCTGTTGGGATAGATTGAATACTGTATTTTATATACCCTTCCAAAATCTTTCAAATTGTATTTCATGTAAATAATTTGATTTGTCCAATATTATCTTTTCTTTTGCATAATAGACCTCTGTTTTAATGTTCAAAGCAGATTTCAGATTTGGAGCATTGTGTTTAAGTGAGAGTAAAGAGACGAAGTATGATCTGTCAAGCCAGATTTCAATGTGGGATCTGGTTTGACCAGTAACAAAAACAACTGGGATCACAAAAGTTTTCCAGTTTTTGAATGCAATCCATCAATCTTGAAGCAGGCTATAAGTTCACTTTTGGCTCCTTGTTGGCTTTGAAATAATGCAGAATTTTGTCATTATCAATATAAACGAGCTCCAGTTATTATGACTCAGTTCAGTAATTACATTGTCTATCATAAACTTAATATCCTTTTTCACGAGCTAATTTCTGTAGATTGAGTCTGTAAGGTTATTGTTATGTAGATAATGCCCTCCTCTACATTGCCATCACATATTGCCTTTTCTGATCATTCTCATAAAACAATTTATGTTATCTTTGTAAGTTACTTCTGAGAATCTTGTTGAAATATCCATTCTTTTAAAAAGGTACTCCACAAGGTGGCAGATAAACATTACTTGCCGTTATAAATAAGTTACGTTGGGATGTTTCACCATCTGTTTTGATTCTTTGACTTGTTGGACTTCAGAAGACCTTTGTGGGAAGGATTTTTATTTCTAAGGTTGACCTGGAATGTGAGCATGAACATAGCAATAATTATGGGTGTGATTGAAATCTTCAAATTTGAACATTTTTAGTAGCCTTATCTTATACGTTAATAGTATTTTGCCACCTGTATCTCACCATACAATGCATCATATTAATGCAGGAGAGATCTGCACTATGTGTTATTAGATTTTAAATGCTGTGCATCTTAAGACCTTGATATGTGGGCCCATTTTTTATTTTGCAACTAAATGATGGGATTTCCTATTGTCAAATTTGACATCCACATTAGATATCAGCAGTCCAAACATGGATCATGAATTCAGTCTCCGGACCCTCTTGCAGTCCAAACGTGGATCATGAATTCAATCTCTGGACCCTCTGCCCTAATAATGTGTTGTAATGCCAACCCAAGTGGAATAACTTCTGTGTCATTATGTATTTTCTATTTTTTTGCTATACCAACCAGACAAGTCTCTGATTCCATGGCAAAGAATGCCATTGTATAGATCAGCTTGAAAATGAGATCTTTGCTGACTAATTTACTTCCTCATGGATTCTTAGCCATTAGTTAGAGTAACATTCTACTTGTAATGAGATATTTGTAAGCAACACAGGAAACCTATCATTTTGTTCAGAGCACTCAGCAAAGTAAACCATGTGAATCAATGGGCTTGAAACAACTGCTGTGGCTGAAGATTACTTACTATTATGTGACAGAAATGTTTGAGGTTGCAGAAAGCTTTATTTAAATTTGGTCCCCTCACATTGTGGGTTATAAAGAAAGGTTCTCAGTCGGATCACTAGCTAGTTTTTAGACTTTCATTTACCATGATCAGTTTAAGGAAGTTAAAACTTTTACTTCACACAAGAAACATACACTTCAAGAGAATTGAATTGAGACCTTTAAAATAAATTACGTTAGGTAAGGAACATCATAGTAAATAATATACATGCAGAGATAGGTTATTTGTAAGGGAGAATTGTGGACCACTGGAAGAAGTTGTCAAAAACTGTGTTCACCTGCTATGTGCATGCAGGAGCTGAATGAATTTTTGAGATTAGCCAGCATGCCTGTAAGTAGGAAATAGCTATTTATTAAGAGTTAGTGTAACTGTGGACTCCTGCCTTTTGGGTCAGGAAAGAATTTTCCAGTGTTGCTTTGCTCAACTTTTGTCTCCTCTTTTGCCCATCTTAGGATTATGTGCGGAGAACAAAACAACGCAGAACTTGCTTTTTGTCTGCTCTTCCATTGGAGTGGTGTTGCAGATTGATTTCTTGAGGCAGTTTTGATTTACAATTTCTAGAGCCTTATTAGTTTTATTGCTCTCTGAAGGGAAAGAGGATAGCACTAATGTTATCCACTTAGCTGTGGCAAAAAAATATATTAAGGTTGGATGTTTCTTACATTGTTAGTTTAATTCTTGTGAGGAAGGCTCATGATATGATTCTATCTTTTGCAAATGTGACTCCAATGTTTACAGAACTATGCGTAGCGTTAAGCTACACTTAATAAACTGTGTATTAAGAAAGGGATTTTAGTTTGGAGTTCTGAGAGTGGTACTGGGTTGCCTGGAAAGTTGTTTACGTGCATTTGTTAAGACTAAACAAAATCCTTGAGGAAAATACCATAGAGTCATAGAGATGTACAGCATGGAAACAGACCCTTCGGTCCAACCTGTCCATGCTGACCAGATATCCCAACGCAATCTAGACCTACCTGCCAGTACCCTCCAAACCCTTCCTATTCATATACCCATCCAAATGCCTCTTAAATGTTGCAATTGTACCAGCCTCCACCACATCCTCTGGCAGCTCATTCCATACACGTACCACACTCTGGTGAATAAGTTGTCCCTTAGGTCTCTTTTATATCTTTCCCCTCTCACCATAAACCTATGCCCTCTAGTTCTGGACTCCCTGACCCCAGGGAAAAGACTTTTCTATTTATCCTATCCATGCCCCTCATAATTTTGTAAACCTCTGACGCTCCAGGGAAAACAGCCCCAGCCTGTTCAGCCTCTCTGTATAGCTCAAATCCTCCAACCCTGGCAATATACTTGTAACCTTTTCTGAACCTTTTCAAGTTTCACAACATCTTTCCGATAGGAAGGAGACCAGAATTGCAGGCAATATTTCAACAGTGACCTAACCAATGCCCTGTACAGCTGCAACATGACCTCCCAACTCCTGTACTCAATACTCTGACCAATAAAGGAAAGCATACCAAACTCCTTCTTCACTATCCTATCTACCTGCGACTCCACTTTCAAGGAGCTATGAACCTGCACTCCAAGGTTTCTTTGTTCAGCAACACTCCCTAGGACCTTACCATTAAGTGTATAAGTCCTGCTAACATTTGCTTTCCCAAAATGCAGCACCTCGCATTTATCTGAATTAAACTCCATCTGCCACTTCTCAGCCCAT
>NC_057730.1:35611677-35620391 GCF_004010195.1 Chiloscyllium plagiosum
TCGGCACCTCACTTGTGACTATCGATGATACAAATATCTCAGTAAGAGGCCCAGCAATCACTTCTCTAGCTTCCCACAGAGTTCTCGGGTACACCTGATCAGGTCCTGGGGATTTATCCACCTTTACCCGTTTCAAGACATCCAGCACTTGCTCCTCTGCAATCTGGACATTTTGCAAGGTGTCACCATCCATTTCCCTACAGTCTATATCCTCCATATCCTTTTCCACAGTAAATAATGATACTAAATGAATATTTTGCATCTCCCCCATTTTCTGTGGCTCCACACAAAGGCCACCTTGCTGATCTTTGAGGGGCCCTATTCTCTCCCTAGTTACCCTTTTTTCCTTAATATATTTGTAAAACACTTTTGGATTCTCCTTAATTCTATTTGCCAAAGCTACTTCAATGCTTTAGGAAACAAAGTGTAGAGGAGAGTTAAAAAAATGAATTGTAGGTGTTTAATGACAGGGAATTTGACAAAATATTCTTAAGAAAGGGAACCGCCCTGATGTCATTAAGGGAGATATGTTTTAAAGAGAAACAAGTCATTCAGGGAGAACAGGCCTGTAAGAGCAACACTGCAGTTTAGCACCTCTTGAACAATTGGTGAAGTAGTCCTAGGTGGTGTTGAATTTAGTAAGAGAAAAGCTCCAGTAAGAATAGGTGTCAAAAAGGAAGACATTGTATTAGGCTGTTGAATGCATGAGTTTAAAGAATGCATTTTAAGAGTGATGTGTTTTAGCAGTTTTTTTAAGGGTCTTGAGAAGAGGCATTGACAAAATGCGATAGCATTGAATTTTCAATATATTATGTTGTTTAATGGGAGCTATTGTAGGTCAGCAAGCTTAGGATTGAAGTCTGAATAAAGGCACAAGCAGCAGAAATATAAATGACCTCACATGTACAAAGGGTAGACTGTGGGAGGCTAGTTACTTTAGGAAGATATGCAAGATTGCTGCACTTTTAGTTCACTCTGGAATACCAAATTGCCTTTCCTGCAACTAAGAGCATTTTGAAAACCCATGTCAGGTTGTGAAATTGAATTTTAAAGGCATTACACAATTACTCAAACATCTAATGCTACGGTCATTTTTTAAAGATTAAAAAAAAATCCCTCCTGCTCTGCAATGTCTTATGTCTTGCAAGTGAGAAAGAGTGCAAAAGGAAATTTATTTTTTGATTTGCTTTGGTAAAGTATCTGAGAGTCCTTAAGTTATTAACGTTTGATTGCAAATTACTTTTCAACAATTTGTACTGAGTTTTGGTAGATGTTTAGAAATGTATCTGTACTGTTGAAGAAAATTTTTGTTTTATGAATTGACAGCTTTGATAATGATTTCTGCATTACAAAATGCATTGGTGATGCACTTCTGATTAGATTAGTTTGATCTCTCTAAATTGGAATTTGATGAAGCAATAATCACTCTCTGCCATACTGTTAAGAACTGTTTGAAAAGCTGCTTGCTTCTATTAAAATTTGTTCACGTATTCCAACCAGAAAACAACTCCATCACCAAAAAGAACAAAAAGCCTGATAATAGTCACTGTAAGTCAAACAATCTGTTTCGGAACATGACATCGATCTGTTAAGACAAATAGATTTTTGTTTGTCTGGGACAGATCACTTGTGATCTTGTTGAATGGTGGGGTAGGCTTGAGGGGCCAATTGGCCTGCTCTTGCTCCTATTTCTTATGTTTATGTGTTCAAACCCATAGAATACAGAAGAATGTGGTGAGTTATCCAAAATTGGTTTGGCAACTGGAATCAAAGGGTAATGGTTGATTAATGTTTCTTTGAATGGACAGCAGGTTACAGTGATATTGTATGGAGGTCAGTTTTGAGTCCCTTATTGTTTGTGACATATATCAATGATTTACATTTAGAAGTGGGAGGCATGATGGGAAATTTGCAGCCAATACACGACTTGTTCAGGTAAATGATGTTGAAGAGGATGGCTGAAGACTGCAAGAAGAGGTGACAGTTGAGTGGACTGGAAAGTCACAATGGAATTCAGTCCAGAGAATTGCAAGGGTATGCATTTGGGGAGGGGAGTCAGAGTCAGGGAATGCACATTAAACATGAGGATGTTGAGAGGGGTAGAGGATGTGAGAGATCTTTAATGCATGTCTCTGGGTCCCTGATGATGGCAAGACAAGTAGATAAGGTGATAAAGAAGGCTTGCGGCTTCCCTTCTTTGGGTGAAGTATTAAATACAAGAGCAGAAATATAATGGTGGAACTATGTAAGGCATTGTTTAGGCTGGGGCTGGAGTTTTGTACAGTTCCAGTCCCCATATTAGAAGAAGGATATAATTGCTGTAGAGCTATCACTAATGAGGTTTACAATTGGCAAGGATTGAATTTTGCAGGTATGAAGAAAGATTTGATAGGCTAGAGTTGTTTTCTTTGAAACAGAGGAAACTGAGATGTTACTTATTTTTATTCATCATGGCAAGAGACATTGCTGGCCTACCCAGCATTTATTGCCTATCTCTATTTGTTCCGAGGGCAGTTAAGAGTCAACCACATTGCTGTGGGTCTGGAGTTACATATGGGCGAGACTGGGTGAGGATGGCAGTTTCCTTCCCGAAAGGGCCTTAGTGAACCAGCTGGGTTTTCCAACAATTAGCAATGGTTTCATGGTCATCATTAGACTCTTACTTCCAGATTTATATTGACTTCATATTCCACCATTTGTCATGGTGAGATTTGAACCAGCATTCCTAGAATGTTACCTGGGTCTCTGGAGTAACAGTCTTGTGATAATACCATCAGACCATCAACTCCCCTGCTACTTACAGGTGTTACTTACAGGTGTTGGGAGTGGACAGCAAAAACCATTTTCCTTAGTGGAGAAATTATTTACTAGAGGGCATAGGTTAAAGGAATTGGTGAATGATTTGAGAAGAAATGAGGAAAAATATTTTCACTCAGAGGGTGGTGGGTATCTGGAATTCACTGCCTAGTTTGATTGAAAGGAAAACCCTCAAATCATTTAAAAGGAACCTGGATCTGCACCTCAAGTGCAAGAACCTGCAAAGCTACATATCAGGTGCTGGGTAGTGGGATTAGAATGGTGGGCTAATTTATTCAGCCTGTGTAGACATGACGGCCGCGTGGCCTCTTTCGATGTAGACTTATAGAATCATGCAGCATGGAAACAGGTAATTCAGTCTAAGCAGCCCATATCAAACATAATCCCAAACTAAGTTCATCACATCTCTCTGCTCCTGATCTATATCCCTCAAAACCTTTCCTATTCACGTACTTACCTTTTTGTACCTGAACCCTTAGGTCCCTTTGTTCTACAGTACTACCAAGCAGTGGTTCTACCTGTGAATACTTTTCTCCCTTCCCCAAAATGTTGCATGTTTTATATCTGAAAATCAAAATTCTTATTGAATAATATATTGACATTTATTTCAATGACTTAGATGAGAATATAGAAAGCATGGTTAATAAGTTTCTGGATGACATCAGATTAGTGGTCTAGTGGAGAGAGAAGGATGTTATCTAAGATTACAAAGAGAACTTGTTCATTTGGGTCAGTGGGCTGAGGAGTGGTAGATGAAGTTTAATTTGGATAAATGCATGGTATTACATTTTGGTAAACCAAAGACTTCTCCAATTAAAAATAGGGCCTTGGGCAGTGTTGTAAAACAGAGACCTAGGGATTCAGATATGTAATTCTTTGAGGATTGCATCACATAGGGTGTTTAAGAAAGCATTTAGCATGCTTGCCGTCTTTGCTCAGACCTTTGAGTAAAGGAATTGGGACATTATGTTGATTAAGACGCTACCGAGTCCTGTTTTGGAGTACTGTGTCCAGTTCTGATCTCCTTGTTATGGGGAAGTTAATATTAAGTTGGAGAGGGTTCAGAAGAGACTTACCAGGTTGTTGCTGGGAATTGAAAGTGGGTTATATGGATATTTTTACACAACAGTCAAAATATAGAAGGATAAAAGGATGTGGTTTTTACGTGGGGCCGACCTATTTACAGTTGTATATGATTTGCATGCAGGGTTTAAATATAATACTTTAAAATGACCCAAAACTAGGTGAAGTGTGAGATCAGTGCAAAATATCCTTCAAAGGAATTTGGAGATGCTAAGTGAATGGGCAAAAAATTTGCAGATTTAATGCAACGTAGAAGGATGACAGTTCATTAGCTTTGGTAGGAAAAGCAGAAGTACCGAGTACTACTTAACAGAGTTTCTTGAAATGTTAAACCTCAAAGGAACATGTGTGTCCTGGTCCATAAAACACTGAAAGTTGAATACAGGTACAGCAATTAATTTCGAAGGTAAATACTATGTTGGCCCTTATTGCAACTGGAATTGAGTATAAGAGTAAAGCTGTCTCACTGCAATTACTTAGAAACTTGGTGAGATTGTGCTAAGAGTATTGTATGCAGTACTGGTGGTCTTATCTCAGCAAAGCTTTACTCATCATAAAAAGGATGCAGCGAAGGTTCACCATGTTAATTCATGAGATGGAGGAATTGATTTGTGAGGAAAAATTAAATGGACTGGTCTACATTCTTCTGCATTTAGTACAAAGAGAAGGGCATTCAAACATATAAAATTCTTCCTGGAATTGACAAGATGCATGAAAGGAGAGTTTAGACCCAGGGACAAGATTGCACAGTAAAGAGAAGGCATATTAATATTAAGAGGAGGAGGAATTCCTTGACTCAGAAGTTGAATATTTTAAGTTCACTGCCCTGGAGAACTGTGGCGGCCCGGTTGTTGAGTGGGTCAAGACTAATATCAATGGATTGCTGCATTTCAGAAGCATCTTTAGGGAAAGTGGTGTTGAAATAGAAGATCTGGCAAGATCTCATGGAATTTCAGAGCTGACTGAAAAGAATGACTGGCTGAATCATGCTCCTAGGTGCTTATGTTCTTGTGTTTAGTGTATTACATCTTAATCTGATATTGCTAAACTATGAAGTAATACCAACAATGTTTATTAGAGGCAATGTTTTCAATTTGTTTTTAGTTCGTACCTTCAGAATTCATGATTAACAATTGTAACTTATTTCTACTTGTCAATTTTTAATGATATTTAAAGTAATTTTTTGATTTTTTAGCCCCTGCAGTTGTGGATGCCATAGATAGTAAATTGCGTATTGCAACTTTACAGATTTGAAGAGGACTTTGGAAAGTTCATCCTAACGTAGCATGTTTCTGTTTGTCTTTCTAGCTATTTTAATATCCATATTGTTATGGTCTTTGGCCAATTAATAATTGCTGAATACGTGCAATATATGTTTTGTTTGCAGTAACTCTTTGTACCGCCAAGCTGATACTTAACCAGTTGTTTCCTTTTTAAATTTGCATATTATATTTGTTGTTGAAAGTTATGTATGAGACATGTCAAATCGTTAATTTTGAGGTTATTTTGTTGGAATTTTAGTCAGGAGGTCTTGTCTAGTAATATAAAGAATGTGAATCTGAGCCTGGGCGGCACGGTGGCACAGTGGTTAGCACTGCTGCCTCACAGCGCCTGAGACCCAGGTTCAGTTCCCGCCTCAGACAACTGACTGTGTGGAGATTGCACGTTCTCCCCGTGTCTGCGTGGGTTTCCTCCGGGTGCTCCGGAGAATGTGCAGGTCAGGTGAATTGGCCATGCTAAATTGCCTGTAGTGTTAGGTAAGAGGTAAATGTAGCGGTATGGGTGGGTTGCGCTTCGGCGGGTCGGTGTGGACTTGTTGGGCCGAAGGGCCTGTTTCCACACTGTAATGTAATGTAATGTAATCTAATCTATAATTGAAGTTTAAGAATTTGAATTCAGCTTAAAAATATCTGGAATTAATGTTTAAACATGAAGCTATGGGAATATAGTTAAAATGCAACTAATTCAGTCATCTTTTTAGAGAAGGAAATCTGAGACTCTTCCTCTTATTTTGACCCCTGTGACAGTGTCCAAGTCTGTCCCTGCCACTGCTTGTCGACTACCGAAACCTTCACCTGTATCTTTCTTGCCTCCAAATGCACTCCAGATCAGTTTCTCACATTTATCTTATTTGGATTTGAGATCACTCAGATAACATCTTGAACTCACTTCCTGAAAGGGTACTGGAGACAAAACTCAATTTTTTTGAAAAAGGTGGCTGCATCCGAACTAGTGTTACCTACAATGTTACAGATTAAATGTTGGAAAGTGGAATTAAACTGATTGTGTTTTTTTGTCTAATACAGACATGATGTATTAAATGGCCTCTTTCTATGCTTTTCAACTTTTATGATTCTACTTGTATAACTCTGATGATTGTGCCCCTTCTTGCACCAAGTCGATTCATTCACCATTTCTGTGCTCCGTGATCTTCATCGCCTCTGGTTAAACAATTGCTCAATGTTAAATTCTCATTCTTGCTTTTAAATCTTTCCATCATCTCTCCTTTCCTTATTTCTGTAATCTTCTTTGGCTTCACAACTCTCCAAGATATCTGTTCTGCTCTAATTTTGGATTCTTAAGCATCCTACTTTTAATTGCTGTATTGGTGACACCGCTTTCACCCGCCATTGCCCAAAGCTGTTAAATTCCCTCACTGAACTTCTGTCCCTCTCTTACAGCATTCCTTTCATAGCATTCTACCTGTGGCCAACCTTTGGTCACCTGCTCTTGTATCTCATTCTGTGACATGGGGACAAACTTTGCTTATAAAACATGTGTAATGGGCTTTGGAATGCCTTGTTATGTTATAGTTATGCTGCTTACGAGTTGCTGTTACTTGCTCTGTCAAATGTGATTAGCCACTGTCTACCCTGTGAAGTGACATTGTAAACTACTCATTGTATGGGCATAACAAAATTTAACAGAGATGCTCACATTCTGCAACTTAATTTTAAAATAAACACATGACAGTAGAAGCATTTGCTTTGCATTGGTAATTGTCTTTCATAGGCAGTTATTTGACGGAAGCAGGTTTGACTGCATTTACTATTAATACCTTCGGAAAAGCTTCGGTATTCAATCTAAAGTGGCATGTGGTGGGGTGTGCGTGCTTACCCTGTTTGTATCAACAATTTCCAATTGCTTTTCAAATTGCAGTACAGATATAGACTTTCCCACTGTTTACTCTGAATTAAGTTTTTATTTACACACCCACCATCCTCGGGGACCATTAGTAACAGAGCTTATTAGGCTGGTAATTGCTGTCATGGTTAAACCTATTTGTAATGGAGGATACAGCACAGTCTTGTACTCCACAGGAAAGATCAGTAGTTAGAGATTACATTACAACCCCTGATGTTATGCTTCAGGCTTCTGTACTAACCAGTAAATGCTAAATTACTTTTGTGGGAACATTGTTTAATATGCAAAGTAGTTATTAAACAGACCTCATAAATATTGGAACTCAAACTATTATTTGAAAAATTTAAAACTTCGGAATGCTTAGTCAGGTCATATGTGCTTGTGGACTGTCTATGGGAAAGTGCTGATTTTCTTTGAATTGATCTCAGTACTGTTCAGGTACCAGTCAGCTCCTGATGATGAAAGTGCAACATTTACTGTTTTGACTGCTGTGCCTTGTCGTTGTTGGATTTTGATGAGGAATTAAGAATAGGGGATTTTGAAGTATCAGTTGCATATCCATTGTTAATGTTTCTGCAGGTTTTGTCGAAAGCTTTGCTTCTACAATTCGGTTTGAGTTATTTATTTTAAAAGTAAAAGTTTATGACTAATATCAATTTAAGGCTTTGCCAATAATAGGCTGTTGTATACATATCCTACAACTGGTGTGAATTGGATGTATAAAGCTTATTGACAATGCACGTTCATTTTTTGTGCTAAATATATTTGAATCTGCAAATTATTTGTAACGAATAATCAGTATAACACAAAATTGGAAATTGGGCTGGTGCAATTAGAACAATTAAAAGAAACCTGAATATGTATATGATTAGGAAAGGTTTAGAGGGATATGGGCTGAATGCTGACAAATGGGACTAGGTTAATTTAGACTATCTAGTTGGCATGGCCGAGTTGGACCAAAGAGTCTGTTTCCATGTTGTATATCTCTGTTAATCTAGTGTTCAAAACAATGAATTCGTTCAATTGAATAGGAACATTTTGAATCAAAAGGTTAATTATGTGTTGTGGTTAATATAAATTTGCAATTTAAAAATTACCATTTAATATCACTTAAATACCTTCCCCTATCTTTACTGACACTGGTGGGTTCATATTATTGTGAATAGTTCAACAAATGCACCTTTGCAAAGGATAGAGGAGATGATAAGGAAAGAAATGAGAATGGTTGAATTGAACATACATGTTTGTGGGAACATATCCAAAGTAGATTTCCAAATCACATCTCCAAATCACAATTATAGAAGGAAACAGGTGACAAGTGGACGTATTTTTAAACTTGTTATTCTTGATGTGTATGAATGCTTGAAGCCAGGCAAATGCTTGCCTGAAGTTTGAGAATAAATGGGTGATTACAACAGAAACAGTTTGAAAATATCTACCATGCTCAGATTGCTACTTTCCATTGTTTTGACTTTAAACCTTGCTACTGCAACCGCAAGAAATGCAAAACTTGCATCCACACCTCCCCCCTTACTTCCCTCCAAGGCCCCAAGGGATACTTCCATATCCGCCACAAATTCACCTGCACCTCCACACACATCATCTATTGCATCCGCTGCAACCGGTGTGGTCACCTCTATATTGGGGAGACAGGCCACCTACTTGCGGAA
>NC_057730.1:35620507-35624410 GCF_004010195.1 Chiloscyllium plagiosum
AAGTCCCTCCTCCCTACCTTTTATCTTAGCCTGCTGGGCACACTTTCCTCATTCCTGAAGAAGGGCTTATGCCCGAAATGTCGATTCTCCTGTTCCTTGGATGCTGCCTGACCTGCTGCGCATTTCCAGCATCACATTTTCAGCTCTGATCTCCAGCATCTGCAGTCCTCACTTTCTCCTACAAATAAAAGTACAATTGTTTTGTCAATGTTTTCAGAAATTAGCTCATATTGAGTAAATTTATTTATCTTTCTTTGGAAAAACTGTAGGGATTCCTTCATGAGAGGTGTCATGTGGATAGACATTGCATATTTCTGGCCTCGGGGACACTTCTGTCTTCTGACTGGCTGAACATTCTGGTATCTTGCAATGGACTAATTATTTGTGAAATGATTTGTTCAAGTTGGCTGCCGTGTTTAATTGCATTTGAAAATCATGCTGTTAATGAATCTGATGAAATGCCTGAAGTATACAGATGTACTTAGGTTGCAGAGAAATTTCACCCAACTTTCCACATTATATAATTTTAGATTTTCATTCTTTATACTTGCTTGTTTTTTGTTTGTAAAACTTGAAACATCTTTTTTAATTATAGTTTTACTCTTGAACTTCAGTTGTAATATTTCATAGGATTTTTTTGGAATGCGAGGCCTTGGGTGAGTTCAAGTATGAAATATTTTAAAAACTGAAATAACTGCCAATGCTGTAAATCAGAAATAAAAACATCTGTTGCAGGAAAAGCTCAGCAGGTCTGACCGCATCTGTGAAGAGAAATCAAAGTTAACGTTTCGGGTCTGGTGACCCTTCCTCAGAACTGAAGAAGTATTTTATGTTTGTGAGGTGTCTTGTCCTGTGTGTCCAAAGAGAATGAGCTTATTTAGTCATATGAAGATTCACACAGGGATACATGATCCTGAATAGAAGTCATCCTCAAATTGTGAGATCGATAACCAAAATGATTTTCTAGGTTCAGAATATGATCAATGTCAAAACTGAATTATTAATGCAATAACAGGCGAAGTTTAACTTTGTGCATTAGTATTTTATATTGTTTCTGTCATGTTCAGTCACATATTGTAATTCATCAGATGCAAACTTCAATATACTTGTGCCAAACAAAGTAATTCCTATTTTCTCCATCCATATGTGATTGTCTGTAAACCTTTATACAATTGATTAGACCAACTACAAACGTAGTGAGTGAGAAAATTCATTTTCCAGTTAATTTTAAGTTTTGATTTTGATTCGTGGAATTGGGATTGCTATGCTTTAAACAGCTTCTGGTTTGTTTGATTAACTTCTGGAAGACAATTCCCTGGTGTCTACCTCTTACATTTCTGTCAACTGCAGAGAGGTTTTCTCCCACCTCAAATTGCTTCAATTTGTTTTGTTAGTTTCAAGAATGTTTAATTTAGATATTAGCATTGGTAGGAATTGAATTTTGAATTGAATGAATGAATTAGCTTTATTGTTGTGTACTCAAATGAGTAATGTGAAAAGTTTACAAGTCATCACCTCTGGCACCATGTTAGATACAAGGGTAGCTAGGTACAGATTCTTCAGTACAAGTTCTTTGGAAAAAAAGTTGGGAAATAGAGTCCAGCATTGCAGATTGTCCGAATAAATTAGAAAATAGAGACATAAAAGGATCAGAACAATGTCTGTCCAACATTGTCCATGCTGACATCTGGCTTCCAGTCTGTGTGAGCCTAGACTTAAGACTATGGTGGGCTTCAGCTTGAAGTTTTCAAGGTTGGGAGACTGCTCTGGAATCATTTCGAGACTGGGAAGCTATGTGGGCTGAAAGACCACTATGGGCCATTGGAAGACCACCATGCGGCTGAGAGACTGCCACATACTACCAAGAGATTACCAAGTCAGCATGAGAGACCACCTAGCTGATGTGAGAGACCACCAAACCGGGCTGGAAGGCTGCTATGTTAGGTGGCCTCTGAACTTTGTGGTGCCCTTGCCATTTGTTTAAAAATTGGGTTCAGGAATTGTTTCAGGGATAAGGAAAAGAAAAATCTGATAGATCCTTGCACTGAGGGTATAGTATTAGCGCTGCACATATGGCTGAGAAACCATTATGTGCATTAAAGACTTTGTTTTTATTTTACTTATTTTCAATTGTTGGCTGAAATGGGAAAATAACTGGTTTAAAAATCAAGGATTGTGGAAGGGAGCAATTGAAAGCAAGTAACCTGACACTTGTTATAAATGCTGTTTTCCCAGCTGCTGGTTCAAACAGTAGTGGAAGGTTTGCAGATGAGCTGGAGCTGAGGACTGTGTAGAAATAGTGATTCAGATAGCAACACACAATTGATTGACATCTGGTCACTATTTCGGAGACGAATGACGAAGACCTCCTTCCTGCTATTAACTGTGATTGGTTCCCAATTTGCTGAACAGTTTGGTAGTGAGAAGCCATGCGATCTCTGCAAGGCTAGGAGTTGCCTCTGTTCTTTGCAGAAAAAATATACTGTAATCCTGAAGAAAGCCAGTTTACTTTTTCTTCAGTTATTGTAAGCTGTGACTTTAAATTAAGTCCAAGACCTTTATCAGTGTGACCAATCACTGCGTGCCTTTTATAAATCAGTGAAAGCATCTGGCGAAGGAAGGTGAAGAAACAGCATTCTGATCTCGGGAAATGCTATAAGCCTTCCCAGTTTTTCCAACTACCCATAACACGCTATTTTTATTCAGTTTTATGTCTACTCTGGGTGTAGGAGGTGTATTTATAAGGAGGGGGGGTTAGAGTTTTAACTCGTAGAGTCATAGATTGACAGTTCATAGTTCTTTCTGTTAATTAGAGTCTGTTTGTTTGTAACAAATAGTAGTGCTTGCTATGTATAGAAAATTGGTCTATGCTTTCTATCAACGTAGGTCTCAAAGATGTTTAAGTTAGGGAATTATGTGTGTATTTAAAAATCTTTAGCTTTAGCGAAGACTTTGGAATACCAGGGCTTCATTTTCAATAGGCTACAAAGTGAGGCATAACAACCTGATGTGCTGTACGGAAACAAGCTATTCATTCCTTGCCAGTTGTAGTAACTATATTGTGTGGATGCTCTCCAGTTGTTCTCTCTCCAATAGGAAAACTATTCACTTTGTATCTGTTTGATCAAAATCTTTCCGAATTCGAAAGATCTCCTTTGGTCACTTGTCTGTTTTCATTTTCAAAAGAAATGTAAGCCAGTCTGATTATAAAGAAAAGCATTTAAAGGGAGTGTTATCAACTCGGCCAGACCACTCAGAACATTCTGAAGCAGGTAGCTCACACCATAACTTTACAATTTGTTTCGATAAGTGCACAGTGAAAATTACCCGGATTAAGTCAGCTAGGCTGACGACTAGATTTTAAAATGGACAAAACAATTATTCACAACATTACACATTGAAACACAAAGAACAGAATAAAGAACCCCTACAGAACTCAGTCTATCCAACTCGACTTAAGTATGCTGTTATGAATATACACAACAGTCCCAGTAAGCAAACCCTTTAAGGACCAGTATAAACGGAACACATGCTTACAGGTTGAAATTGAAGGGCAGAAAGAGAGAGAGAGTTTCCACACAGCTCACTGTTAAACTCTTAACTGGTTCAGGACTGAACTAAACTACTCAGATGGCCTCTCTCTTCAAAGACCGCAATTTCCCCCCAGACGTGGTCGACGATGCTCTCCACCGCATCTCCTCCACTTCCCACTCCTCAGCCCTTGAGCCCTGCTCCTCCAATCGCCACGAGGACAGAACCCCACTGGTCCTCACCTACCACCCCACCAACCTCCATATACAGAGTATCATCCGTCGTCATTTCCGCCACCTCCAAACGGACCCCACCACCAGGGATATATTTCCCTCCCCTCCCCTATCAGCGTTCCGAAAAGACCACTCCCTC
>NC_057730.1:35624665-35658983 GCF_004010195.1 Chiloscyllium plagiosum
CCCCACCTTGTTTCAGTCCCAACCCTCGAACTCAGCACCACCTTCCTAACCTGCAATCTCCTTCCTGACCTTCCGCCCCCACCCCCAGTCTGGCCTATCACCCTCACCTTAACCTCCTTCCACCTATCGCATTTCCAACGCCTCTTCCCCCAGTCCCTCATCCCTACCTTTTATCTTAGCCAGCTTGGCACACTTTCCTCATTCCTGAAGAAGGGCTCATGCCCGAAACGTCAATTCTCCTGCTCCTTGGATGCTGCCTGACCTGCTGTGCTTTTCCAGCAACATATTTTCAGCGCTGATCTCCAGCCAGTGGAATCCTCACTTTCTTCTACTCCGCTAGAGAGCTGACCATTCCCCTTTCATTATACAGGTCACTTCTAAAACATGACCACGTTGGCCTGAAGACTCATCGGTTTACATATAAACAAAAGGCCTCTCAAAATCCTTTTCATCTCTGTACCAAACCAGACTGATTGGAGCCCAGCCTGGATTATTACTCCTCTGTAAAAAAAAATCAAGGACAGAGTATCCTTGAGCCAAGGAACAGCTTTTAGGAAAAAAAGCTTTGTGACAGGTGGATCTGTCTTCTAAGGTAAAATAAAGATATTAGGCAAAGCATCAAATTTAAGGAAAACGTGCAAGTCAAATTATTGATCGGAAGAAAAGAATGGCAGAAAATGACTTAAAGGTTAATGAGGAAGAAGAAATTAGAGAACTCTAGGACTGTTTTAAAAAAAAGCAAGAGTTTCCACAGTATTTAAAAAGAAAATGAGGGAGTAGAGAAGTTTAATCTTCTTGTTAAGTTAATGTTAATAGTTAACATTAGATGATAAGGAAATAAATATTTTGCTCCTGTCCTCATTGTTGAAGGCTGGCAGAAAATAGAGGTTGCATAAATGAGTTTTTAATTTGCCAAATCTGATGAGTTCTACAAGAGTCTGTGGTGTGCTGTCAACTTCTTATAATTTAGATCAATGATTTAAATGAGGAGAGTGAAGTCGTGGTTGCAAAGCTTGCAGACCACAACAAGGTAGGTAGGAAAATATATTGTGAAGAAGCCATAAGCTGCAGACAGATATGGATGGGATGAGCGAGTAGGTAATTATCTGGTAGATGGAACATGATGTGAGAAAATATGAAGTCATTCACTTTGGTAGGAAGAAGAAAAAACTAAGTGTTATTTAACTGGAGAACGACTGTAGAATTTCAAGATGTAGAGCGATCTCAGTGTTCATAAATCACAAAGTTAATATGCAGGTACGGCACATAATCAAGACGGCTAATGCTAAGTATCCTTTTGGTCGAGTGGAATTTAGCATAAAAATAAGGATATTATGGAAGCCTGTGTCTGATCGTGTTCCCCAGGAATCAGTGACAAAATCAGAAATTGCTGGAACAACTCAGCAGGTCAGGCAGCATCTGTGGAGAGAAAGCAGTGATAACCTTCCAGGTCCAGTGTCCCTTTTTCAGAACTGATAGCTAGGAAAAGGTTGGTACATGATACTGCCTGACCTGACTTTTTCCAGTGGTTTCTGACGTTGTTTCTCATTTCCAGCATATGTAGTTCTTTGTGTTTTTTTTGTTTCTGCAGGAATCCGTATTTGGGCTCTTGTTGTTCGTAGTATGTACAAAGAATTTAAACCTGAATGTAGGAGGGGTGGTCAGTAAGTTCACGAATGGTACGAAAATTTCGTGAGGTGTTAAATCATGAGGACAACCTTAGATTACAGGAGGATATGGATGGGAGTGGTCAGCTGGGCTGATCAGTGGCAATAGAATTCAATTTGAATGTGTTTGTGTGTGTTCATGCACTTGGGCTGGATAAACAAAGCAAGGGAATACATGATGAATAGTAGTACACTTAGAAGCACTGAGGATCAGAGGGACTTTGGTGTGCATGTGCACGTGCACCAGTCCCTTAAAGTAATGGGATGGACAATTAAAGCAGTTAAGGCGTAATGGATACTTGTCTATATTAATTAAGGCATAGAATTTAAGATCAGGCAAAAGAGAAAATGGTTTGATTCCAGCATCCGTAGTAATTTGCTTTTATTAAGATCAGGCAAGTTATGCTGGTATAAAATGTTGGGTTGGCCACAGCTAGAGTTTTATGTGCTGTTCTGGAATCCACATTATAGGAGTGGATGTGATTGCCTTAGAGAGGATGCAGAGGCAGTTTATCCAAGATGTAGCCTGTGCTGGAGAGTTTTAGATATGAAAAGAGATTGGATAGACTAGCATTGTCCTCCTTGGAGCAGAGGATGGAACATCATTGAGAAATATAAAATTATGAGGGGTCGGAGAGGAAGGAACTTCTCCCCATGATGAAGGAACCAATGACCAAGGACACAGATTTAAGTAAGGAGCACAAGTTTAAGAGGTGATGTGAAAAACAATGTTTTTGCCGAGTGGATGATGGGAATCTGGGACTCACTACCGATAAGGGTGGGAGAGACAGAAACCCTTATATAAGAAGTATTAAGATGTGCACTTACAAATCCAAGGCATACAGAGGTGTGGGTCAAGTACTAGAAAATGGGACTAGATTAGTTAGGTGCTTGATTTTGACTGGTGCAGTCTCAGCAGCCTGATGGCTTTTATTTGTGCTGCAGATCTCTGTGCTCTGTGACTGCTAGTGACATTGTCATTTCAAATACTGCTGACAAATTGATGCCATTGGCTTTTAGATAAGAACTGCATTCTTTTATTATGTATATTTATATTATTTAGATGATATTAATTGGAAGAAAGAAGTGAAGTATTCATTGAATGCTTTGCTGTGATTGTATTTCAATTCAAATTTTAAAAGCCAACAACACTGAAAGTTTCCACGTGTTCATTTGAAGTCTTGAAATAATCCAAAGCATTTGTACAGGACCTTCGTTACTTTAATACTGTTGGAGTTGGAACTCCTTAGGTTGGCCACAGTGCAAGGTTTTCAATTTTTCCTTCAATTATCTTGTTTTATGCTTTCCTTTGGTAAGGGTACCTAAAAGCTGGAAGTTACTTTAAATGAAGCTTTGAATTGCACTTAACACTCGAATGCATCAAGATATAGTGTGGTAATTGAGCATATACCTGAAGTGAATTGGAATTGCTTTCCTCTTTAGACTAAGGTTTCTTCATAATGGAGGTTTGTGAACCTTGAAGTCCACATACCTTGAAATTTCCCCAGAAAAGCTTCTCATTGTATATGTTGTAAAGGAACAAGAAGTGCATGCAGGAGAAGCCATAATTCATAGAACTGCATAACCTTTAATTTAGAATAAAAATAAAATGTGAAGAAGTTTGTTTAATGCACATATAAAACCTTTGTTGTTATCACTTCCCTTTAAGCAACTTCATAGGATTAGATTGTGGACAAAATGAATGAATAAACTTCCATTATTGTACACCCTTGGTAGCCTTAACCTCCAAATGTGCTTTTCAACCAAGAAGTTCTTTTCAAGTATACTCATTACTTTAATGTAGGGAAATGCAGCAGCATATTTGCGCTCAGCAAGGTTCCACAAGTAACAATGAGATAAATGAGCAAGTGTTCTTGTCTTAACAGTTTTCATGAGACATGTACGTTGATACGGATATTGTGGAAGATCTTTAAAACATGAAAACTTTGTGCAGAATCTCATGTTTAATTGATCTAATTAGATATTTGCTAATAATGTGATTGGTTCTTACTAAAGAAAAATCAAATGTCAGGATTATAGTATTGTTCTTCAGTTCTCTATGCATTCACTTAGGCAGTCAAAACCATAGATCTTTGGGTAAAATCTACAGGGATCAGCATTTTGAGTATACAATACTGTGAGGGATTCTGGGCCAGGTGGAGCGCTAGTAATTCATTGCAGTTACATTTGTCTACAGATTTTTCAATGAAATTGTACACTGGAACTTATTGTTCTTAAAGCAACTATTTTGATGCAGTTCCTCCCACTGAGGATCTGAAACCTATCTGTGCTTTGCAAGCAACTGAATTACATTAAAGGAAAATGCTGCAGATTCTAGAAATCTGAAATCAAACAGACAATGCTTGGAATAGTCATCTGTTAAGCCAGCATCTATGGAGAGTAACGGTCAATGACCTTTCCTCCGAACTGCGGAAAGAAAAACATGTTATGTAAATTGGAAGCAAGAATAGGACCATTCAGTCCTTGTGCCTTCTCCGCTTCCTTCCAAGATCATGACTGACGTGATTGTGACATGAAATCCATTTTCCTGCTTATTGATGATATCCTTGAACTCCCTTCTTAGTCAAGAATCTCTGCTTTAAAAACATTCAATGACTCTGCCTCCACTGCTCCCTCGTCAAGTGTTCAGTCGACTCAAGGAACTGAGAGGAAAATGTTCTCCTCCTCTCTGTCTTTAATTGGAGGCTCCTGATTATTAAACTGTGTCCTCTAGTCTAATTTCTCTCACAAGAGGAAATATCTTTTCAGCAACCACTCTAAAAATCTATTAAGATCTTAAACATTTAATTATTATCACATCTTATTCTTATAAACTCCAGTGGAAACAGAACATTTCATCATTAGATAACCCTTCTTCATCAAAATCAGTTGTGTGATCCAACTCTGAATGGCTTCTGATGCAATTATATCCTTCCTTAAATTCTCTTGAATAAAATGAAACTCTACACAGTAATCCAGATATGGTGTTGTCTTCATTTTGAACAACTGTAGCAAAAATGTCTCTACTTATATATTTAATCACCTTGCAATCACTTACAACATTCAGTTTGTCTTCCTATCCACTTTTACTACCTGCATACTAACAATTTATGATTCACGTACCAGGACTTCTCCATACTTCAATGTTCTGCAGTCTCTCTCATTAAATAATATGCTACATTTTTATTCATCCTGCCAAAGTGGGCAAGTTCAAAGTTTTCCAAATCATACTCCAGACAAATTTTTCTCTGCTCACTTAACCTATTTAGATCAAAGTTCATACTCTTTATGCCCTTTTCACAGCTTACTTTCCTACCTATCTATGTCAAATCAAGCACAGAAAGCAAAATGAGAATGAGTGCAGAAAAGTGAGGTTAATAACCGTAGATAAAAGAGAGAGAAAGCGAAGAAAAGGTGTCATTTGCATATTTTAGAAAATATCAGCAATTATTCAGCTCTGATGGAAAGGAAGGGCAGACTTACAAAATAACTTTTTAGTGGGAAATGTTGTTTACATTGGAATAGACAAGTTTAATAGTTTTTTTTGCTGGTTTAGTCTATATTTGTTAAAGTACAGAAGATACTGCTAACAACAAAGTTTCTGGTGGAGTAAAGCAACTTTGGTCACAAATTCATGCTTTTAAATGGTGTCTTTCACTAACGCAGGAATTTCCAAAGAAAAATGAAGCTTGCATTTATGAAAAACATCTTAATGACCACAGATCAGCCCAAAACGTTTTACAGCCAATGCATTACTGTTGTAATGTTGGAAAACAGCAGCTCTTTGGAACACAGCAAACGTCCAGAAATAGCAATATGGCAACAACCAGAGAGTCTGTTTTTGGAATGTTAATTTGAGGAATAAATCTTGGCCAGTACAATGGGCATAATCCCTGCTCTTTGAAATAGTACCATAGGATCATGTATCACTGCTGGAGAAAGCACATGGGATGTCAATATTTCAATATCCATCAGCGCAGCACTCCTTCAGAACTGCACAGTCAGTCTTGATTTGTCTTTTCACATCTTGATGTGAGATTTGAACCCATGGCTATCTGACTCAAACTGTCTGATTGCTATCAATTGAGTCATGGCTGATAGTTTTCAACCAATAAAGTCCCAAGTGCTACCCAGCTTGGAGCGATTTTATGTCAACTTCTATCCAAATAATGTATGTTAACTAGAGTGTTTAATGATGGCATGAAGGAATATTAAAACTGATCAAAACTCCACTGAGACCATATTATTTCATATAGAGTCATAGTCATAGAAAGTGTTTAAAATCTCATGTTATTTCATAAAACAGCTGTCAAAGTTTAAGGCTGAAAGCTAAATGGTTCCTTCAATAGCATCATCCAGACCTGTGACGTATACCATCACAGTGAACAAAGGCAGCAGACATTTGGGAACACCA
Organism: Chiloscyllium plagiosum; assembly: GCF_004010195.1. Classification (NCBI taxonomy): domain Eukaryota; kingdom Metazoa; phylum Chordata; class Chondrichthyes; order Orectolobiformes; family Hemiscylliidae; genus Chiloscyllium; species Chiloscyllium plagiosum. The sequence continues at coordinate 35,630,747 of NC_057730.1, forward strand.
AATTTCCCTCCAAGTTATCTTGACTTGCAATTGTATTGACATTCTTTCATTGTCATTGGAATAAAATCTGGAACTCAGTCCCTTATAACACAGTGGGGATATTAACATTTTATGGATACTATCATTTTCTTAAGGGCAGTTTTGATAGGCAATGAATACTGCTGTCCTGCTCAGCAAATATTACATGCCAGGAACAAATAACAAAATGTAATATTTAGCTGATACTTGTGGATCTTTGTTTCTTTCACTTTAAAAGGTCTATTGATGTTAATTTTTTTTCCTTTTTCTTTTCAGCATCAGCTATCGCAAGCCCTGGACGATGTTGGCAACCACAAGTTAAAAGCGCAGACAGTAAGCACGTGTTTTTCAAATTGAAATGACTATCTGAATTCCCCCATGGGGGAAGTATCTGACACTGAATTGTGGAACTGAAGAGTTTGGGCTGGGGATTCCTAAATCAGCCTAAAAAAGAACTGGCTGTTCGTTTTGAGAGACATGGAGTAATTGACACCAATATTTGAAGAGATTGCACAGTGGCACGGTGGCTCAGTGGTTAATACTGCTGCCTCACCGCACCAGGAACTCTGGTTCGATTCCAGCCTTGGGCGACTGTCTGTGTAGAGTTTGCACATTGGTTAGGTGCATTAATCTGGGATAAATGTAGAGTAATAGGATAGGGGAATGGGTCTGAGTAGGTTTCTGTTCAGAGAGTTGGTGTGGACTTGTTGGGGCAAATTACCTGTTTCCACACTGGAGGGAGTCTATGAGGAAATATCATACTAGAATTGCAATCTCCACATTTCTTCATCTGGAGAATTATAAAATTGACTATTTTGATTCTATTTTCTCCTTTAATAAAGTGAAATAATTTTGCATCTGGATTTCCTTTCAGTCACAATTATACTTCAGCATTGTAAAACAAAAGCAATAAAAAGGTATAGAAGTGTTTGTAATCAAATTTCCAAATGATCTAATTCACATTTTTAAAAAGCAGATTTTTTTAAAAAGAAAATTTCTTCTCCTAAAGACCTCGTCTCCTTGCTAAACTTCAATCTTGTGTTGGTTGGGTTTCAATACTTGTCAATTGGTTATCATTTATGTCTGAGCAGGAATTGTACATTTCAGCAGGAGATCACTTGTGAGTATTCCAACTTTTATATCTCTCTTCCCCTGAATTTGGAGAGACACTAGATGACAATCAAGATCAGTAATTCTGGATGAAATTCCCTACCCTATTTCACAAATTCTGTGATCAATATTGTGCCCTACTGCAACCCAGGTTAGTCATATGAAAGCTCAGTAGATGTTAAGTCTAGAAATACTGTGGCCTGTAGATCCGTACTTGGATTTCTGCCTCTGCTGTAACACTGAAATACTTTGAAGCAAACTCTCTAGTTGCATTCTCTGTTAGTGAATGTAGCAAAGTATTCCATCTCACATTTATCAACGACTGTGCAGCCTTTGCTTGTATATGTGGATTTCAAAAAGGAATTTGATGAAATGCCACATAACTATTTTTTAGCAAAGGTGAATTCCATGGCATAAAAGGCACAGTGACAGAATAGATTCCAAGTTACAAGAATTGGGTATCAGCAGTAAATGAGGAGAATCACCATTTCAGGCTTAAGCCCTTCATCAGGAATGAGGCTCGTGGACCGGGGGCTGAGAGATTAATGTGAGGCTGGGGGAAGATAGCTGAGAATGCAATAGGTAGATAAAGGTGGGGGAGAAAGTGATAGGTCAGAGAGGAGGGTGGAGCAGATAGATGGGAAAGACAATGGACAGGTAAAAAGGGCGGTGCTGAGTTGGAGGCTTGGGACTGGGATAAGATGGGAGGAGGGGAAATGAGGACACTGGTGAAATCCACATTGATTCCATGTGGTTGCAAATTCCTCTAGCAGTTCATTCCATGTACAAATCACCCTCTGTGTGAAATAGTTGTCCCTTAGGTCCTTTTTAAAATTGTTCCTCTCATCTTAAAAATATGCCCCCCAGTTTTGAACTCCCCTATCCTGAGGAAAGACCTTGGTTATTCATCTTATCTATGCCCCTCATGATTTTATAAACGTATATCAGGTCACCCTAAACTTCTCATACTCTAGTTGCAACCACATGGGATCGAGATCTGTTTATAATCATCACTTATTTATAAAATCAATTTTAGTATCATCTGCAAAGTTACTATCCAGGCCTCCTAGATTCTCCTCCAAATCATTTATATAAATGACAAACAACAGTGGATCCAGCACGATTCCTGGTGAACACCGCTGGTCACAGGCCTCCAGCCTGAAAACAACCCTCACTATGACCCTCTGTCTCCTACCGTCAAACCGCTTTTTTATCCAATTGACAAGCTCTCCCTGAATCCCATGTGATCTAACTATACTAGTCAGTCTACCATACAGAACTTTGTCAAAGGCTTTACTAAAGTCCATGTAGACAATGTCTATTGCTCTACCCTCATCAATTCTTTTGGTTGCATCCTCAAAAAACTCAATAAAGTTTCTAAGACATAATTTCCCATGCACATAGCCATGCTGACGATCCCTAATCAGTCCTTGCCTCTCCATATGCATGCTAATCCTATCTCTCAGACTCTTCCTCCAACAACATACCCACCACTGATGTATAGTTCCCATGCTTCCCCTTATAGCCTTTCTCTATTATCAGTGTCTTGAATTGAGATTAAGGAGCGCAGCTTAAAAATGTGCAGCTGACACTGAATTTGGGTAAGATTGTAAACTTTGAGGAGAATATTGGTGGACAGACGTAAGTTGATGGAATATCTGGATGTATGACAGATGAAATTTTGTGCAGCGAAGCCTGAAGAAATACATTTGAGTAGGAGGAATGAAGACAGGCAATAAAGTCTGAAGTATACAATTCTAAATAGGGTGTGGGAGTAGAGAAACTTGGGATTTTATGTGCACAATTCATTAATGGTGGTAGGGTACATTGACAAAGTGGTTAATAAGGCTGATGGCATCTTAGGCTTTTTGAGTAAAAGCATAGACTGCAAAAGTAAGGATGTTATGGTTAAGCTTTATAAAACACTGGTTCAGCCTCAACTCCGAGTATCGGTCTTAGGCAGGATGTGTGAAGGCTTTGGTCAGGTGACAAAAAATGTTTAATGATAATAGCTGTGGGGCTGAGAAGCTTGAACTACAAGACATTATACTTCTTTGAGAAGAGTGGGTTGAGAGGAGATTTCATACATATGTTAAAAGTCATGATGGTCTGGACAGAATAGATGGGGAGAAACTATTTCTGTTGATGGAGATGGGTTGGGAACCAGAGCACATTAATTTAAGACAATTGTTAAAAGAGTAACAATATCATGAGGAAAATTTATTTAGGCATTGAATAATTAAGATCCGAAATACCCTTTTGGGGGAATATGGATGAGATAAATTGAATTATAATTTTTGAAAGATGTTTGAATAATTGAAGAAAAAATGTCTGCAGGATTCCTGGAGAAAAAGCTCGCAAGCAGGGTTAGCTGAATAGCTGTTACAGAGATCTGGAGGAACTCCACAGACGACAAAATATAGGAGCAGAATTAGGCCATTCGGCCCATTGAGTCTGCTGCAATGTTTGATCATTGCTGCTATGTTTCTCAACCCCAGTCATCTGCCTTCTTCTCATAATCCGCAATACTCATCCAAGTCAAAAACCTATCTTTCTCTGTCTTAAAGACACTCAATGACTTGGGCCTCCACAATCTTTTGCAACAACAAGTTCTGTAGATTCACCAACTTCTGGCTGAAGAAATTCCTCCACATCTCAGTTTTAAAGGATCATCCCTTCTCTCAGTAGCTGTACGCTCTGGTCTGAGTCTATAATTGGTCTCCTGTGCTGTAACATGATGTGATTGGCCACAGTGCCCTTGTCTGGCACTTCTCCTTTGCTGAATGGTGCAACTTGCTTTACTTAACCTTTGGGTCTACTCTTAACTGTCCAATCATAGAAACAACATCTCTGGAAAAGAAACTGTTTCTACACCTCTTATGATGATTGTTTGAATCTCCTATTGATTTACTCTTTGCTGCCTACTCTTATTTATATTTTACCTCTTGGCAACATTGCTCTCAGGTATGCAATCATCTTCCATATGCATTCTGTTTATATTTAGGACTCTTTTCTTGGTTCTTTCAGTGTCCATGGTGCTGCCAAACTATTAAAACAATACTTAGTCTTTTATTTGGTGTAATCTGAGATTGATTCCATTCCCTTTCCTAGTCACTGCCTGAGACAGAGCAAGACTGTTGTTATTTCATTAACTATTCAAGCCAAGTATGGGTTTTTGAATGGATCTCTTCAGAGTTCTGTAGATATCATAACTTCAGTCATCCTGCAATTGGTAATTGCCTTCCTGAACTCCCTGTCCCCTTTCTTCTCAATGTTTCTGTCTTCTTCTTAAAGGTAACCTCAATCTAAACTTTTGTTCACTCTTCATACTATTGCCTTTGACATGACAGTGTCTTTGACTTTGACAGTGCCTATTTTGTATGTGTTACAAATCAACTTGAGGTGTTTTTCTGTTAAAAGTGCTGTTTTTTTATGGCTCAGCCATTCAATAAATATGATTAACTAGCTGAAATGTTTCAGCACTTCTGAATTAAAGTAACTGAATAATTTGCAGCCAATTGTTCTTGATTGCTTTTTGTGATTTCTGTTCAAAAAGTCGAAGATTGTGAGATCATGTCTATTTTAGGAATTTTTAATACTTCATTTTTTTAAAAAATCCACTGGGATTCTGTTGGTACGTTAATGAAGTTACATCGGTAAACAAAGCTCTGATTACAGGACACTTCAAATAGAAATTAAATTTTCAATCAAGGATGCAAACCCATGGTACACCAGGCTGAAGAAGTCAGATTTTAATTCATTTGTGATTTGCAGCAGCATGTCTGTGAAAGAAATCTATTTCATCCTAATTTTGACCAGATTTGAAAGCTGGTCTCTGGAGGGTGCAAGATACTTGTTGAAGCTGCTACTTTAGCCAAATACAATAATAAGTTAAATATAAAGTAACTGTCTGGCATGATTTAAGTGAGTGGCTGTAGCAAATGTCTGAAATAACTGGGCAGGTTGATTGTTTAGTAAGTTAGTTTTCAGCAAATAATAGATGAAATGCTTTGCGTTTCAAATTACAATAGAATGATATGGTTGAGATGTGACCAAGCTGTAAACTGAGATCGTCTAGACTTTAGCAAATGAAAATCAGATTCTGTTTTAATGCTATTGAATGTTCAATTTAAATTTCCCATCTGTAATATTCAGTACTTGTAGGATGTGCTGTGGCAAAGAGACTTGGCATTGGCTAATGATTAAAAATTGCAAACAAATTTGGGATACCTGAAAATCTAATGAAAACAAAGGAAGTGTACAGCAGCCTGTTAGCATCTGACAGAGCAAAGATGAGTTATGATTTTGGCTACAGACCTTCATTAGATCAAGGACATCACTTAAAATATTAATTTGTCTTTTCCCCTTCAGATGCTGCACAGATATGTTGTTTTTAACTGTTACTTGGCTGTTGGGTTTTGATATCAGATGTATGCCATAATGATGGACTGTGAAAGATATTGACCTGTGGCAGTTGATAGATGTGTAGAATGAAGTGAGTGGTGTCAATCAGGCCTGTAGGGTATGATCCATCTTAATAAATATGTGGTTTTATGCCTGACAAGTACACAAGCATGGTTTAAAAAATGTCCAATGAACAAATAAATTAAACTTTTTCAATTGCAGTTTTTGTTGTGATGCCAATATTTTGGTCCCCCTTTCCCTTCTACATCAAGTAATGTAAGGTCCACTATCAGCTATAGCGATTCCTGTATATGCGTAGACTGCAGAAACTTAGCTTTAACAAACCTTTGCATTTTCAGCCATGGATTTCATTTGGACAAGATTTGGCCATAAACTTTGGCTTGTAACGATAAGGAGAAGGCTGGTGGAAGTCCTTCGGATCCCACATGTTGCAAATTATTATTAGTGAGTGAATGGCCAGACTATTTAGGTTCTTGTTACTATTCATGATCCCTTGTAAATCTCATTTGACTGAAATGGTTACTTGGCCTCTAGATGAAGTACTGATCCAAAAGAACTTGGGAACACTTTTCACTGCCATTTCTCAGAAAAGAACTGCCAGATGTGATGCTGCTATGTGTTTTGACTAGTTCCAGTATAATATCATCTGTTACCTGAGACAAAGCCTATTTGTTCAATCAGGTTTTGGAGAACAGTCACTAAACTTTGCTGTATGAGACAAAGGACTTGCATAATAGTGAGGGGAGTGCAGAAATATTTGGGTGAACAGGACTTGGAGGAAGGGAAAAGGATGTAATCAGGAAAATTCTCAAGCATCATCGTTGAGTTCTGAGCAGAGTATAGAGCATAAAGCTATGATTATTTGTCCATTATATAACTGAATGTGTGAGTCAAGATTACCCAATTTACTTAGGTAAAACTGCTCCGTGTATCGCTGTATTTTATTACGGTGAATCATTACATCATTTGAATATGCTTGTTTTGAATGTGTGGGAAGGAGACTTTTAAAGAGAATCTAACATAATTACTTTCTTCCCTCAAGTTTTATTGGACAGATGGATTAAGTTTTGTGAAAATATTTGAAGGAAAGTGCTGGCGACTGCATAGATAAATATACTGGGTTCAGAGAGGCTTGACAGAGGGAACATTTCAAGATCAGTTTTTTTTTTCTTGATTGAACTAAACTGTACTTTAACAGTGGCTGTAACTCAGCTGGAATAACGACCTGTCGACTGTGATCAAATCCAGTGTAGTCTGCTATAGCAAAGCCACTCAAATGCATAGCCAAAATGGTGTCAGACATTATAATGTCACGGGCATACACACTTAAACATCTCATTCTAATCACCAAGTTGTGTGGCAATCTGCAATAGATAGCATTACTTGAGTGCCTAAGCATCTTCATAAGTATCAACGTGATAGGCTTTTTACTTCTCTTTGATCTGGCAATCAGGAAGAAAGGTGGTGCTTCATATTATGCACAGGACATTTAGCACAGGAAATTAATCTACAGGAAAACAACACACACAGACCAGATACTCAACTACAGGAGCAATCATCCAAATGCCCACAAATGGAGCTACATCAGGACATTATTTAAATGGGCCGCAACACACTGCAGCATCCAGGATCTACGAGCAGCAGCTGAAAAATACCAATACAGCGTATTCAAGAACAACGGGTACCCGATAAACACAGTCTGCCGTTTCATAAGCAACAAACCCAACAAGAAGGTACAACATGCCCAGAGACTCTAGCCACACTATCATACATCAAAGCTGACTACCAGACTACTCCGACCTCTTGGCATCATGTTAGCCCACAAACCTACCAAAACACTGAAACAGCTACTGATGAACCTAAAGGAGTCAGTACCAACAACAAGCAAATCGAATGTCAATACAAAATATCCTGCAAGGACTGCAACAAACATTCCACTGGATAGATAGGCAGAAAACTAGCAATCAGGATACATGAGCACCAACTAGCCACCAAAAGACATGACCAGCTGTCACAAGTATCTTTACACATAGACGAAGAAGGACACCACTTTGACTGGGACAACACATCCAGGCTAAACAGAGACACTCATGGAGATTCCTAGAGGTCTGGCATTCAAACCAGAACACCATCAATAAACTCAGCGATTTGGACCCACTTACGAACCTCTGAGAAAAAGAACCGGAAATGATATCACCCACCTTAACAGACCAAGACGCAAAGGTGGCACGGCGTTCAGTGGTTAACACTGCTGCCTCACAGCACCAGTGTCCCATGTTCGATTCCAGCCTCAGGTGACTGTGTGGAGTTTGCACATTCTTTCCATGTCTGAGTGGGTTTCCTCCAAGTGCTCCGGTTTCTTCCCACAGTCCAAAGATGTGCAGGTCAGGTGAATTGGCATGCTAAATTGCCCATAGTGTTAGGTGCATTAGTCAGGGGTAAATGTAGGGGAATGGGTCTGGGTGGGTTGCTCTTTGGAGGGTCGGTGTGGACTTGTTGTGCCGAAAGGCCTGTTTCCATACTGTAGAAAATCTAATCTAATCTAATCTAATCTAATCTAATCTAAATAGAAAGCGGGACAGAACACCAGTGCTTCAACGGAGGCTCACTGATGATGTGACCTCGGATAGTGACAAAACGTCTGAGAACAAACGTACTAGTTCAGCAAGCAAATTTGCAACTTAGTTTAACACAACTCTCAATATGTGTGACCAATCTGGCATTTGATGTGGTTTTAATGTTGGGCAGATGTACATTTAATTATAAATACAGAGTAGTCATACATTGAAGTAAAAGGATAAAAACAGACGTTGCTGGAAAAACTCAGCAGGTTTGGTAGCATTTGTGGAGCAAAATCAGAGTTAAAGTTTCGGGTCCAGTGTCCCTTCTTCAGAACAGTTCTGAGAGGGAGACCAGACTTCAAAAATAAAGAGTCTCCCATTAAACCAAAGATGAGAAGAACTTTATTCTAAGGTTGCTTCCCTTTCAAATTCTCTTCCACAGAGAGCAGTGGAGGCTACAGTTACTGAATATATACAAAAGTGAGTTACACAGATTTATGACCATCAGGGAATTGAGTGTTATGGAACCAGACAGGAAACTGGGGACCCAGGTCAGTATCAGATCAGTCATTACCTTATTGAATTGTGAGATGGGCTTGATGGATTAAAAAGTTTACTGCTGTTCTTGTTTCTTATGATCTCATGATCGTGAGCTGTCTTCGTGAATAACTTGTCGCAATTCACTGGGGTATCATGGTGGAAATCAGCCTTGCTACTCCCAGAGACATTGCAGAAGTTAAAGAATTTAAAATAAGTCCACAAAATTCCCCAGTTTACCTGATTTTCAGACTCAGGCTGATAGAAGGCATGGATCATATTTCTATGCTTAGCAGGAATGACTATGTATTACATGTGACTAGACTATAGCGACCGGTAAAGTGTTACCAGCCATCAGCAAATAATACTACAGATCTATTTATAATCTCTCTGTTTGAACACATGCTCACATGCACAAAAGCTCTCATAATCACACTCTCGTCGTTCCCCAGATGCTGTCACTGGTTTGCAAATGACACAAGGTGGCTGGATCACTTATTAAAGGTCTCAGACTTATCAAACTGTTGACTGAAAGATAAACTGATTTCCTTCAGATTTAAAGTGGATTTTGATTGCAGTGAACAGGTCCTCAGCTGGTGGAGATCAAGTCACTTCTCTCTGTATTTTGTTCTGAGTCCCAACATGGTCATCTTATCTGAGAACCAATCACACGGTTGTTGGCAGGCAAAAGGCTATTGTCATCAATAACTGGTCAACCAACTTCTTGTTGCCACCCAGAGATGCATCTGTACACAGCTCCCCAATTTAACTGGAATCCAAGCTTCAGTTACTGTTTCGTCAAACGGTATGATTATCATCAATAAGAAATAATCTAATCACCACTCCATGACATTCAATGGCACTACCATCACTGAATCTCCCAGTATCAACATCCTTGGGATTACCATTGACCAAAAACTCAACTAGACCTGCCATATAAACACAGTTGCTACAAAAGCAGGTCAGAGGCTAGGAATACTGTGACAAGTAACTCACCTGAACCCCAAAAGCCTGTCTGTCATCTACAAGGCACAAGTCAGAAGTGTGTAGGAATATTCCCCACTTGCCCAGATGGGCACAGCTTCAACTACGCACAAGAAACTTGACACCATCCAGGACAATGTAGCCCGTTTGATTGGCATCAGATCCATAAACATTCACTCCTTCTATCACCGATGTTCAGCAGCAGCAATGTGTACTACCTACAGGGTGCACTACAGAAATTAACTAAAGATCCTTAGACAGCAAGTTCTAAACCCATGACCACTTCCATCTAGAAAGACAAGGACAGCAGATACATGGGAATATTACCACTTGTAAGTTCCTCTCCAAGCCACTCACCATCCTGGCTTGGAAATATATCACCGTTCCTTCACTATCCATGGTCAAAATCCTGGAATTCCCTCCCTAAAGGCCTTGTAGATCAATCCATAGCAAGTGGACTGCAGCAGTTCAGAAAGGCAGCTCACCACCACTTTATCAAAGGCAACTAATGATGGGCAATAAAGAACAAAGAAAGAAAAATTTACAGCCTAGGAACATGCCCTTTGGCCCTCCAAACCTGTGCTGATCCAAATCCACTGTCTAAACCTATCATCCAATTCCTAAGGATCTGTATCCCTCTGCGCCCTACCTACTCTTGCATCTTTCCAGATGCACCTTAAATGAATCTACTGTGCCTGCGTCTACTATCTCTGCTGGCCATGCATTCCAGGCACCTACCACCCTCTGTGTAAAGTACTTTGGGCGTGTATCCCCCTTAAACATTTCTCCTCTTACCTTGAACTCGTGACCTCTCATTACTGAATCCCTCACCCTGGGAAAAAGCTTATCTCTAACCACCCTGTCTGTACCCTTCATGATTTTGTAGACCTCAATCAGGTCCCCCCTCAATGTCCTTTTTTCTAATGAAAACAATCCTAATCTACTTAACCTCTCTTCATAGCTAGCACCTTCCATATGAGGCAACATCCTTGTAAACCTTCTCTGCACCCTCTCCAAAGCATCCACAGCCATTTGGTAATGTGGCGACCAGAGCTGAACACAGAACTCTAAATGCGGTCGTACCAAAGCCTTGTAAAATTTTAACATGACTTGCCAACTCTTATACTCAATACCCCGTCCGATGAATGCAAGCATACCACGTGCCGCCTTGACCACTGTATCCACCTGTGCAGCCACAGGGTACAATGGACCTGAACTCCCAGATCTCTCTGCTCATCAACTTTTCCCAAGGATCTTCTGTTTACAGTATAGTTTGCTCTAGAAGTCGACTTCCCAAAATGCATTACCTCACATTTGCCTGGATTGAACTCCATCTGCCACGTCTCCGCCCAACTCTCCAGTCTATCTGTATTCTCCTGTATTCTTTGACAGTCCCCAATGCTTTCTGCTACTCCACCAATATTCGTGTTATCTGCAACCTTACTGATCAGACCAACCATGCCCTATTCAGGTCATTTATATATCACAAATAACAGTGGCCCCAGCACTGATCCCTGTGGAACACCGCTGGTCACCTTTCTCCATTTCGAGAAACTGCCTTCAACTACTACTTACTGATCAGACCAACCATGCCCTATTCAGGTCATTTATATATCACAAATAACAGTGGCCCCAGCACTGATCCCTGTGGAACACCACTGTCACCTTTCTCCATTTCGAGAAACTGCCTTCAACTACTACTCTCTGTCTCCTGTTGCTCAACCGGTTCTTTAACCACCTAGCCAGAACACCCTGCACCCTCCAAGGCCCATTCTGTTGTTAGCTGCCTGGACCTTATGTATGCTTCCCTTTTTCTCTTGGCTAGTCGCATGATTTCTCCTGTCATCCACGGTTCACTAATCTTGTGTTTCCTATCCCTTGTTTTTCAAAGGGACATACCTATCCTGCACTATCTTCAACCTATGTTTGAAAGTCTCCCACATATCAAATGTGGGCTTCACTTCAAATTTCCCAGCTCCTGCCAAATTTTGATATAATTGACCTTGGCCCAATTTAGTACTCTTCCCTTAGGACCACTCTCATCTTTGTCTATGAGAATTCTAAAACTCACAGAATTGTGGTCATTACTCCTAAAGAAATCCCCCACTGCAACTTATATCACGTGGCCTGGTTCATTCCCCAACACCAGGTCCAATATGGCCCCATCCCTTGTTGGACTATTGACATAATGCTTGAGAAAGCTTTCCTGGATGCTCCCTACACATTCTGCCCCATCCAGATCTCTGACACTAAGTGTATCCCAGTCAATGTTGGCAAATTTGAAATCTCCCATCACCACCACCCTGTTGCCTTTACATAATATGTTTACCTATTGTTCTTCTACTTCATGCTCACTTTTGGGAGGCCTGTAGTACAGCCCCCAACCATGTAACTGTACCCTTCTTATTTATACCCATAATGTCTCACTATTCAAGCTTTCTATAATGTCCTCCTTTAGCACAGCTGTGATATTATCCCTGACTAGCAATGCAACTCCTTCCCCCCCACACCCCCCCCCACCCCCATCCCCACCTTTTACTTCCCTCCCTGTCCTGTCTGAAGCATCTATATCCTGGAACATTTAGTTGACAATTATACCCTTCCTTCAACCAAGTCTCTGTGATCGCAATAATGCCATACTTCCATGCACGAATCCAAGCCCTAAGTTTGTCTGCCTTACCCACTATACCACTTGCATTAAAATATAAGCACTTCAGACCACCAGTTCCTTTGCATTCATCTGCTCTCTGCCTCTCTTCCTCTTGGTAATGCTAACTTCATGATCCTTGAAGTCTCTAATTTCCACCTCATTGTCTACTAGTCTTCTCTTCTGGTTCCCAGCCCGCTGCTGCATTTGTTTAAACCCTCCCAAAAGCAGTAGCAAAAACTCCCCCAATTAATTCCAGTCTGGTTCAGGTGAAGATCATCCAATTTGTAATAGTCCCACCTTCCCCAGAACCAGTCCCAATGTCCCACAAAGCTGAACCCCTCCCTCCTACACCATCCCTCAAGCCATGTGTCCATCCTGCTTATTCTTTCTTTTCTACCCTGGCTAGAATGTGGCACTGGTAGTAATCCTGAGATCACTATCTTTGAGGTCCTCCTCTTTAACTTCTCTCCTAGGTCCCTGAATTCTGCTTTCAGGACCTCATCTCATTTTTTTTTAACTTATATCATTGGTGCCTATATGCACCACACCAACTGGCTGTTCACCTTCCCCTTTCAGAATGCTCTGCAGCTGATCGGTGACATCCCTGACCTGAGCACCCGGGAGGCAACATGCCATCCGGGAGTCTTGTTTTCACCCACAGAACTGCCTATCTACTCCCCTTTCAATAGAATCCCCAATGATTATGGCCCTACGAGTCTTTTTCCTGCCCTTCTGAACAGCAGAGCCCGCCATGGTGTCATGATCCTGGCAACTGCTACTCTCCCCTGGTGAGCCATCTCCCCAACAGTATCCAAAGGGTATACCTGTTTTGGAGGGAGATGACCGCAGGGGACACCTGCTCAGCCTTCCTACTTTTTTTCTGCCTTTTGGTCACCCATTCACTGTCTCCCTCAGCAATTCTAATCTGCGGTGTGACCAATTCACTAAACGTGCTATCCACGACCACCTCAGCATCGGAGATGCTCCACAGTGAGTCCATCCGCAGAGTCGTCAAACGGTCAAACAAGAGCTGCAGCTGGACACACGTCCCTGAGCTCCCACATCAAGCAAGAGGCACGTGCCATGGGTCTGAGGTCCCCTGACATTATAAGCCTTAGCTTTAACTCAACTAGCTAATACCAAACAATGCACTTAAATATATAGAAGAAAAGAAAAAAAACTTTACAGAGTCCTTTTCTTCTGGTTAGAGGAGGGGGCAAGCGTGAGGGAGATCCTACATGTGTAGTATCTCAGATTTAGCCACTGCCCAAATATATACTAATTCCTTACCTTCCCGGCAACCTCCTGGTCTTCAATGTCACCTCTGCTCTGTCTCCCGCTGCTCCCAGACAGGAAAGAAAATGCTTGCCAGCCAGTGACACTCACATCACGTGAATGAAAAGAAAACATTTGTTTGCCATGAGTGTCAGCTTGCTTATTTTTCAAAACTTACAGTAATCTTCTGTAACACTGGTTTTAAAACATTTCTTTCTCATTACAGTCCACAATTTTTAAAAAGCACAAAAGTATAAAGACCGCTTTTAAACATTGCATTTAAGACTGTAAGGGGAGGAGTTTCAAGTCCTTCACCCATTGACAGTGAAGGGTTGACAATGTTTATCCAATTCACGATCGTGTTAGCCTTGATATGGAACTTGTTGGTGATGACATTTCCATGTCCCTGCTGCTGTTGCCCTTCCACATGGTAGATGTTGTGGTGTTGCAAGATGTTGTGAAAGAACCTTGGCAATTGTAGAAGTCGGTTTTATGGATGATACAATCTCTATTGCCTCTTCAAAGTGGTGGAGGTCTGAATCATCTTGGGGTTCAGAATCAGTGTTCAGAACTTGCAGGGCAACTCTCTCTTGACTGTACCTGACTTCTAGTTGGTCTGTCTTAAATGTAAAAAAGGATATACCCCGGGATGGTGATGAAGGAGTGTAGAATATTGGCTGTAAAGTAGAATATGGGGTGTGTGCCAGCTCACCTAATTTTGTAGCACATCTTCAAATTTTACCGAGTAGTTTTGGTGAGGTTTGTCAATGTCATATCCTACTCCATATAGACTATCCTGTTATATCCTTATTTTGATTTTGCTATGGTGGTTTGATCCACCATAGCCCATTTCGGAGTGCAATTAGAAGTCAATCCTCTTGCTATGGCTTGAAGTCATGCATATGCCAGCGTAGGCAAAAGCAAAGGCAAGATCCTCTGTGAAGAACATTATTGGCCAAGTTAAGTTTTGACTCTAATCCATTAGTTTCATGGCTGTGACTATTCAGGCTGGAATTTTATCGTAATTATATTTTGTTAATTGAAATTAAATTCTACCAACTGTTGTGGTGCAATGTGAACTTGTATGGCTAAAGCATTAATTTTTAAAAATTCTAGTCCTGGAATATTATTGATACACTACCATTCCAGTTTGCGTTGATAAGTCCTTACTGTTTCTTCTATGTAATGCTGTGTTCAGTTGTTAAAGCTTAGTCACATGTGGGTCAGAGCTTTTTCCATGTGCTCAGGTCAGACCAATTTCAACCTGGACTTTTATTACTTGTTTATGGGGATGTGAGTATTGCTGTATTTATTTCCCATTAATGATAGTCAGGAAGGCAGTGATGAGCAGCTTAGTGGGTAGCACTGCATCAATTAGTTCCAGTTCTGAAGAAGTGTCACTGGACTCAATGGTTAACTGTTTTCTCTTCACATTTGCAGCCAGACTGTTGAGTTTTTTCCAGCAATTTCAGTTTTTGCTTCAGATCTTCAGCATGCGAGTTCTTTGTCTTATTCTTGCATTTATTAGTATCTGTTATTACCTCAAAATTTTCAATGACTGATTTTCACTCAAAGAATTTGTCACTGTTATAATGTAGAGGATATTGAATTTCTATTCCTTGAAATAATCCCAAGGGATTCTCAATACCTTATACAATGTGCTGTTCAATATTTAGAATCTTGTATTCTGTTTGCTTCCTGCTAATAACCTGGGCTAATTACAACTTTGAGCTTTATTATGTATTGCAAATTTAAATGCACTGGCAGGTATCTCTAAAATCCTGCATTCATTCCATGCAGTTGATTTGTGAGCGCCTATCAGCACTTCATGAATAAAAGATACTGCAGACATTTGTCTTTCTTAAGTGGTTTTCTTAATTCCTGTTTCAACTGATATGGTAGTTCAGTCTGCAGAAATAAATTTTACCTGAATACATTTGGAACTTAGATTAAGATTTCTCGCAGCTGATAGAACATAAAATGAAAATTTAAGCCAACTTGTGGAATCCTCTAAGTCTCAGAAATCCCATCTTGTCAGATACATAACAATCCTGATTATCCGAACGAGACAGGTGGGGAGTATTTTGTTCAGATAATGGATTGTTCGGTTACCGGATAATGTTTTTATGGGACCTTGAGATCTTGTTCGCATAATCCAAAATTTGGATAATTGATGTTTGGATAACCGAGGTTGTTCTGTATATACACATTCTAAATTTCTTGGTAATATCATTCTCTCTCATTCTTTTGCTGCATGTTCAAAATTAATGAATGAAGAAACTGCCAAAATTCAGATATTCAGTTTTACAGGGCAACTTGGAGCCTCTTGTGCGAAGTACGATAACTCCTCTTGTTAACCAGATTTTCATCTTGCTCTTTAGACAGTATAAGTTGCCACATGAAGTGTGTGAAAAGCAAAACCCTTGTAATCATTATCGCAAATTGCTTTAATGTCAACATTTTGGTAAAATTCATGTTTTTATCTTTATAAGTTGCTTTTTATACATTTGGTAAAAGAAAATTTAAACTATAGAAAATAAGTTTGAAGAACGAGGCAAGACAATCTGTGCTTTTTTGACATTCTTGTTTCACAGATATCCAATGACATTTAGGAAGTAAAGCCAATGAGTTTTTGTTCAATGTTTTAGGGCAAGCTCCTTAGTATAGCGAGCCTCGAACATAGGCTCGCTAACCCAACCATGTGCCTTTTATCTCTGATTTGTCTCCGTAATAATCTTTTGCAGTTGCCTAATCCTGCTGAATTATTGTACATGTGAGCACACAAAATAGGGGCAGAAATAGACTAATCGGTTCCTCAAGCCTGCTCTGCCATTCAGTGAGGTCGTAGCTGATCTGTTTGTTTTGAAATTGACATTCCCCTCTACTCCATAGCCTTTGATTCCATTGCCTGACAGGAATTTGGCTGAGCTGACCTGATCCAGGCCTCAACTCCTCTCACATGCCTGCTCATCGTGGACCTTGATACTGATAACATTTACTTCTAACTAATCTGTATTTTAATTTACTTAATTTGCTCCATTGCAAAAATGTCTTTTTTGCCTTATTCAAGTAATATCAAAGTTCACTAGGTATTGCTTTCTTGAGAAAAATGTTGAAAAGAAAATTGATTCACTGCAGGAACTAATATACTCAAATGGACATGGCTTTTCTCTCTTAATTGTCAAAATTTATTAATATCCCTTTATTCATAGCACTCTAAAAGCTGAAGTGGAGACTAGCTTTGATAACATTGGGGAGGAAGAGGTTTACAGATATTGTGCAATTATAACTTTTAAAAATGCTAATAAAATCAATTAGAAGTGACAAAACTATGCTGTCACCAAGGCATTAATTAGAACAATTAGACTTGATGGATGTTGTTTTTCAACTTGTGAATACAAACTATCCCACTAAGTTATTCTGACCACAGTTTCTTCAGGCAATAAAAGGTTATGAAAGAGGCTCATTAGTGAGTTCTTCCTTAATTATGAATATCATCAGTGATAAATGCAAAGACTTCTCAATTGTGTCAGATCAAAACAATGCTTGCATTAAAATTCCAGTCTTTTTCTGGGCCATTTAAACTACTATAGATATGTAAAATCATTTTGACCCTTGTATGTTGGTTTATGACTCTCAGAACCCAAGAGCTTCAGTAGGAAATCATTTGAATGAAATCAAATAATAATCTCTTTGCGGATATTCTGTCTGCAGAAATTGAGTTCGCTTCAGCTGGAATAAAACTATGGGCATATGTCTGTATAACACACATTTATTAACAAATAATTGTTAACTCATCACAGTCAGTCTTTGGCAATCTGTGCTAATAAAATCCCACATTCAACACATATGCTGACCAATTTCAGCATTGACATTGTGTGATTCTTCTAGACATAAGGCACAGACGTTGAATGTTCTTTCTCACAACATGATGGACGCATGCAGCTGCTTTGATTATTTGTCTAGCGTGTAGCTATTTTTGCTTGATTATACCTTACTAGATCTTTTTATTTTTGAAGTCTACCCTTTCCATCTATAGTTGCTAAAGGTGTGAAATCAGTAGGTGACATTTTTCCCTGTTTATAAATGCACCAAATATATAAATGATGTTTTGTGTTTAACATGGACATTTTCCACTTAGTTTGCATCTCTAATGCTGTCTTTTTCTTAAAAAAAGTTACAACAGGAGCTTGCTATGTTAGAAGAAAAGACCAATATTTGAATATTTGTGTTGGACTGTTTCAAGTTATTGGTGGATGTGAACCTTTATAGATTATAATGAATAAAAATTGCCAGGAGAAATGTATAAATTATGCTCTTGGATAGATACTGTCTCCAACAGAAATGCATCATTTGGTCCCACTGATACTTGCTGGGGACTTGTACTTCACAGTCCTACCCATCTTCAACTAACCCAATCGACCTTGTCCCTCTTTTCCTTTCTCACTTATGTATTCACTCAACTTCTTCTTAAATATATGCATTTAAGTTACCTTAGAGCTCCATGTGGGAACAAATATATTGGTCTGGTTAAAGATGATTCTCCTGAATTCCATTTTAGACTTGTTAGTGACTATTTTATGTTGATAGCCTCAGGTCTGGGTCTCCTGCATAAGAAAAATAACAGTTTGATTGTTATAGAATCTCTTAGAGTTTCAAGAATTCTGAAATTCTTAAATTTTTGCCCATGTAGACTTGGTGAAGAAACACTGTCTGTTGGTGCTTCCTTTCAGAATTAGTTTTTCTGAAAGGGGATTCATGGGAAAGCTGCTGTCTTTCAGTAAATTATTCTGTGATCAAGTTGCCTGTGCAATAAACAGAAACAAACTGGCCACCGTAAGTTAATTATAGTGTGATCACGCAGTTTAGTTTTGAGTTTTATACCAAGCTAACTGCAGAAGAGAAATCATCTCCGACATCTCAAATTGTTCTCAGTGTTCAAGTGAAATTTTGTGTTGGCTATAAGTGAGTAAAACTCTTGTTAACTGAAGAACTCCCAGCAGTGAGCTGAACTTGTTGTATGGCCTAACTAAAGGGTTTTAGATGCAAAATTCCAGAGTTGTTGAATATTAAATGCAGAAAAGTACTGACCTAATGCGTTTGCATGGAATGGAATGTTTGCAGCCAAAGAGCAGTTTGAAGAAGATTTTGAGGGAGATTTTAAGGGACACCTTTGCAGGAATTAAATGGAAACCCAAACATACCTTATACTTGAACATATTTTCACCAGTCTTTGGTAAGTATCTGACTTGAGTTTTTGATGCAAGTTTAACAAGTATAGAAGATAAGTATATTTCAGGAGTTCAGTTTAAATTATAATTTGTACTTTTAATACCTAAAATACCTTAGTACAGTTATTATGTTTCGTGTTCTTGATTTTGACTACTGAAACAAGAGAAAGGACAAGAGGTGAGGTCCATAGGTTAGCAAAAGGGAGGACAAGAATGGGAGCAAGAAAATATGGCTCAAGTTCAAGTCATGATTTAGGAGATGTAATTTTCTATTTTGGACAATGTACATGCTACCATATCTTACCAACAATATGAATGTGGAATGGTTGCATCATAAACATCATCTGAACAATCTCGCATTTTGTGTTTTAGACTTTTTGATGAATGCTGTAGATCCTAGTCAGTACGTCTTGATGTCTCATTGAAATCTTGTCAGACATAGAATTCAAAATCTTGAAGAGCCAATAATAATCCTAAATTCACATTTTCTATTCTGGAGTTCTTCAAATATTGGTGTACTTTCTTAAAATGGTACCTCACTAACTCCTGTATTCCTGACTTAACTTGCAACAAGGCTGTACTTACCCCCAACTTGTTCGCGTCAATTACCATTTTAAAAGATTTGGTAAAGTCAGAGGCCGCCAACACTGTTCATTTATTAGGTGTGCTTCTCATATGCTCCTTGAGATTTAGCTCACCATAAACTTTTGCCTATTTCTGTAACAGATTTGTCAAAGATAGAATTATTGTTGGGTGCAAATTACTGATGAAATTCATATGTTACTAAAAATCTCGTGATTTGCTGTTTAGTTTTAGATACAAGGTATTCCACTAGATCCTTTATTTTTGCTGCTTTTTGGCAACAATTCCATTGCGCTATGGACATGTCTTAGTTGAATAAGCCTTAGGTTAGTTTTGCACGAATTGGTGGGACCAAATGAGCTTCCATGTTAGCACTGGAATGTGATTCTGTTATTGCCTGGAATTTGTGATCCATTATGTTATGGACCACACTAAACCCCCTCAAAATGTACTGAGAAGGTAGCTTAGATCCCAGCTTTTTCTTATTTTAAATGTAAGGGTAAGATGTTGCGCTCCAAGTGCAATTCAATTGAAACATTTTATTTTTCACCACAGTTAAAATATAGACAAAATAAAAATAAAAGAATTGGTTTAAATGTAATTTGAGCATAATACTTAACAAAATAATGTATAATTGTTCCAGTACAGTCAGTTCTGCTATAATGCATGTTGCTTCAATGCGAATTGTCTTTTATGCAATTGAAGAACTTAGACTGTTATTTGTAGAACGCAAACTTTCCTTAATTATATTGGCTATAACGTGATTCTGGCCCCATCAGTTTAACTAGTGTTGGTATTCCACAATTTTCTTACAGTGTGAAATTGTAGGAGAATCAAGCTATCACGTTACATCCGAGCCAACTGTATAGCAACATCCTATAAATACACTCTTGGCAAAGGCAAATTCAGTAAAATAGATTGTCTTACATATGTAATTCTAGCATCAGGAAAAGAACCCCAGCTTTTAGCTAACAGAGAGAGGAATACGAGCTTTTATATCCAGCTTCAAGACCCCAGCAACTGCAGAAAGCTAAAACTAATAATCCTGATTCTGTGGGAGCTTGATTCCACCCATTCAAGCTGCTTCTATTTATTCAACTCTTTCTTTAAAAAAAAAACCCAAGGCCTCTCAAGCTGTTAACTTTATTGGCTTTGAGCAGACTGCTCACCATTTCTGTCTCAATCTTTCTTCATAAAAGAAACCGGGACAAAATACACCTCTTAAAGACATAGTATCATCCCAGTTATAAGAGAGGATATGGTGCTGCTTGTAGGCTTGCTCGCTGAGCTGGAAGGTTCATTTTCAGACGTTTCATCACCATACTACGTAACATCTTCAGTGAGCCTCCAGATGAAGCACTGTTAATGTTTCCTGCTTTCTATTTGTGTATTTTGGTTTCTTTGGGTTGGTGATGTCATTTCCTGTTCTTTTTCTCAGGGGGTGGTAAATGGGGTCCAAGTCAATGTGTTTGTTGATAGACTTCCAGTTGGAATACTATACTTCTAGGAATTCTCGTGCGTGTCTCTGTTTGACTTGTCCTAGGATGGATGTATTGTCCCAGTCGAAGTGGTGTCCTTCCTTATCTGTATGTAAGGATACTAGTGAGAAAGGGTCATGTTATTTTGTGGCTAGTTGCTGTTCATATATCCTGGTGGCTAGTTTTCTGCCTGTTTGTCCAATGTAGTGTTTGTTACAGTTCTTGCTCGGTATTTTGTAAATGACATTAGTTTTGCTTGTTGTCTGTATAGGGTCTTCCAAGTTCATTAGCTGTTGTTTTTGTGTGTTGGCGGGTTTGTAGGCTACCATGATGCCAAGAGGTCTGAGTAGTCTGGCAGTCATTCCTGAAATGCCTTTGATGTAGGGGAGAGTGGCTAGGGTTTCTGGATGCATTGTTCCTGCTTGTTTGGACTTGTTGCTGAGAAATCTGCAGACTGTGTTCATTGGGTACCCATTCTTTTTGAATACACTCTATAACTGATTTTCCTCTGTTCTGTGTAGTTCCTCTGTGCTGCAGTGTGTGGTGGCTCGTTGGAATAATGCTCTGATGCAGCTTCATCTGTGGGTGTTGGTATGGTTGCTTCTGTAGTTCAATATTTGGTCCCATATGTGTTGTTTTCCTGTAGACGCTGGTTTGAAGTTTCCCATTGGCTGTTCACTCTACTGTGACATCTAAGAATGGCAGTTTGTTGTTGTTTTCTTCCTCTTTAGTGAATTTTATGCCAGTAAGGGTATTATTGATGGTCTTGAAGCTTTCTTGTAATTTGTATCGTTTAGTGATGACAAAGGTATCCACGTGGCGGACCCAAAGTTTGGGATGGATGGTTGGCAGAGTTGTTTGTTTGAGTCTCTGCATTACTATCTCTGCTAAGAACCCTGATATCGGAGATCCCATGGGTGTTTCGATGGTTTGTCTGTAGGTTTTATTGTTGAAGGTGAAGTGTGTGGTAAGGTATAGGTCCACTAGCTTGACAATACTGTCCTTGCTGATGAAGTTGGTGGTGTCTGATGTATGGGTCTTCTAATAGTGTAGTCAGTGTGTCCTTGGCCAGGTTGATGTTGATTGATGTGAACAGGGCTATTAGATCAAAGAAGGAGAAAGTGAGGTCTGCAGATGCTGGAGATCAGGGCTTATGCCCGAAACGTCGATTCTCCTGTTTCCTGGATGCTGCCTGACCTGCTGCGCTTTTCCAGCAACACATTTTCTGCTATTACATCAAAGAAGACCATTATTTCATCCTTTTCTATCTTAGTGTCTTTGATGATCCTCAGGAATTCTTGGGTGGAGTGGATGGAGTGGTGTGAGTCTTCTATTTAGTCTTTGATGTAGCTCCTTGGCTAATCTGTAAGTTAGTGTTCCAGGTAGTGAGACTACGGGTCTGAGGGGGCATCCTGGTTTGTGAATTTTGGGTTATCCGTAGAAGCGTGGTGTGTTGGATCCATCTGGTTTTATTTTTTGGAAGTCGATCTTATTTATTTCTCCAGATTTCTGAAGTTTTTTGTGTAGAGCTGTGATTCGGTTCTCTAGTTGTAGGGTTGGGTCTATTGACACTTGTTGGTAAGTGCAGGTAGTGCGTTCGCTTTTCCAATGTAGTCTCTTTGATTTAAAATGACTGTCAAGCGTCCTTTGTTTGCAGGTAGGATACCAATGTTTTTATCTTTTTTTAGTCTTTCCAGTGCTTTCCTTTCTTGTGTATTGAGTGTGTTTCCTTCCTGTTTCCTGCTTAATGTTGGTGCGACTGTCTGTCTGATAGTTTGCTGGGTTTCTTCTGAGAGTTGGTTGTCTTTCAGTGTTGTTTCTAATGCTGCTAAGGAATCTTTCTTGTCCGCATCCTGGAAGTTGTAATTTAAACCTCTTGCTAAGATGGCTTTCTTGGTGTCTGTTAAGGGTTGGTCAGATAAGATTTTTATCCATGCTTCTGTATTGTCAGTGTTGTTATTTTGTGTAAGCTTGTCTAGTTTTTTTTCTGCAGATCTAGTTTTTTTTCATTTTCTGTGTTTGTCACTGTCTAATATCTATGGCTTGCTATACTGTGTCTGTCCATTCATGGTCTGTTGCATGAGTGAGTAAAGATTTTTGGTGCAAAATTTCCAGTTGAATTTACAGAGTCTGTTGTGGGCATCATTAATCAGTTCTCTAAGCATTCTGCGGCCGTTTTGCTTTGCTATTCTTTTGGCTAATGGGGTGTTAAGGGGAGGTTTGTATTTAAGACATTTAGATAGTACCTGTTTTCTTAGGCATTCGTGCAGGAAGTACAGCTTTTCGCAGATGGCACTCTGTTGGATGGCATTTGTTTCCCATTTTCAGGCCATTTGTAGCGTTTGCGCCCATAGGTGTTAGTGCATTTTGAGAAGATTTGTAGCTCATGTTGAGGTTCTGGATGTAGATTTGCTTGCTGAGCTGGAAGGTTCATTTTCAAACGTTTCATCACCATACTAGGTAACATCTTCAGTGAGCCACCAGAGATTTTTGTTGGTGTGATTAACTGCTATCATGTTGTGAATATGCCTCAAACATGGTGGTTTATCAAATGCATTATTATTTGTTATCTCTCATAATATAAAAAGCTGGGCAAGGATACTGTCAATCTGAAGAAACCAACAATCATGTATACACATTACATTCCGCAGGTTGTCAAGTATCTGAGTTCATATAAAGCTTTTAGTTACAACAAAAAAGTGATTTGAGATGAGATAGAACCAAAGACCTTTATATCTTCAGGTCAGGTGCTGTGATGCAATGATAATATCATGGGCATGCCTTTTAAAGGTATATTGACCATGAGACACAACAGAATGGTTACACAGTCTAAATTAATGTCTTTTGATTTAGTGAGAGATGTTTCATTCACTATGATCAGACTTTTTTTTGTCTCTACAGCATTATAAGAACTTCACTGAACTTCCAGTTTATGTAGAAGCCATAATTTACAATTTCTGCTGTGGTTTAAATCATTCATTTACAATAAATTAGAAAATGACCTTGCTTAAAACTGAAGAGTCTACTTAGATTGTGCAATTTGTTGTAATACTTAGCGATTTGTTATGTCGAGGAAACATTGCACAGAGATCTTTTAAAGTTATTGAAAGCTTTTTATTATTAATAGGTTGGAGAGTTAACTAAATTCACTTAGACCCTGTCTTTCTTTGTTGCAAATGAATGTTTTTGTCTTCACAGTTGAATGGAATAAGTCTGCCGGTGTAGAAACCAACTTACATGGTATTTCTCAAGACATTGATTGTTTCTGT
This sequence comes from Chiloscyllium plagiosum, assembly GCF_004010195.1. Classification (NCBI taxonomy): domain Eukaryota; kingdom Metazoa; phylum Chordata; class Chondrichthyes; order Orectolobiformes; family Hemiscylliidae; genus Chiloscyllium; species Chiloscyllium plagiosum. Next base: position 35,654,867 of record NC_057730.1, read on the forward strand.
TGAAGTCACAGTTGACAGAAAGGCATGTAGATATCAGTTTAATAAGTTCCTCTTTGCTTCCGATTGATGATGCATTTCTTTTTTAATGACCTTTGGATTAAGTTTGTGTCTTCATATAATTAGAATGACCAATTTATTGTCATACAGCACATTTATTATTGTCTGTTGGTTTGAGTAGGTCAGCCCTGTCATTACATTCCTCAAAATTATAGATGCTGCAAAGAGAATTTTAAAAACCTCGATGCTGCCAATCTAAAATAGAAACAAAATTCTGATGGGAGTTGAGTGGTGTAATGTGTTTAAAATACTAGGCTTTCACTTTGGGAATGCAGTTCAAATGGCAGATCAAATTTAGTTTGCACAGCTCTCAGATGGAATGATCTGAATGATCGCAAACTGTTCTGTTATAAAACCATAAGAGAGAGGAGCAAAATTAGGCCATTGGGCCCATCAAGTTTACTCCATCATTTGATCATGGCTGATATGTTTCTCAACTGCATATTCCTGCCTTCTCCTTGTGACCTTTGATCCCCTTACTAATCAAGATCCAACCTATGTCTGTCTTAAAGGCACTCAATGATTTTGCCTCCACAGCCTTATCTGGCAGTGGGTTCCATAGATTTACCACTCTCTGTCTGAAGAATTTCCTCCCCACCTCAATTCTAAGAGATTGTGCCTTCACTCTAAGACTATGTTCTTGGGCTGTAATCTCTCCTCTTAGTGGAAACATCTGTTTTCCACACCCACTCTACCCAAGTGCCTCAGTGTCCTTGTATTGGAAATAAGCTTTACATAAAAACATACACTGAATTTGATGCTGAACTAACAGAGACTATAGGATTGTGATGGAGGTGTGGGAACAGACTACTGCTGTGCACAACATGGAATTTCCTCACTTTGAGTTCTGTAATCAAGAAATCAAATAAACATAGCCTATGGTCAAATAACACATTATGAAAATATTCCCATTAGCTTGGTATTTTAATTGGAAGTCTTGCAAAACAACAACTTTAGTTTTTTTATATTGTTACTGTATTTGGATTTTTTTGTTGAAATCTGATATTTTTACTGAACATAGTCAGCTTCCAGCCTGAATGTGGCTTAATGGAATATATTTTGTCACTTTTTTCATTTTAATAAAGTGGTGTTTCACTGAGACACAAACATGCAATACTGCTGATTTTGGTTTAATAATAAATTAGAAGTTAATTACGCAAAGGAAATCGTAAAATAGAATAAAGCAAGCTACTTACATATAACATATGTTTAAAGGTTTAGATAAACATGATAAAAATAAAACCTCTAATTCCATCAGCATCCCATTGCTGTACTCAAATGCCAGAGAGAAATCCCTTTATTAGCCCCATTGGCATTTGAACTTGGCTGTGGCTTCAATTCCCAGTCATGACAGTTTAATAGCCTCTTCCTTCATTTGTATAATATATTATACATTAATATATATTCATTTATATAACTGAGCTCAGACTTTGAGCTTCACATGACACTTTCAGAATTATAGCCAAAAATCTTTGGTCTGAAACTTTTAAACTAAACTTTTTGCACTGAGTCCTTCTTTAACTGCCCTAAACTATTTCATTTTCTTAGCAGCAACTGTTTTGCATATCTAGCTTCAGCTAAAACTTTTGCAAGATGACCAAAACTGAAACTAAAAATCTTTCTTCCAAGCTATGGATTTTTGCCCGAAGCTCATTAACATTATTCCATATCTTCTGTGTGAAACCCTAACACACTACTATGTTCACATTGTTCATTTGTAAACTCACTAAATGTAAACAAAATTCCATTACTCTTCAGGGTGTCTCTCTTTGTTACTGTGGCTACGGAAATACTTACATTTTGATCATTTAACACCTTCAGGCACATACAAATCTCATATACCACTAGTTCAAAATTCAAACATCTGAAATCAATTTTAATATTACACTGTGGTACTTGTTTTTCAAACTTCCACTTTCATCTCAATGTATGGACTGGTTAAATTTTGAGTCAATTAATTAAACAGTGAACATTTTATCATTTTTGAGCATATTGTTGTAGTGATTTTTAAACAGTCACTTTTGAGTCTTGGGTACAATTATTACAGATTTTATTTAAGCATTTGCTGGGGCCAACTTTCACCTGTTTCTCAGAATAGCTTCTCCTGAAATAGAAATGTTTCAACACAATTTATAATTCTCAATTCCGTACAGGATCCCCCTCTGATCTCAATCTCAGCCTTGGGTCTACTGATTGTTCCAGCAACTTAACCTTCAATTTTCCATTATTTCTATGGTGTGTGTAAAGGTGGATAATTATTAAAGGTTATTAATTTCCCACAGGAATGAAACCTATCTCATCATTCCCACAGTATTGGCTACATTTTCCATCATGTTTCAAGAAAATGCTCGGTTACATTTCTCTGTTGTGATCTATAATGGTCCCTATATCACAATCAATCGTCTCATTTCAATACCTTGATGCTTTCTGTATTGCTTGTATTTTCCAGTTATAGGCAAGTCTTGCCTTCCCATTGCTAGTAGTAAAATTATATGCAGAATTTTCAGCTGACTGTTAGTAAAAATTCTCCAAAATCGCAACTAGATTTCGGGGATGAGGACAGACTGGTTGTGCAGCCACTTGAATCCTGCGCAATTTCCTTTCCCACAACAGATGGCGTTGGTGTTGTTACAATATGCTGGAGTAATTTATAGATGTTTATGCTTGGCGATCCCTATTTTTATCATGTAATTAAACATCATATTCCATAACAAGTATCAATCTGAACCTTGCCTGAATACTTTATGTATCTTCCCCTAATTTTATGGACCGGATATATCTGGGAATTTCTAAAGCTAGGAGTGCATCTGGGAAAATTAACAAACAGTGAAATTCACAACTAATCTTGGAGGAACTTTTGGGCGAAGTTCACAGCACAGAATCAGATAAGTTAATTGTTGTTTTAAGTCTGTCCAAGAGAAGGGCTGCAGTAGTGAGTATAGTGGAATCTTTCTTGATTATATGTTTTTGGAGATAAGTCTCTTGATTAAACTTAAAATATAAGCCATAGCTTTTAATTTAACCTGGGGCAGTAACCTTATTGTAGAGGAATAAGACGGTGTTATTTTCTGGGTCTGTAGATTGTGAAGGAGCAAAAATAGCCTTTGCAGTGATATGTACTTCTTGTCAGATGTGGGAGTTTATAGAGAGTTTAAGAGTTACTGCGGATTATACCTGCCATAAATGCTGTTGGATGCGAATCTTATCAGATCGAGTGGATCAGTTGGAGAGACAGATAGAAGCGATGAGGAATTTGCAACAGCAACAGTATGTGATGAATGGCATTTAGAGGAAGGGGGGAATGTCTCAGATGTAGTCACATAGATGGGTTAACTCCAGGAAGGGTGAAAGAGGTCGGCAACAAGGGTAGGAGTCTTTTGTGGATATACCCATTTCAAACAGGTATGCTGTTTTGGAAAATGTAGGGTGTGATGGATTCTCAGGGGAACGTAGCACGAACAGCCAAGTTTCTGGTATTGAGACTGGCTCGAATGCAACGAGGGGTACATCGGCTTCCAAGAGATCAATTGTGTTAGGGGATTCTGGAGTCAGAGGTACAGACAGACGTTCCTGTGGCCAGCAGAGAAAAATCAGAATGGTGTGTTGTTTCCCTAGTGCCAGGATCAAGGATGTCTCAGAGAGGGTGCAAAATGTTCCCACAGGGTAGAGGGGCCAGCAGGAGGTCATTGTTCACATTGGAACCAACGACATTGGAAGGGAAAGGGTTGAGACTCTGAAGGGAGATTACAGACAGTTAGGCAGAAATTTAAAAAGGAGGTCCTTAAGGGTAATAATATCTGGATTACTCCCAGTGCTACGAGCTAGTGAGGGCAGGAATAGGAGGATAGAGCAGATGAATGCATGGCTGAGGAGCTGGTGTATGGGAGAAGGACTCACATTTTTGTATCATTAGAATCTCTTTTGGGGTAGAAGTGACCTGTACAAGAAGGATGGATTGCACCTAAATTGGAAGGGGACTAATAGACTGGCAGGGAAATTTGCTAGAACTGCTTGGGAGGATTTTAACTAGGGACCCAGGGAGATAGTGAGGAAAGAGATC
>NC_057730.1:35661458-35716717 GCF_004010195.1 Chiloscyllium plagiosum
GACAGAGGGTGGTGGTGGAGGGTTATTTTTCAGACTGGAGGCCTGTGACCAGTGGAGTGCCACAAGGATCGGTGCTGGGCCCTCTACTTTTTGTCATTAACATAAATGATTTGGATGCGAGCATAAGAGGTACAGTTAGTAAGTTTGCAGATGACACCAAAATTGGAAATCACACAACACCAGGTTATAGTCCAACAGGTTTAATTGGAAGTACACTAGCTTTCAGAGCGACACTCCTTCATCAGGTGATTGTGGAGGGCTCGATCGTAACACAGAATTTATAGCAAAAGTTTTCAGTGTGATGTAACTTAAATTATACATTGAAAAATTGATTGTCTGTTTTTCAATGTATAATTTCAGTTACATCACACTGCAAATTTTTGCTATAAATTCTGTGTTACGATCGAGCCCTCCACAATCACCTGATGAAGGAGCGTCACTCCGAAAGCTAGTGTACTTCCAATTAAACCTGTTGGACTATAACCTGGTGTTGTGTGATTTTTAACTTTGTACACCCCAGTCCAACACCGGCATCTCCAAATCATGACCAAAATTGGAGGTGTCGTGGACAGCGAAGAGGGTACCTCCGATTACATCAGGATCTGGGCCAATGGGCTGAGAAGTTTCAGATGGAGTTTAATTCAGATAAATGCAATGTGCTGCATTTTGGGAAAACAGATCTTAGCAGGATTTATACACTTAATGGTAAGGTCCTAGGGTGTGTTGCTGACCAAAGAGATCTTGGAGTGCAGGTTCATAGCTCCTTGAAAGTGGAGTCGCAGGTAGATAGGATAGTGAAGAAGACGTTTGGTATGCTTTCCTTTATTGGTCAGAGTATTGAGTACAGGAGTCGGGAGGTCATGTTGCGGCTGTACAGGACATTGGTTAGGCCACTTTTGGAATATTGCATGCAATTCTGGTCTCCTTCCTATCGGAAAGATGTTGAGAAACTTGAAAGGGTTCAGAAAAGATTTACAAGGATGTTGCCAGGGTTGGAGGATTTGAGCTACAGGGAGAGGCTGAACAGGCTGGGGCTGTTTTCAATGGAGCGTCAAAGGCTGAGGGGTGACTGTATAGAGGTTTACAAAATTATGAGGGGCATGGATAGGATAAATAAACCAAGTCTTTTCCCTGGGGTGGGGGAGTTTAGAACTAGAGGGCATAGATTTAGGGTGAGAGGGGAAAGATATAAAAGAGACCTAAGGGGCAACTTTTTCACGCAGAGGGTGGTATGTGTATGGAATGAGCTGCCAGAGGATGTGGTGGAGGCTGGTACAATTGCAACATTTAAGAGGCATTTGGATGAGTATATGAGTAGGAAGGGTTTGGAGGGATATGGGCCGGGTTCTGGCAGGTGAGTCTAGATTGAGTTGGGATATCTGGTTGGCATGGACGGGTTGGACCGAAGGGTCTGTTTCCATGCTGTACATCTCTATGACGTATGCTTGCTTTTTAGACCATCGATGTTCAACTTGCATAAGACACTCTGTAATTAGAGTAAATCGGCTAAGATTGTCCCTTGGTCTGTTAAGAATAAGTTTCATTTTGCCTTTTACCTGTGCACATTCATTTTTGGAGCACTAGATAGGTCAGTCCAGGCTTGTAGAATTATCTGCAGTTACTGGTGTCACAGTAACTTTCTGTGATAGGCTGGCAGCTGTTGGGACATCTGCCTTTACCTTAATCCCAACCCCAGCCCAAGGTGCACTGTGCAATTTTTGTGAGGCACTCATTTTTTGTAGGTTTGGAGAACGTGACTATAGCTGTTAATCTTGTTAAATAATTCAACTTTAAAGGTAGCTGTGTCTATAAGCTTTCATTTTGAATTGCTTTTTTTTTGTTGTCATGTCAGACAGGTACTTTGTTTCGTAATTTGATTTAAAAACGCCGCATATTTTGTTGGTAGGACTGTCATAATGTTTAACATAACTTTACTGGAAAGCTGTTATAAGGTTTTGGGATTGCTTGATTTTCTTTATTTTTAAAATAATGCAAGAAGGTGCATTTCTGTAGCATCTTTCAGGATGTCTGAAAGTATTTTGGAGTCAAAGAAATACTCATTGAAGTGTTGAAAATGTTTTAATGTTGCAAACATATGCATGGTTTGATTCTACAAACTAATGAGATCGTGACCACTTAATCTATTTTTAGATGGAAAGTATGTATTGGACAGAACAGCAATGCAAACTCCACACTTTTGTTCTCACAATAGTGACATGGGTTTTTTTCTGCTCACATAGGCACTCTGACAGTACTCCTATTTATTGTTTAATTTGGAAGATAATCTAAAGCAGCTTAGCAATTTTGGCTTGTGAAATGCCAACCATTTGTAAAATTCACCAGATCCAAGATGGATCGAGCTGAATTTTTTTTTCTGATGTACCATGAAATCAGTGTATAAAAATTCATACACTCTCTGTTTCTATTTGAGATGCAATGTTCATGTCATTTAAAGACAGGTTGCCAAAAATATAAAGTAGTAAAATATATTGGATGTTTTCATATAAATCAGCTGCTGACTACATATCGAGATCAATTTGTTATAATGGTGTCAAAATGCTCAATGTTGTTATATGACTTATTATTCATTAAGGATCTAGAGGGCACAGACTGATGAAATGCACACTGGTGAACTATGCTATCATAAAAATGGATCAATTGCTGAAAAACTCATACCGATAGAAGAGAAACACTGACGTTTGAGTGATTTCAAGATGAGTATAGATTCCCTAAAAGACTTGTTTCTATTTCTATAACTGCTACTCTGCATTATTGCAGTCGAAGTTTTTGTATGGCGAATGCTGTTATTTGAACTCCTAATTTAGTTTATTTCTGGGTATTGTTATGTCCAGACCCTCAGTGACCTTCTCCACTTTGATTTTGTTCCAGATTGGATACCCCAAACATTAAACCCTCTGGTGAGGAGAGATGAACTGGCTCCCCTTCTTTATTCACCCTCCCACCCTTCCCATGTGGATATCTTTCTCCAAAACAAATTGTCTTATGCTTTTAAAGGAGCCAATTTAACCAGGCTTTCTTTAGTTAACAAAAATTGATTGATTGATTAGCTTTAGTAAACTACTTTAGTAAATTGCTTTAGTAAACCAGGAATGAGTTTAGTAATTAATAAGTATTAGAAGAATTAATAAAGCAACACACTTATGCACACTAGAAAAATGAGATGAGAAAGATGAAAATTGACACACAAGAGATATACAGGTTAGTTTCTGATTTATTTGTGAAGAGAGGACAACTGACTTGTGGTACAACTTATCAGTAGCATTGACATTAGGAGTTGAACTGTCAATTTTATGACTTGCAGCTTGCTTGAGATTCTGTTATTATGATTATTTTTGACTCTGATTGAATTCCAGCATTCAGACAAAGTGTCCGTTTGTCAGATTGTTTCTTTATTGTCTGGTTTACTAAGTAGCTGACTTCTCACAATCAGTGAGAATATCCTGCAACACAGGGCTGAATAGGGCATAGTTTTTCAACTGTGACCTTTCTGGCATGCTAATCTTGCATCCAGGCTGGTATGCAGAAGGACGTTCAGCCTTGCTAGCACACACCTGTAGATTTGTAACTGGCTTTTTAATCCCTTGTGTGTTATTCAAGGGGGAAAACACAAAATGTGCCTACGATTGACCTATAATCTTAGGAGGAGAAAGTGAGCTCTGCAGATGCTGGAGATCAGAGCTGGAAATGTGTTGCTGGAAAAGCGTAGCAGGTCAGGCAGCATCCAGGGAACAGGAGAATCGACGTTTCGGGCATAAGGGCTTATGCCCGAAACGTCGATTCTCCTGTTCCCTGGATGCTGCCTGACCTGCTGCGCTTTTCCAGCAACACATTTCCAGCTATAATCTTAGGAGTAGGCTTGCATCTTGTTATCTTTGTAGTCATAAAAGATCACCGTTCAGTCTGTTTTGATTTACCTCTTCTCCCTTTGCAGGTTTGTTCTTTGAAGATGCTTTTCATCTTTAAGTGTAACTTTCAGTGCATCCTTCTTTCCAGGCAGCCACTTAATTTACATCCACATCCATTGTTGACCCTACAAGACCTCTTCTACAAAGCATGTTTTGGAATTATAATTATAGAAGTGTCCTTAGTACTTCAGGGTTCTGGCCCATGATTATGACAATATCTTTTATGATCTACGCTTAATTCCTCTGCTCTACTGAATTGTCTTTAAGTACAAGTAAGTATTTCCACTATGTTTATGCATCTTAGAAAGGAATGTATAAACAAGTTTTTAAAAAATAATGTATCCAACATGGGTTTGGTACGTTTTGGCGCAGCTGTTTGGGTGCCAGTGTTTTGGCACGGCCGTTTGGGCGCCAAACAGATTTGGCGCCAGCCCATTTGGTGACGGATGTTTTGGCGCTAAGAACATTTCTTCATTTGTAAATCTGTCTGTATGGACAGCCAACTAAAGCTACGTTACAGCTTTTAGTGATTAACAGATTTAATGTTTTTATTTTTCAATAAAATTACAGTTTTAAAACTTTTTAAAGTTCTACCTTTGAATGATGATGAATCAATCAACATTTTTTTTCCTGTCGCCAACATCTGTCGCCAAATCAGCTGGCGCCCAAACTGCTGCGCCCAATTGTCCCATAACGATCCAACACAGTCTCCTTTCCTTTTAGTTGGCCTAACGATCAGCCAGACCTTTGTGGCCTCTCATCCCTATTATCTTCCTCCTCTTTCCTAGTTATAATATCCATTTTTAAGTCCAAGGTGTGGAAACGTAACACGTTAGCCATCGGTCCCTAGTTCTGGTTTCATTAATTCAAAAACCCCCTCCTTCATTCAGGAGCACAATTCATTTGGAGACCTTGGAGAAATTGGCTTATTATTTAATGTGGGCAATTAGACAACAGCATTTTTCTTGGATAAACAGCGGTTACTTCGTTCACAGGATAAGGGAGACTGTGCTAAAGGCATTTACACTGCAGGAGATAATTTAAGGAAATTCCTTGGGATCTTTGGGAATTGCAATGTTCTTGTTTATAATGCATTAATCTACACTAGTCATCTGGTACTTTTGGCCTTTAATAGGTTAGCCTTTGTACCAATAAGCCTACCATGTTCTGTAGATTGGACTAGGGATAAAATGTAGCAGACCTTGAACAGGATTTGCTTTATTCTGCAAACCCAGTTTGATACTTCTAAAATGTGATTTCGCATTTCAAATATACTGTCTCTATGACAGACTCTCAGGCTTGTTAAACTTGTGTGTTTATGCATTGAAGTCTTTACAGTATGGAATATATGCGATTAAAGCATTTTGGGGTTATGGAATAACATTAGAGGTCCTAACCAGAGTTGTGTGTACTGCATTTTCATTTGTATCTGAGACATAAAACAAGCTAAAAATAGTATTAGGACAAAAAGGTGCACATTTTCAAATCCATTCATTAGAAATTATGGGCTGATAGTTAAGAGTCCAGAATAAAATGGTGCATTGTCAATTGTTATGCGAAACGTTCATTTATGAAAAAACAAAAGAACTGCAGATATTGGAAATCAGCACCTTTTCCTATGTCCTTACCCCAGCTCCTAATCACCAGACCTTGTCATCAAACACAATCTCACACAACTGATTGTCAGATATGAATAGTCCCCATTAGCAGCCTTTCATTCTACAGGCTGTCCTTTACCCACTCTGTCCAACTGTTTTTCTCTCTCTCTTTGGAATCCATTTCCATATATCATTTACTCCAGCCCTTTCCCCACCATTCCATCTTCTGCATGAATACCAATCTTTTCCTAGCTGCCACCAGTTCTGAAGTGGAGGTGCCAGTGTTGGAATGGGTTGGACAAGGTCAGAAGTCAGACAACACCAGGTTATAGTCCAACAGGTTTAATTGAAATCATAAGCTTTTGGAGCATTGCCCCTCTGTCAGGTGAAGTCTTATGAAGGGGCAATGCTCAAAAGGTTTGTGATTTAGAATAAACCTGTTGGACTATAGCCTGGTGTCATCTGACTTCTGACCAGTTCTAAAGGATACTGGAACTGAAATGTTAACTCTGCCTTCTCTTCACAGATGATGCTAGACTTGCTGAGATTTTCCAGCAATTTTTGTTTTTGTAACATTCATTTATGAATGTTCTTTTAAAGTTTGTAAATCTCACTGCATTCATTGTGCATTTAAAGGCAATTGCAATTATCTCAATGTTTTACGTCACCTGTAGTTTCTGTGTCAGTTCTTCACATCTCCACCCAACCACACTTGCAATTGCACAATAATCAGCACCTTTTGTCTATGTTTGGTCCAGATGTCAGTGTCTGCAGGAAACCTGTATAACAGGCAGGAACACTACAAAGTTTGGAGCTGCCACTCGCCTTCCCAGCTCACTTGTGTGGTCTCTTATGTTTTTTTCTGGCACCCTGAATACCTGTTCTCGTCAGTGAACTGAATTATATTCTCCTGCCTCAGCCTGTGCACAAATATCCCGGCACACTCGGCTCTTGCTGCTGGTTGTATTTCCAAAGATAGATTAGCACTTTGGGCTTTCCATTTCCTGGCACTGTTCGACAGCATTGATCCTTTAATCCAACAGCTACTGTGGGGCCTGTGACAATATTCCAGATTACTGGTGCTTTCAGATTTGGAATTCCTTGGTGGAGAGGTTCCAATTTGGAAGCTTTTGTACAGGATAAGTAATTGAATCCTGGGGAAAAAAAAGTGACATTGAGTGTAAATAATCCTGCAGAATTAAATTGTTAACTAATTCAATATAAAGTTGCCAGTCAGATCTCCTTCTGATTCTTTAAATTTATTCTTAATGCAGAAGTGCAGTGTTTGCAACAGGGGGTGCTGAATTTAATGAGCACTGAAATCCACACTTACTACGGATGTTGGAAGAAGATAATATAACAGAGGGCTCAACTGCCATATACTATACTGGCAATTACACAGTGATTATTCACTAACGTGCCATGTTTTACAATATTCTTCAAAAGGCAGTAGATAACTTATTTGTCAAGTAGTGGGTAGAGTATGAAAGTTGCTATCAGAAGGTTATATGTACTAATGATACTTTCAAGAAGTTAGATTAATGCTTCCGAAACTGCTTTCCATTATGACCTCATTTTAACATTTGAGATTGAGTTAACTCCAGATGCCAGCAAAATCAGAACACTGATCTAGCATGGTGGTATTCAGTATATAATCGTCCAAGCTTGGATCACAATGCATCATGTAGATGTGAAAATCTGCACTTTTTAAAGTATTTCATACAATACCATTGTATGTGCGTGCAGATACAACCGAGCCTCCATATTGTCGAGTGACGAGATACAGTGAAACTCTTCCTCCCAGACTCCATCCCCCATTTCTCAGTAATCAGCCCCGTCTCCACCACCACCTATGCACACCCGTAAGCCCTCTTCTGTTGCCATTAATAAATACTGTTTCCGCACATAGTTTGGCAACCTTCTATGCTGGATACATACAAGACAGGAACAGAACATTTCACTGAAAGCATGAGATTAAGTTATGTAAGGAGAGATGTGTGGAGCATAAGCACCAGCTGTTGGGCCAAGTGACTTGTTTCTATGCTGTAATTCTGAGTGACTGTCAAGCATTACACCAGGATATTTTGGCTAAATTAATACTCAGATTTATTTGTTTCTGGGATATTAGAAACCATATGTTATAACAAGGAGCCAAAGTGTTAGGATTTAAAAGATTGAAACAGTTCAGAAAAGGTTAACATATCCTTTTCTAGGGTAATTTCCTCTTCCATAGTTCATTATGCAACATTGTTTTAATGGAAAGAATTTTGAGAAGGTAATTTCAGAATTTACAGTTGTAAGTGGGTAACATAGTTCTTGTATCAACCTACAAAATTCAGTGATAAATAAATTTCATAGGAACTGAATGGAGGATAGTCATTTGGTGGTACAGAACTCAAGTATTGCTGAAAAAAGAATCACATTTTGTTGAAGCATTTTGTCTTATACTTACCAGGATAATTTGCACAAAACACCAAAGTAAAGGGAAAACAACATTTAAACTGCGTGAGGGAGAGTCAAAATTGGTGAAATGAAGATATTGAATATCAAAAGAACATGAAACTCCAAGTGAGTGAGGGCCATTCTGTAGCTCAAGACTCCCACACCTCGACTGCATGTATGATTATTCTACCAGACACACCCACCCACACTATTATTGGTCTACTTGAGAAATAGTATTGACTTTCACAGTGGTACTTAATATTCTGCTTTGTAATAGTTCTATGTAGACTGAAGATCAATACTTTGTAACAGGTCACCAAAGAATATATTTCATTTTTGGTCAAAAGCACAAACAGTGGGAAGCCCCGAGAAGTGAATGAGCTGTGAAAGGGATTGAAAGATTACAAGGGATTGTAATCTACTTTGAATAATTTTAGAAAAATTTAGTAAAAATCCAGAGCTCAACTGTCTATTTGACCTAAACTGATCTATACTGTTATTCATTTTCCGACACAAGCCTCTTCTGATTCTTGTTCATCTAACGAGCATGTTGAATTAAAATACATATGACTGTATACCTCCTTCACTAATAAATCTGTGAACAATTAGCCACCGGATGACATTGAGGATAGTTATCAGAAAATATAGGATGTATAACTGCCTTTGAACAGTTCTTGATTTTCTTTGTATCTCATAAAGCTTTATATGAAGCCTTTGGGACCAGTGGAGCAGAATGAATAGCAGGGACTGTAGGTACATGGATTGGCTTGTGATAGAACTGAGAAAGCAGAGCTGAGGGGTGGAATACTCTCTGAATTTAGGCATGTGCCAGTAAGATGTAATTATGTAATAGGGGAAGTTGGTGCTAGTTTGTTTTTATTTGATGCTAAAACATATGAAAAAGAATAATGTAAGGACAACTTTTGTCCTCTTGTAGTTGAGTGACTGGGAGCTTATTTTGTTTCTATGTTTAGTGTTCTTTGACATTTACAAAAGATTTGATGTAATATTCTTAAATGCATTTGTAGGATATTTAATTAGTTCCAACAGAAATATGTCCTGCAGGTACTTTATTTCAGTTGCTTCTATCATATACACAGTATAATCCCTTGTTTGAGGCTCTATAGTCAAATGCTGTAGCAATCCTCTGTGATTTGGAGGTCATTAAAATACGTGAATCATCAAAAAATCTTTTTGCTATCTTGTCTAATGCAATTGATTCATTACCAAAAGTAGTTGGTGAGCTTTAATAAACTCTATAGTTTGGAGAGCTACAAGCTGCCCCTGATTTCATTGGCACTCTTGCTGTACACAGTACCTTGGGAATCTAAGGGAATGGCAAAATACTGCACAAATATTTCACATGGAAGGTTACTTTCAAACTCATAATCACCAGTCCTTTGTGCCAGATTGCATTGTGTCAAAATGTGTCTCTTAATTATCCCTACTTATCCCTACTTATCCCTACTGACTGTGAAAAACCTGTTTCACCTGAGCTTAATCTTTTGTTGAAGTAGCTATTTTTACCTTGAGCTGTAGAAATTTTCTATGTTTGTTTATGTGACATTACATTTTTAAAAAATTTGAATGACATTTGCAGTAGCTTTGAAGATTGCTGTGTGGAAGTGGAGATTGTAGCTCAGTACAAATTTCTGGCTAGATGCCATGTTTGTGGCCTAGAGGGCCATTCAGCTGCAACCTATTCACCTTTTCTTGTCAGTGGAGCTCTGGAGAGGCTTTCACAAAGCTAGAATTGCAGCACTGGTTTTGAATGCAATATTAACCTTCCCTGTAGCATCTTAGGTCCCTCTATATAATCCAGAAATCTGTTATTGGAAGGTAGAACAAGCAAATAGGAGACAGGGGGCAGTGGTTAAGGCTAAAATCGAATTTCTCTTTTCAGATTAAGAACTCTGAGTATATTAAGTAGAAAGGATGAACGTAATATAGTTGATCAGAGATGAAGAGTTGTTCTTGGGCTGCAGAGGTCATTGTGCATGATTTATTGTCTCTTGCTAAAGTGCAACTGTTGGTTGTTTAGTATTTTTCTTTCATTTTGTTCCTCAACAAAATTATCTAATCTACTTTAAGAGCCAGGTAATTTCTTGAAGTTGAGAATAGGGAGATTGATGTATTGGATTTTTTGCTTGGACACGTTTGGACCAAAAATAGCGCAGGTTGTTTTATCAGGTAAATCAGTAGATCATGTAAGGGATGAGAGATTGTGGGCAAGAAACCAAGGGAAATATGGTAATTTCTTCGAAACACATCCATATGAATCCAGCTTCAGTGACAACTCAAATACTTTGAGAGGAAAAATAGCTTGCTTTGTTTTTAAAATTCGTTCTTCATTCTATTTACAGAACCCTGTGTTGATGGAATATTTTTCCTCCATCAATCATTTTGTGTGTGCATCAAAGATTGTACAAAGCTATAATATCTTATCTATGTAGACGGGATTTGGCAAAATGTCAGATCAGCAGATATTGGAGAAGTATTGCATCGCAAAGAAACTGAATAATACAGTTGTGTTTAAGTCGCATTGTTCATTATCTAAGGATGTTCTAAAGTGCTTTACAACGAATTAAATATTTTAAAAGCATATCTATTGTTTGTATTGAAGTGTACCTGTATCCAATTTGCTTAGAGCATGGTGTGTCAAGCAATAATGAGGTGACTAGATAATTTGCTTTAATGTTGTTGGTTGAGGGATGAGTGTTGAGCAGCACATCAGGTAAAATTCCACTGCTCCTCCCTGAACAAGTGTCATGCCATCTTTTATGATATCAGATAGAGTTTTGGTTTAATGTCTGACTTCAATGATGTCCCATCCGACTGAGCAGCACTATCTCAGGACTGCATTAGAGATTCAGTCTAAAGTTTATAGTCAGTTCTTAGTTCTCTGGAGTTTAAATTAAACTCACTCCCTGGATCTGAGGTGAGTGTGCAAGCAACCTGAGCTAAACCATCTGATAAATTTATAATTAAGAGACACATTTTGACACAATGCTGCTGGTCTGATTAGTTGGCAGGGATTTAGCACAAATGTCATCTGGGCAGAGCACAATGGTATCTGATCCTTAACACAAAATTCCAAATGTGCTTCGCTGAAGCAGTGTTAAACAAAACCAAATAATATATCAAATTACCAAAAGTTTGATGAATGAAGTAGAGCTTTAAAAATATCTTAAAAGAGAAAAAATGAGTTGGCGAGATGTTTAGGTTCAGGGAGGGTATTCCAGAACATAGATCTTCGGCGCCTGAAGATATTACCACCAATGCTGGATAAGTAGGAATAGGCTGTAAATAGAGGAATGCAGTTATTTTGATGGATTAGAGCTGTAGAAGAGGAGTAAGGCATGTAGTGATTTTAAAATGAAGATGAGAATTTTTTAAGTCAGTAAATGTCTTGACTGGGAACCACTGTAGGTCAGTGAGTATAGGGGGTGCAAAGTATACAGGACTTGATGTGTTAAGACAGGTAGGAGTATTTTGGATGACCTCAAGTTTGTGGACCAGATATCACAGCCCAATCTTGTCCCATCTGCCAGCACCCGGCCCATATCCCTCCAAACCTTTCCTATTCATATAGCCATCCAAATGCCTCTTAAATGTTGAAATTGTACCAGCCTCCACCACATCCTCTGGCAGCTCATTCCATACATGTACCACCCTCTGCATGAAAAAGTTGCCCCTTAGGTCTTTTTCTTATCTTTCCCCTCTTACCCTAAACCTATGCCCTCTAGTTGTGGACTCCCTGACCCCAAGGAAAAGACTTTGCCTATTTACCCTATCCATGCCCCTCATATACGGTCACCCCTCAGCCTCCGACGCTCCAGGGAAAACAGCCCCAGCCTGGTCAGCCTTTCCCTATAGCTCAAATCCTCCAACCCTGGCAACATTCTTGTAAATCTTTTCTGAACCCTTTCAAATTTCACAACATCTTTCCGATAGGAAGGAGACCAGAATTGCACGCAATATTCCATCAGTGGCCTAACCAATGTCCTGTATAGCCGCAACATGACCTCCCAACTCCTGTATTCAATACTCTGACCAATACCAAATGCCTTCTTCACTATCCTATCTACCTGCGACTCCACTTTCAAGGAGCTATGAATCTGCACTCCAAGGTCTCTTTGTTCAGCAAGACACCCTAGGACTTTACCATCAAGTATATAAGTCCTGCTAAGATTTGCTTTCCCAAAATGCAGCACCTCGCATTTATCTGAATTAAACTCCATCTGCCACTTCTCAGCCCATTGGCCCATCTGGTCCAGATCCTGTTATAATCTGAGGTAACCCTCTTCGCTGTCCACTACACCTCCAATTTTGGTTTCATCTGCAAACTTACTAATTGTACCACTTATGCTCGCATCCAAATCATTTATGTAAATGACAAAATGTAGAGGGCTCAGCACCGATCCTTGTGGCACTCCACTGGTCACAGGCCTCCAGTCTGAAAAACAACCCTCCACCACCATCCTCTGTCTTCTACCTTTGAGCCAGTTCTGTATCCAAATGGCTAGTTCTCCCTGTATTCCATGAGATCTAACCTTGCTAATTAGTCTCCCTTACTGAAGTCCATATAGATCACATCTACTGCTCTGCCCTCATCAATCTTCTTTGTTATTTCTTCAAAAAACTCAATCAGCTTTTCAATCCTCTTTTTTACTGGTTCATTGAGATCATCAGATTCGCAGGTCATGAAGACAAAATTAAGGATTTTAGCAGGAGATGAGCTAATATATGTTAAATGAGCTAATGAGTTGGGTGAGATTGTTGTGGCAAATACCTATATTCTCGAGTAATCATCAATCTCATGTATACTCCCTATTTTTGGCCAACTAATCTGGAATTTTCCACATACCTCGTGTAAAAGTCGACCATAGTTCTTCACAGATAACAGATCACCATTTATGAGTTAGTGTGCTGGATATCACGTCCCGTTCCAGCTTTCCAGTCTGCCGGTTGTTCTTCTCCGCTCCCGGTCTTCCAGTCCACTGGCTGTTGTGTTCCACTCCGGTTCCACTCCGGGTTTTCATAATTACCATAATTCATTATTTATTTTTCTCTATTCGTTTAGAGATCAATTGGGCTTCTGCTAAAGATACAGTATAAAGTTTGGTGGGCATGAAATTCAGTCCCTAGAAAGTAGTATCCATGTAATAGTTGGCCCCATAAATTTAATCTTAAAAAGTAGTCAAGAGGAATTTGACTATTACTCGCGTATGTACTGTATGTATTTGGAACTTCATTTTTTGACAGGGAGGGGGGTGGGCAGCAGGTGGCAGGAAGGTGGGGTGATCAAATATGATACCAGAGGTTGTGAACAGACCTGCTTAATTTTATGCTGTTGTCAAGAAGAGGGATGGGGTTAGCTGAAGAACAGAGTTTGGATTGGGGGCTGAGAAAACTAACTGCATTCTCCACAATGTTCAACTGGAGAAAATACAGTAAGCCAACAGCCAGTGCATCCTAATGAGTTTAGATTTTGGGTATTGTGAACTGCAAGACCATCACATTGGAATCTAGTGCTAATTGAGTCATCTACAGATACATTCCATAAACCTTTCAGTTTGCTTTGTCTGGTTTCAGTGAGTTTGCTTTTGACAGAAAATTAATATAAAAATGGCTTGGAATATATATGGAAATAAATGATCAAATTAAGTATGCTCAAATAAATGCTCACTCATCCTCCACCTTCAATATGATAAATGCTACTCTTCTAATCAACCTATTCAGAGATGTTATTACACACCTCTGGACCACATGGGACTTGAACCTGGGCCTTCCGGTTCAGTGGTTGCACAGTATGACTGTGCCACAAGAGGGCCCCCATATGATAAAGGCTATTGAGATTTAATATTACCAAATCAGTTTATTTGACAGATAAATTGAATTAAGTTGACTTCTTATAGCCATTTTGCTGTTGAATTGTACTTGATCAAAATGTTCTCATTCTAATTATTTAAACGCTCCTTTTTAAAACAAATTGTGTCCATTGTAAACAATAAAACTGCATCAGTAACTTTTAGAGTTTGAACAATATGAGCAGCTGTAATCCTGATGTGAAAATGCCTTGAAGCAAGCATTGCACCAATGCACAAAGGAATGATTTGGAATTACATGAACTGTTAAAATTCCTGCCTGATAATACTGCTAAACATTGGAGAAGTGATGCCCTGTATATGTTTCTGAAAGGTAGACGCTACTTGACTGATCTTGTAGAATTATTGGAAAAATTAATAAAGAAAATAGTTAATGGAAGTGTAAAGCACATGGTTTACATGCATTACCAAAAGATAATTTGTAAGGTAATAAACAATGGCAACTGAAATTAAACGGGATACTATCACATGGATTAAAGGAGGTTTGATGGATAGTGAGAAAAGGATTGTGTTTCTTGTTTGGCGTCTTCTCCTGAAACTACTAATTTTTCCTGGGGAACATATCCGTGAGCAGTGATCCTTCTTCGGTATGTTGCTCAATCCTCCATTCTTTAGTTAGACCTCAGAGTTAACAATTAGGGGAAAAATCTTAGCCAGACCCAAACCTGTGCTCCATTGATGCCCACACATGTTTACAGCCAATATCTTTGCCCAGCATTCAGGGTAGTGATCCTGGTTGTTTTTCTTACCTTGAACAGCAATATGTACTGTTACTGAAGCAAACTATGGTATCTCATTAGCTAATTTAATATATTTGGTAATGAACTACTGCACCCGTTTCCATTTGAAGTAGGCTCTGATTACAATAGATACATGCCAGATGTTTTTTTAATTTGAGTATGGTTGTCACTTTTTTTAAAGTCCTTAGTCTTTCTACCCTAAAAGTAAGAGAATTCTGTCTGAGGCATATTTTCTGTGTGCTATTGATTGATTTAAAAGTGTAAAATGCAAATTGAATCTTATCCCTGTGTAAGAACATTCAAATTGGCTCCCTCAACTCTTGTGAATTAAAGCCTGTCAACTTATCTTGATGAAAGACATCCTCTGGCTTTGAAGTAACTGTCTTCCACAATATTTGATACTGAATCATGTGCACCACTGGGAACTGGGCTGGCATTTTGTTTCATCTTATGCCTGAGCCTTTCTTAGAACAGTCTCTCTGACCATGGCTGCCAAATGTAACATGAACAACCTGAAAGAATCTCCTCAACTGATGGCAAGCTGCAAAGAGCCATTACCTCAAATCTTTGCAGTTTTATTAAAATAAAAATCAAAGACCAAGGAAACTTGTAACCTAATGCAGGCTTTAGATTTGTTTTTCAAAGTAGACATTAATGTTTGACAGCTGTTGTATACTAATTTGAATTTGTGCCTACATTAATTTCCATAAACATACACATGAGTGAGTCCTTATGAAAAAAAAAGGATATAGTAATTTAATCAATATCGAAAGTGAGTTAAGGCTAAGAATGACCTCATGGAACCTTCATGATTCTTCACTGGTTTGATACAGCACAGAGATGATTGTTTGTTTGAGTGATCAGAACTAGAGGGCCATAAGATAAAATAGTCTCTAATAAATCCAGTTAGTAATTCAGATGAGTATTCTCTATCCAGAGTGATTAAAATGTGAAAATCTCCACTGCACAGTATAGTTAAAGCAAATAACTTGATGCATTTAAGGGGAATCTAGATAAATACATGAACATGAAATGATGAGAAGAATGTACAGATAGGGTTAAATGATATGGTGGGGAGCAGACTAGTGTAGAACAACATTGGCAGCGACCTGTCAGGCTAATTGGAATCTACTGTATAAATACAACTGGGTGGAGATGTAAGCTGTGATGAGGATGCCGAGCTGCTGACCCCTTTGTGGGCAGCACAGTGGCTCAGTGGTTAGCACTGCTGCCTCACAGCACCAGGGTCCCTAGGTTCGATTCCAGCCTCAGACAACTGTCTGTGTGGAGTTTGCATATTCTTCCCATGTCTGGGTTTCCTCCCACAGTCCAAAGATGTGCAGGTCAGGTGAATTGGCCATGTTAAATTGCCCATAGTGTTAGGTGCATTAGTCAGAGGGAAATGGGTCTGGGTGGGTTACTCATCAGAGGGTCAGTGTGGACCTGTTGGACCAAAGGGCCTGTTTCCACATTGTAGGGAATCTAATCTAATAAAATGCTTCATTGTGATTTGGACAAGTTACGCGAGTGGGCAAACACAGGGCAGTGGGGTATATTGTGGAAAAATGTGAGGTTATCCACTTCGGTTGAAAAAAAAATGAAGACAAATTATTATCTGACTAGCTATAACTTGAGAGAGGGAAATATGCAACAGCACCTGTGTCCTCATACAGCAGTCACTGAATGTAAGAAGAGACAAATGGTATTCAAGTATTGGAGCAGGGATGTCTTGCTGAAATTAGACAGGGCCTAGGTGGGACCACACCTGGAATATTGTGTGTAGTTTTGATCTCCTTATCTGACAAATATTTTCTTGCTGTAGTGGGAGTGCAGTCAAGGTTTACTAGACTGATGCTTGGGAAGGATGACTGACATATGAGGAGAGGTTGAATCAGTTATAATCACTGAAGTTCAGAAGAGTGAGGGAGGATTCTCATAGAAGCGTTAATAATTCTAACAAGACACGGTGGTTCAGTGGTTAGCACTGCTGCCTCACAGCGTCAGGCTGTATTGTTAAAAGATTAAATTGGACTATCTGTTTGGACATTGATGTAATATTAAAAGGTTAAACTGCACTGACTGAATATTCTGGAAGTAGGTGGAGACGATATTCATGCAGGAATGCGAATGAGTCTCACTCAGTTTAAACAGTCATTTGCTGCTACTCCCCTACTGTTATCAACTATGATTCAGTCCCTTACATTCAGACATGCTTTCATAGCCATCTCCTGTAGTAGGACATATCTCACCTACATTGTCTTGGTGAATCACTGAGTCAAGAAATCTTCTGCATAAATTCCCCAGGATTAGGGCATTTATATTAACATTAGCTCTGAGGATGACATCACCCTACCATTGTACTTGAGGTAATGTGGTTATGGGGGGTGTGGGGGAGGGGAGGGGGGTGTTGGGAGTGGTCAGAGTATCTGTGAGCATTACCAACTGGCCTGTATGAAGGGGATGTTGTTTGTTCAGGGCCTCTTTGACTCGACTTCACATGCCTGTGATGAGGTCAAAAGGGGTCATCTAGCTTGTACAAGCTTTAATAAACTTTAACTGTTTGCGGAAGTTGGTGTGTGCAAATTGCATCTCGTGTGTGAAGCCTCGGGAAAAGAACCTAACAAGGGACCTGGGTTTAAGTCCAGATTCGGGCGACTGTCTGAGTGGAGTTTGTACATTCTCTCCGTGTCTGCTTGGGTTTCCTCCGGTTTCCTCCCACAGTCCAAAGATGTGCAGGCTAGGTGAATTGGCCATGCTAAATTGCCCATAGTGTTCAGAGATGTTTAGGTTAGTGCATTAGTCGGGGAAATGTAGACTAATATGGTAATGGAATTGGTCTGGGTGGATTACTCTTTGGAGGGTTGGTGTGAATGTTTTGGGCCAAATGTCTATTTCCATACTGTAGGAATTCAATGAAGACTGGACAGAACAGATGCAGGAATGTTGCTCCTGATGGTGGGGTTATCTAAGAATATGGGGATCAGCTGTTTAGGATTGAGATGAGGAGGCATTTCTTCACCCAGAAAGTGGTGAGCCTGTGGAATTCACTATCACAGAAAGCAGTTGAGGCCAAAGCATTGTTTGATTTTAAGGAGGAATTGGACAGAGCACTTGGGAATAAAGGGATATGGAGGGAAAGAGAGAACAAGCTGTTGCATTGGATGAACAGCTATGATCATAATGAATGGTGGAATGGCTGAATTGCATACTCTTGCTTCTATTTTCTGTGTTCCTTTGCTGCTTCCAGGCGAGATCATGGGATTGGCTGTAGGCCGAATTTGCTTTATGGAAGAGCTCACTGGTATCTTCTTCGCAGAGAGTACACTGCAAATGTATGAGAATTAGTTTACAACCTTGAAATTATTGCTAACAGTGATAATGTCTGATGCTTCATAGCATGTGCCAGTAGGGTAAAATTTTTTGAGAGTGTGGTGCTGGAAAAGCACAGCAGGTCAGGCAGCATCCGAGGAGCAGGAGAATCGATGTTTCAGGCATAAGCCCCTCATCCCTGATGAAAGGCTTATGCCGGAAACGTCAATTCTCCTGTTCCTCGGATGCTGCCTGACATGCTGTGCTTTTCCAGCACTTCACTGTCTATTCTGATCTCCAGCATTTGCAGTGCTCACTTTTTCCTGGGCAAAATGTTACCACAATTTGACTATTTGGGAAGTTTCATGGAGAGTTCCTTTCCTGTACCTTAGTGACCTTTCTCATGTAATTTAATGCTCAGTAACAGCAGAAGTACACTCTGGTGCTGGGATCTTATGCCTTTTTTGCTGCAGCCTCCATATTTATATGCCAGCTGCAGACCATTCATAGGCTGCAAGCCTGCTCTGAAGTAGCCTAGTCTGAAGGAATGCCCAGCAGTGCTAGGAAAACCTTTATGACCTTGGAAACCCTGAAGATTAAGTGCTGCCATACCTGCCTGCTGTCTCACAGTCATTCTAACTCTGGCATTGCACCCACCTCCATCCAAAGCCTATTGTCTTTCACTCCTGATATTTCATGCAAGATCTTCCCTAAATAGCTGTCACCCATCTCAACTTGCAGAAATGTCCAGTGACTTTTCAATTTTGTCTGCTGTAATGCTTAAAGAATTGGGGAGTCACAAGACACCCTTGCTTTAGATCACTGGTTATTTTAAAGACATTTGATATCTTTTATGCAAGCATAAACACCTTGAATCATGTAGAATTTTTGACAAATTTGTTTGGACAGCCTAGCTTGGATATCAAGTCCCATAGACCAGGTCAATTCACACTATCAAAAGCTTTAGCATAGGTCACTGTTAGGTCTATGAACAGCACATACAGATCCTGATGTTGTTGCCTGCACTGTTTGAAGTTGTCTTGCTGCAAGCACCATATTGATGTCCCAAGGTTAGCCCTAAAACCACATTAATTCCAGCACTATGTGAACTACCAAACTGTCTAATAAATGGGTTAATAAGATCCTTGTTAGGATCTTTTTTGCATTTGAGAGATTGATGCTTGGTACTTGTCACATTGGTTTTCAGATCCTTTCTGTTTCCAGATGCTGACTTTGTTGAGAAATGTGAAGTGTAAATGTAGAGAGTCTGCTAACAATCTTCAAGAGTATCTGGCATGAGGAAAAATTTGCAAATTTCAATAAATTCTCTGCATTAAAAAAAAACAGTTATCTAAAAGAACGTCTGTCTCTTCCTCTTTCCATGGAGGAGATTTTTTTTGATTCATTCACAGAATGATGTTGTCGCGGACTAGACCAACATATATTGCCCATCCCTAATTAGCTCGAGGTCAGTTAAGAGTCAACCACATTGTCATAGGTCTGTCGTCACATGTAGGTGAGACCAGGATTAGGATCACAGTTTCCTTTCCTCAAGAAAACTTCTCCTGGAATGTCATCTAGGCCAGGGCTTAATCTTGTTTGATTCATTTGATGGACTTTATCACTCATCAGGGGAGCCAATGACTGAGTGGCTTTATTGTTGGCCTGTTAATCCAGCGACCCAAGTAATGTTCAAATGTTGCCATGGCAGATGGTGGAATTTGAATTAGATAAAAATCTGAAATGAAGAGTCCCATGGTGACTGTGAATCTGTTTTCAATTATCAAAAATACCCATCTGGTTCACTAATGTCCTTGAGGAAAGGAAACTATCATCCTTAAATGGTCTAGCCTAATCATGACTCCAGAACTATGACAATGTGGTTGACTCTTAACTGGCCTCTAGGCAATTAGGGATGAGTAATAAATGTTGGCCTAGCCAGCGACACCCACATCCTGTGAATGAATAAAAAAACTTCTCTATGGATCATGTAAGAGACAGACTTTCTTTTAGGTAACTGATTTTTTTTTGATGCAGAGAACTTATTGAAATTTGCAGTTTCTCCATTTAAATAGCTTGGAGAAATGCTCATGCTACCTTGCAATTAGAGCTACCTTATCATTTTATTTCCATTATTGTTAGGGTAGGAGCCAGTATTATCATGAACAGGCTATATATAGTCTTCGGCACATTAGGAAAGCACAGCTCTGGCCTCCCAGCTATACGAGGCATACGCAGACCCAATGGAAATGAAAAAAGGCCTGTGACAACACTGATTGGAACATTTGTTGCCAGACAGAAGTGGGGATGAAACTGACTTGATTTGTAGATGTTTTGTATCTTAAAGGCTGTGAAAATGATACATGTGCTTTTTCAGATCAGTGAAGAACATAAACCATGACTATTCTGATGACATTGTTTGGTGCCATAACAGAATAACAATGTGCGATTGAACTCTGTGTGTGTCTGACAGTCTAAGATTAAAGTATGTGTATTTAGTTGAATGTTGCTGCAAGTGACCAAATATGTCTAATGCTAGCAATAATTGGAGTTTATGTGCCTCATGGCACAGTGGCTCAGTGGTTAGCACTGCTGCCTCACAGCAGCAGGGTCTCCGGTTTGATTCTAGCCTTGGGTGACTGTCTATGTGGGGTTTGCCTGTTCTCCCTGTGCGTGCGTAGGTTTCCTCCGGGTGCTGCAGTTTCCTCCCATAGTCCAAAGATGAATTGGCCATGCTAAATTGCCCGTAGTGTTAGGTGCATTAGTCAGAGGGAAATGGGTCTGGGTGGGTTACTCTTTGGAGGGTTGTTGTGGACTGGTTGGACTGAAGGGCCTATTTCCACATTGTAGGGAAACTAATCTAATCTAATTAAGCGATGGATTATTGTCTTGCTGGCAGATTAAGGTTGAAACTTCTGCCAATAGTAATGTAAAGATTGAATAAGTGTTTCTGAATGTTATATTACGTTTAGAATGTTTTCCAACTCAATTTGCCTTATGCAATGTTACTGAATTGAAATAAAGTTTGATTATTTTTAGAAAATTAGTCATAAATAATCAGAAAACTGCAATTCAATATATGGAGCTCTGAAATTATTTGCAGGCATTTTGTACTGTAGGCCCTGATTTGGTCTGACCCAACTAAATTATTATTGGATTTTTAAAGAAAGCTGCCTGGCACAAAATTGTGTTGGAAATCAATAGGTTTATTTTGTATATTTTGGCTACATTTATACTTTCAGTAAACACAGCTGCTTTATTTGAGAAGTACTGAAATTTTATAACTGGCAACATTCCTAAGTAAGAACTAGATGGCACTATCTGCACTCCGAATTCATAGAATCTTGTATCTGTTCAAGAACAAGAAATCATAGCTTCCATGACACAAAACTATCTCACTTCAGCAACCTCTGCTTGGAAAGGTTTACTAGTTTGTTTTTCTGATTTTTGAATCTTTTCAAGTTCTCATCCTATCCAACAAGCACTTTCCTACAATTAAGATAAATATGAATCAGTAACTTTGGATGCTAGAACTCAAAGCCATACCTTGCTCAAAGCAAATTCAAATATCAAAGAAAAAAATGGGAATTATTTACTTAAGAGTTGTTACTTGGCTTAAAAACCTATTTACAGAATGTGGAAAGCATACTTAGTCTTTTTTAGTACACTAGTTTCACTTTACATACTGATAATTCTTTTTGGGGAGGGCATTTCCTGAATTTCTGACACTCTAAACAGTGATGGGATTAAAGAATTATGAATGGTAGTTGTTGACTTTTTCTGAAAGATATATTGTACCTGTTGCATTATGCTTTGTTCTGTGCTAATTAGTATTTACCTGTGTCCATTGTGCAGTCCTGAATTTTTCTATCACATTAAAATCAAGAAAGCGACATATTTTTGTATTTCTAACACAATTTCATGACAGCCTTTATTTTGAATGCCTGTATTTACTTGGAATGTTTACCTGTAACCCCCAACGTGGAAATACTGCAGAATTCAGTGTTGTTTCATTTACTGAGTGCTTTGAACAGAATGGAAAGTGAGACAATGTTGGATTCTTGACTCTTTATTTCTTTGCTTGGCAAACATACAGGAAAGTCATGGTGTTTTGGTTTGGGGAAGATGCATAATTTTGTCCTCAATGAAATTGACATATCTTTTTTTTTTATTTTTCACAGCTTGAAGCAGAATTGAGTGTTCTTCAGAAACAGGTTGCTGTGGCTGACCCGGGCATCACCATAGAAGAGGGGAATGAACTGAGGTATGAGAAAAAGGGAGCAGGCAAGGGTAATAAACATTTCAGTGAATGGCAGTATATGGTTTATATTTTGATGAGTTCATGTTATGCATATAGTACTTTATCAGAGTGTGACCTACAGGCATTTACCTTGTCTGTTCCATTTCATTGCATCACTTTCCATTCAATCTCAAAATTTTGTTGTTGATTTCATTGCAGTCAGTCTACTTCTAATTAGTAGCAGCAGTTATTAAAGTTAGAGCTGTAGGTTTGATGACACGCACTAAATGCATACAGCTGAGCGTTAGCACTAGAGTAATGTATTATGTGTCCTGTTGGATAGGATGAGAACTTGAAAAGTTCATGTGTTCAGATATGGCCATCACACTTTAGGAAAGAATACATTGACTGTTTGAGGGAGTGCAATCTGGATTTACCAGAATGACACCAAAGGTTAAATTATGAGCAGAATGAAGGTTGAATTTCCCAGATGATTTGGGGTGACTTCTTCAAAGCTTTCAATATATTGAGGAAATGTGATAACATCATGGTATTATCTCTGGGCTAGTAATCCAGATATCCAGATAATGCTCTGGAGTCTCAGGTTCAAATCACACCATAACAGACAATGGAAGTTTAATTTAATAGAAATCTCAATTTAGAAGTCTAATGATAACCATGAAACCATTGTCGATTGTCATAAAAAATAAATATGGTTCACTATTGCCCTAAAGAAAGGCTAACTGCTGTCATTATCTGGTCTGACTGAAAATGACTCCAGACGATGGGTAAGGAAACCTCCAGCTGATTACACTCTTCAGCTGATGAAGACTCATCCATGTTGAACAACATTTGGAATGAGGATGGCAAGGTCAAAGAATGTATTCAGGGAGGGGTTAACTTCAATGTCCATTACCAAAAATAGCTCCATAGCATCACTTACTGACTGAGCTAGTACAGTCCTAAATGACATTGCTGCAAGATTGATAGATGGTGAGGTGGTGGGGTGATGGAAAAATACTATTCATGTCATCCTCATCAATCTGCCTGCTGCAGATGTACTTGTTCATGATAGTATTGTTAAGAGTGACCACCACGCACTCATTGTGGCTCCAAATTCCTGTCTTCACATTGAGAACACTCTCCATTGTGTTCCATGGTGCTATCATAATGCTAAATGAGACAGACTTTAAACAGATTTAGCAATTCAAGACTGACCTTCCATGGCATGTTGTTGACTATCAGCACGGAATTATACTCTAATGCAATCTGTTACCTCATGGCCCAGCATATATCCTGTTCTACTATTGCCATCGAGTCAGACGATCAACCTTGGTTTGAAGAATTGTGCAGGAGGGCATGCCAGAAGCAGCACAAGAAATGCCTAAAAATGAGTTGTCATAGTAATAAAACTACAAAACAGGATGACATATGTGCTAAACAACATAAAGAGCAAGTAATAAACAAGACAAGCGGTTCCACAACTAACAGATCAGATCTAAGCTCTGTAGTCCTGCCATGTCGGGACAATTTAAAAAAAAACTCTCTGGAGAAGGAGTCTCTATAAAAATCCTCACCCTCAATAACGAAGGAGCTCAGCATGTCAGTGCCAAAGATAAGGCTGAAGCATTTGCAAGAATCTTCAACCAGAAGTGCTGAGTGGATGATCCATCTCAGTTTTCTCAGAGGTCTCCATTATCACAGATTCCAAACTTCAACCAATTTGATTTACTCTTGTCATGTCAAGAAATAGTTGCAAGCACTGGATACTGCAAAGACTAGGGGCTATGGCAACATGCTCACAATAGTATTGAAGACTTTTCCTCCAGAATATGTCGCACCTTTAGCTAAGGGTTCTGGTCCATCTTCAACACTGGAATCTATCTGATAATGTGGAAAATAATTAGTGATGTCCTATACAAAAAAACAGGACAAATTCTGTTTGGTCAATTACTGTTCCATCTGTCTACTCTCAATCATCAGTAAAATAGTGAATGCTATCATCAGTAATGCTATCAAGCAGCGCCTACTCAGTGACAGCTGAGTCAGGACCACTCAGCTTATAGCCTAAGTGATTCTACCTTGATATAAGGAGCTGAGTTGAGAGTGACAGCATCAGTGTCACATTTGACCAAGTGTGGGATCAAGGAGCCCTAGCAAACTTAAGTTAATGGGGAGAAATATTTGCACTACTTGGTGTTAAGCCTGGCCCAGAAGATGAAGGCCTGAGCTCCAGGACACCTCTGCAGGAATTCCTGAGGGTAGTGTCCTAAGCCCAACCATCTTCAGCTGCTTCATCAATGACCTTACCTCTATCATGAGAGCGGAAATGGCGATGTGCAATTATCGGTGAACAATGTTTAGCACCATCCACATCTCCTCAGATACTATGTCGAAATGCGTTAAGAGCTGAACAATATCCAGGCTTGGGCTGACAACTGAACTAGCCATGTAAATATTGGGGCTGCAAGAGCAGATTAGAGGCTAGGAATCCTGCAGCGAGTAGCCCAGCTCTTGACTTCTCACAATCTGTCCATTATCTACAAAGTAAATGTCAGGACTGTGATGGAGTATGCCTGGATGAGTGCAGCTTTGATGACACTCAAGAAGTTAGACACTATCCAGGCCTAAGGAACCTGCTTGATTGGCATCATATCCACAAACATCAACTCCCTTCACCACTGGCGTTCAGAAAGAACATTGTATACCATTTATGAGATACATTGCAGAAATTCACCACAACTCCTTAAATGGCACCTTCTAGACCCTCGACAACAATCTTTGAGAATAACAAGAGGCAGCAGGCATTTGGGGACCCTTGTTACTTGCACATTCCCCTCCAAGTTACTCACCATCCTGACTTCAAAATATATTGCCGTTCCTTTAACATCTTTTGTTTAACCTTGTGTTGCTCCCCCCCTTAACAGCAAAGTAGGTGTACCTGTAGGAAGTGGGCTGCAGAGGTTGGAAACAGACAACTTACCACCACCTTCTCAAGTGCAGTAAGGATAGACAATATATGGTCCAGTCTGTGGCATCCACATTCCATTAAACAATCTTTTTGAAAGTGTGATGTGGATAGAGGTTAACTATTTTCACTGTTTGCAGAGCTAGGATCAATGACATGGTTTATAAGTTAAAGCAAGATTTTGCAGGAATGAAGTTGGGAGACATCCTCACAAATGGTCGGAGAGGTTTGCAATTCTTCTACAACCTCATTGATGTGAGGCTAACCATTAATTCTTAATCTGAAATTGAGGAATTTTGAAGGTACCGAGTATCGAATTAGATCAGAAATCAGATTTAATCTCATTGAATCATGGAACAGGATTGAAGGGCTAAATGGCTTGCTTCTGTTGCTAAGGTGCAAACGAATTATTTGTTACAAAATCCCTTCTGAATTGCTTTTAATATAACCCAGGTGAGATCTGCGTATTAAATTTGTTATTTCAATAAGATTGAAAGCAAAATACTGAAGTTGCTGGAAATCTGAAATATAAACTGAAATTTTTGGAAATACTGAGTGGGTCTGACAACTGTGGACAAAGGTTAATGTTTCTGGTTGGTGACCTATCAACTGAAATGGGCTGTTGGAAATATTTTAACTGAATACAATTTTTATTACATCATTTACTTGATTATTTACTCTGAAATGGACGCTCATGCTTCCCTCATCGTGCCTTGTAATCTTCCCATTCTTCCAAAAACTGGCCAGTCCTAATGTTGCAGCTACTCTCCCTTGAAATCAAAAGGGTTTTTTTCTGACCGTTAAGAATAACTCTGTAGCCTGTGGTCCGAATGGCTTTGAATAAACAAATGATTAATTCGAAGGATGGTGTGTAACTCATGTTCACTGAATTACACATAATGGGAGTTCTGTTCTTGAATAAGCATTGTTAAAGAAGATCTTGTGCTTTTATTTTAGATCTCTCTGCATACAAGCAGTTTGCTGCTCTAAACTGTACTATTGTTAGATTTATCTATTTTGCTACCTGTCAAAGCAATAAATTTTGATATGATTTGTGATACAATACTACACCAATCTTGACTTATTTGTAACTTGGTTTGGTGTAACCTAGAATTTACAACACGTAGACAGAAATATCAGCCTGACTGGTCCTGGGCTTCTGACTTTTCAGTCTATGAACTTCAATCCTAATTGCATTTAAGTCCCTCGCTTTGCCAGTATTTATGCTCCAGATGACATTGCTTTGTCTAACCTTATCAGCATAAGGAAGAAAGGATTAAATCATTATGTCTTGATCTCGATTTCTTTAGTTGTATTTATGCTGTTTTTCTGAACCATTCCATGTGCAAGTTTCACATTCTAACCACTCTATAGGTAAAGAAATTACTACTGATTTAGCCAGTTGAATTTATTATTGATTGATCGAAATTTATGTAGAAATGTAGAGATGCTTTGAACTTTTGTTCACTTTGTATAAAACTTACCTTCCATGAATGTTTATTTGCTGGCCATTCCATTCCTTTATTACTGAAACTAATCATTAGTTTCATTAGGTGCATTAGTCAGAGGGAAATGGGTCTGGGTGGGTTACTGTTTGGAGGGTCGGTGTGGACTGGTTGGGCCGAAGGGCCTATTTCCACCTGTAAAGATTGTATATCTTCTATAAGGTGACAACAAAAGACTTATGTTCAAAATAACTGCATGGTTGCAAAAAATCAACTTGAACCTTCCAGATTGGTGGGGTTTCAGCAATGCATTTCTATTGCGTATGCACACAGCTGGAATATTTAATCACATACTGACTACCCTTTATGCTGAATTTCAGATGTCAGTGTTAGATATGATGATTGATATACAATTGACATATAGTGCTCTTTATAATAGCACCTACTGTATATCCCATCATGTAGTAGCTCTCAAACATTTGCAGACTTGAGCTCGGGATTCTACTTCAATTTACAAGAAACTCCTCCCGTTAGTGATTTCAAGTTTCCCACAATCCTAGGTAGCTGAATGTTTGTGCATTAAAAGTACTATTTTTTTTGCAGCCCCCATTTCTCTCCACCCCTGGACTGCTACCCCCGGAAACCTTGCAGGCTTACTGTCTGCTTTTCCTCCCCCTTGCATTCTCCTTAACCTCCCTCCCCCAGCCTCATATTGCAACTCTCCCTTCCCCTTTGCAATCTCCTTGTCTATCTGAGCCCAGATGCAGCATATCTGCTTTCTGTCTTCCCTCTTGCAGCCTCCCTGTCTCCACTGATGGTCCTTGGGCCCTGAACCCAGCAGAGTGTCGTCTCTGTGAGAAAGTTCCTATTTATCCTTTCTGGTGTTGACAAAAAGGTGGCTGCTACGCACCATCTCTTCGCCTGCGCCCTTGTCCCTTACACCCCACCCCTGTGAGCCAATTAGAATCAAGGACTGGAGAACCGTCTTGTGACTGGAGGAGAAGCTCCTCACCATTTTGTTCCATTGTACTCTCAAAAGAGCAACTTTTGAGAGGCACGCGAATTCTTCTGGGCAACTTGGGGTTCTGAATGTGGATTTTTAAATTTGTTCACTCACGGGACATGGGCACTTATTGCTCATCCCTAGTTGCCTTTGAGAAGGTGAATTCATTGCTGCAGAAGGCTGTGGAGGAGAAGTCATTGAGTACATTTAAGATAGAGAAAAATAGGTTCTTGATTGTCAAGGGGATCAAAGGTTATGGGGAGAAAGCAGGGTAATAGGGTTGAGAAACTTATCAGCCATGATTGAATGGCAGAGCAGACTCGATGGGCCGAATGGCCTAATTACTGCTCCTATGTTTTATGGTCTTATGGTGGCAGTGATCTGCCTTCTTGAACCATTGCTGTAGATTGCTTCCTTCATCAAAATGTCAGCAGGGCTTGCTGTTTTTCATGAAAAAAGTCTGTGTTAGATTGTGCTAGATACAGAACACTAATACAAAAGCTGCTGGGGAAGTGATGGCTGAGTGGTATTACTGTTAGACTGATAATCCAGAGACCCCAGGTTTGAATCCTGGCACTGCAGATGTTGGAATTTGAAATCAATAACAATCTGAAATTGAGTCTAATGATGACCATGAATCCATTGCCAATGACAAGGTCTCAATGTATACTTTTTAAAAGAAACCTCATTTTTCGATTAGGCACTTTACAGCCATCTGGATTCAACATTTGAGTTTGACAGTTCCACAACATAATCTTTGCTTCCAATGTTTTTGGGCGGCATCTGTTGGGACTGAGTTTGCTATTCTCATTTGCATCTCCTTTTGAGCCATCTTTTTTTTTTCTTTGCTTGTGCCATCCTCTTTTAACTTGTGTCCTCACTTCTTTATATTATTTAATCTTCCCAGCCTTTCAGATAACTTTACGTTCACCGATTCCTTGACTCATCTCCCTACATTCCCTGCTTTTTCTACTTGTGTAAATTTGTTAATCTCGACCTGTTTTGTTAATCTCTGACCTGTTTTGTTAATCTCATTTGTTCTGCTGCCAATTTAACAATCTGAAGTACAAATTTTATCTGATTCTGTACAGGTGCTGCTAGACCTGCTGCATATTTCTAACATTTTAAGTTTTTCTTTTATATTTCCAGCATCCACTGTGTTTTGCTTTTGTATTTATTGTATTTTATTTAGTAACTCTAACGCAGAGTTTTTCATGAATAACAGTTAAGTCCTAATGGCATTTTGATGAAGGAAGCACTGCCAACCTTAATGCACAACAAGAAAGAACTGACTTCAAATACATTTAAATATATTCAGTAAATATTTTATGGTGAGAGATCATAATGAATGAGGTGCAGTTTTGAATTGGAATAAAACAGCTTTGCTGATAGAAGAATATTAAATAGAATAAAATGAGAGGGTGTGGGAGTAAAGGTGAGAAGGGAGGGGTGTAGCCAGTGGCCCCTCACTTTGGCTCTCATAATCATCATTGCTTGTACATCTTAACATTTCTTTGGTTCAGCCATTTTCAGTGATATGTTGTAATATCTCTTTATAGCACTTGTAAAAGGATCTAATTTGTTGTTTTGTAACTCCAAATCCACAGTTTAGAAAGATAGACATGCAGAAAATAGGAGCAGGCATGGGCCATTTGGCCCTTTGAGCCTTTTTTAAAAATTCATTAAAGGGATATGGGTGTCACTGACTGGAGCAGGATTTATTGCCCATCCCTAACTGTCCACAGGACAATTAAGAGTCAACCACATTGCTGAGAGTCTGGAGTCACATCTAGAGTAAGGATGGCAGCTTTTCTTCCCTAAAGTACATTAGTGGACCAGATGGGTTTTTCCTTGACAATCGACAATGGTTTTATGGTCATCATTAAACTCTTATTTCCAGATTATTCTGGAATTCAAATTCCACCATCTGTCATGGATTAACAGTTCAGTGATTATAGCACAAGGCATCACCTATCCTCAAATGTGTTTCAGTGTTTAATGTGATCATGATTGATCACCAACTCAGTACCCTGTTCCTTGTTTCTCCTCATAACTTTTGATTTATTTAGCCCCAAGAATTATATCTAACTCCTTCTTAAAAGCATTTAATCTTTTGGATTTGACCACTTTTATGTTAATGCCTAAATGTGTCACAGTCACAGTAGCAGAGAATTTCATTGGCCCACCACTGAATAGATTTCTCCTCATTTCAATTCTAAATGGCCTACCCTGTAACCTTAAACTATGACCCCTTTTTAATTTGGAATCCAAAGATCCGATTGCACATTTCCCGATATAAGATAATTGGTGCATGCCTTTCTGTAATGTTTTATATGACTTTACAGTATGCTTCCCATACAAAGAGGTCTTTTTGCGTTTTTCATATAGTAGTTCTACCAAATATTCTTGGGTTGCATTTATTGCTCTGCTTCTTCAGGTTAGACATGCCCTAGTGTTTGTA
Source organism: Chiloscyllium plagiosum (assembly GCF_004010195.1). Lineage (NCBI taxonomy): Eukaryota > Metazoa > Chordata > Chondrichthyes > Orectolobiformes > Hemiscylliidae > Chiloscyllium > Chiloscyllium plagiosum. Next base: position 35,691,479 of record NC_057730.1, read on the forward strand.
TATACCTCAGTCTTGTTAAACATCTTTTGGAGCAGTTTCATTCTGTACACTAAATTCTTTTAGTTTTATGAAATTTACTTTCTGCATTGTAAGTTTGAAGATAGTTGAGCTTGTGCCTCAGGAAAAGCTTTTGAAATGTGGGTCACACTCTCAAAGCACCAAAACGAAGGCTAACTCCAACCAATCTTGAGACAATCAGCCAGAATCGTGTTGCAGAGCATGCTGGGGGATTATAGTTCAATTAAAATGGTTCACTGGTCCACAGCTGTCTTCACGGTCTTCGATCATGCGACCTCAAAATAATGGTTTGGGAACCCTGTCTGTACAGAGGTGACCTAGATATTTCAAGAGACATGATTTTAAAAGGATGGCAGGTAATTGTACCAAATGTTCATCTGCAGGATTTATTATCACATTTGCACTCAGAGTACTTGGGCCTAAGAAACAATGTTTCCTGGCACAGGAAAGTTCGAATAGACCATGGATCAGCAATGATATTGAAAAATTGATGAGAATCTGCAAAGTACTCCAGAGACATTAACCACGCTAACATAAAGAACCATACCCTTGGTTCAAAAATGCATCAGGTTTACTTGTAATCTGTGTCAATGACTTTTTTTTTCATATCTCCAATCATCAAACAATTGAATGATATCTGAGCTGTGTCTATGGCTGACAAACTGAGTGCAGTTTGTTTTGTTTGGAATACCTGAAGATGTCATATCAGTCAATGAGCTACAATATGCTTGCAGAATGTTGAATGCAAAATGGAGCACAAAGATGAGACCTGACTGTGGATCCCAGATTTAACAGTCTTGCCAAAAGCCTGCACCATTATGGCATTCATTGTGAAGTTCAGAGAATTCAAACAAAATATTTTATTCCCATTTTACAATTGACTGTGACACATTTAGACATTAATTAGTCATCATCAGTAGAAACCATGTCTGGGAGGCCAGTTAAGTCAACCTTGTGAAGCTATTACTTGACCAAGGGTTCTCAAGAAAACAGGTGACTCTTCTTGGGTGGTGATGGTGGGTGGAGAGTGGGGTTGAGGGTGCCACATCACTGACATGTATGTTCAGAAGTTAAAGACAAAGTCACCAGACTACAGGGCTATAGGACTCTGTCAGAAAGAGAGACAACTGATGGGTATTTAACCTGAGAGTCACTGAACCTTAGGTGAGGAGGGAGGTTGAGATGGAGAGTCCTTCATAGTACCCTCAGTTGCTGTGGGATTTAAACCCATGTTGTTGGCATCAGAAACCAGCAGTCCAGCAAACTGAGCCTAAAAATGCTTAATCTGCAGATAAGACAAAAGGAACAGGTCATACGTTTAACTGAGGGAATGTGGTTACATATGCATGAAGACTGCAATAAGCCTGGATCCTGATAGGGAACAAGACCAAATGGGGCAACATTAAGGAAAAACTAGCTTAAGGGAATTGTACAGCTGTGTAATAGCTAACAATGTAATTAAGTCTAGAGTACAATCAAATATTCAAAGTGAAATTGTGGAAGACCACTATGAAGATAATCTGCACTTCAATAATATGTAGGTTGTCAGTGCAATTCCAAGTTGGGAATATTGGAACAATAAGTATAGATCTCAGGAAAGTGAGGAGGAGATCTCAGTAGGCTAGTAAACTATCTATATATTACGCAGTCTCTTAAAGAGAGATCTTTTTTTTCTGAAAATAGATTTTGGAATTAACCCACAGTGTATGAATGTTTTCTTAATGTATAGAATGTTATCTGGTGGGTGTTGGGGTAGGGGGCCATGTCTTTTAGAGTATGGAAATCCTATTCAGAACAAGAATGTAAAACTATATGTGACCAACAGTGTGCCAGTGGAGTGCAGCTGCATCTGGAGTTGTTGCTGAGAGTAATAGTGGTAGCTGAATGCCTAGAGTAGACCTATTTGTTGAGTTATCCTATGTATATTAAATTGTAGTCTTCAAGTAAATTGAGCCTGTTTATAGTTTATCAATCTTGTGTATCTGATTATCATTTTGAATAACAAAGCTGGAAGCACAGCAAAGTTCATGAGCTTGGAATGTGCTGTTGAAATCTTGGCACATAACTGCAGTATATCTTTGAGATGATACAAGTTTCAGCCACAGTACATCTAAAGGAGAAAGTGTATGTTTATTTTGGTGGGTAAAGTGTTGATCAAGTAGACTGCTTTGTCCCGTTTAGTGTTGAGCAGCAATCTTACAGACAAGCGGAAAATATTCCATCTCAGTCCCTTGATTTGTATGCTTTGCGGATGGGGAGATGGGAGAATGAGTTACTCACCAGAGAATGTCTGACCTGGTCTTAAACCTACAGAATTTATATGGCTGGCCCAGTTACATTTCAGTTCAAAGGTGATCCCTTGGTTATTGATTGTAGGAATCACACTTGTGAACATGGAGTAGGGGAGATGGCTTTGACATTTTTTCTGGAGATTGTCATTCCAATAATGCTTGAGTGGTTTGAACGTTACTTACCAGGCCAAAATTTGCCCTTGATTTCCCCATCTATGTTCTATGATAGAATTAGACAAACTGCATCAGTCATCCAGCTCAGCTAACAGTAATGCTGCATATCAGGATTAACTGAATGGTTGTAATTTATTAATCTTTCACTGTGGTCTTGAAATACATGGATTTAACTCCTTAGAATGTGCATAAGTGGTTAGAATATATGTAGACTATTTCTTGGGGACTGTCAATTAGAGCAATCTATTGTTTTAGAGAAAAGAAAAATTGTGATGGTGTAAGTTCAATATTAAAACAGCACTGCAAACTATGCATCAGGTTATTCCAGCATTGTTAGAAAAGACTTTTCGAGTGCTGAACCTGTAAAGTCAGAGAGTATCTAATGGTCTTTGTGTTCACATGATGGACTGAATTTAGTGGCAGTGGTGGTGACAGTGATTTCGCCCATTTTACTTAACACTGGGGTCAACCTTACCATGGCCATTTCCAGAAAACCTGAAGCAATTAGATGCCCAAAAGATGAGGAAGAGATCCTGCCTCCAAGACCTGCTGATCAATCAGGGCTAACAGCTGGAAGCAGTGGCTGCTGTGGTGCTGAACCAACCACAAAGATCAACCATAAAGGGGAACTGGAATGAAACTAATTTAGTTTGGGCTTGCTGAGGCAAGTAAGACTATTCTGTGTGTATTCATGTCTCTGTATGTGAGAGGTGGGGTGGTTTGGGAGGGAGAGTAGTTTTGAGGGCATGGGAAGAACTATCCAAGCGAAGCCTGCTGTCAGAGCACTGCATGAGCTATAGGGTATTTGCGATTGGTTTCTAGTTATTACTGGCCTCATGTCTCCCATAGTGATGCCAGCAGATGAGGAATGAAACTTCATGCACTTCATTTAGCCCCTGGCGGGATGGTGGGGGCAGAGTGGGTGGGTGAGGAAATCAAAAGGAGTAGGAAATACAATGAACATTGCACTCGCTGGCTTCCCTCTCAGTTCTGTTATGGGGATAAAATGCAATTAAGAAACCATAAGCACCATAACAGGGCCCAGAGGTGAAAATGGATTTTAAGCAAAAAGCAGAAACGTTGCCAAAAACTAAATGTTGTCAAGTATCAAGCAATTAATTAATTATTTAAATTAATTATTCTTGTAGAATTTCCATTTCCATTTCCATTTCCACCTTCTCTAGACTCATGAGTAATTAATGTCTCTTGAAAGTTGCTTGATTGCAATAAGGAACCTGAGAGCAATTCTCCCAAATGTTTACAAAATTATTTGATTTACTGAGCTAAATGTGTTGATGCAGAGGGTGATGTGCTGTCAAAGTGGTGAGTCTCAGCAGGGCAGATAATCTTTGCATGCCAGTCTCCTTGGTATCCATGATTATCTATAAAGATATGCTTGCAAAGGTGAATGATCAAGTAAACCTTTTTTAAATTTGGTTTTCTTCAAATTTCCTTAACAGAATCTGGCCTATCAGTAGCAGTACCATAAACGTAGGAGCAGTCTTATTTTATAATACGTTTGACATATAAACAAAGTGGAGTCTTAACATCATTCTGTTTCATAGCTTTCATTTCTACTACTTATAATGTTTGAGTTTTCATTATTTGTTCAGCTTGGAGGTAAAGGGTGAGTAACTAGCGATGTATCTTGTAGAAAGATTTGAAAATAGCTTTTGGTGTCAAAATGTTCTCTGCGTGAGCAGTGATTTGCATGCGTATGAAAGGATAATTTGTTATGGAATTTTGAGTTGTAATCGGTTAAAAGAGAAACCACTGCAATTATCAAAATTATAGATTGGACGTGTGTTAAAGCTAAGAAGGAAATGATTAATGAATTTGATTTTTAAACTTTTTAAAGACTATAGTAGCTTTCCAAAAGCAAGAAAGAACAGAAACTTTTGTTACAAGGATACTGTGCCTTAGCAGATAATAGGTACCTTGCTGTGAATTGCACTGTGATAATTCAGTTGAAAACTATGATGACATCTTAAAAAAGAATGAATTTCAAGTGCCTATGAATGTAATCACAGTCCTGAGATTTAATTATTGCATTATACTAGCAGATAATTCTTTATCAGCTATGTTGAATAGCTCCATTTTTAAAAAAGTGTCATTTTATTTTTTGACTTTGGTTACATGATAAGTGTAATAAGAAATTATTGAAAAAAGTACAGTAGGTGAAAGGAGGAATGATAAGCAAGTGAAATTTGAAAACTTCTGACATTGGCAGCCCTCTGCACTATTAATTATCCATTTTCTGGAATTGAATACCACTGTATGAATTTTAATTGTACAACATATAAATTAATGATGGTCATGTTGCATAAATTAATGCGCCTGTGCTAAATTTCTCTGTTATTTTAATAGATATATTCACTATTTTAAATGGATTGATTACTCTGTACAACCAACGGTGAAAATATTCACATTAAAAGTCCATATAATATAACCATGAGTAATCTCTTCCTTTATCAGTTTTGCGGTTCTTGATCAGAGGCAGTCCATGCAGTCACCTGCCAGTCATCAACAATCCCTTTCTCTTTTACCTGTTCATCCACCAATATCACTAATCCAGAATGTGGCAGATCTTGCCATTGAACATTCCAGGCCAATGTTCCTCCCATGGACTTTATTGTTACTTTCCATGTCTGCACAATTCATTTGTAGCACTGTGGCTGACATCCTCCAATTCTTTCTTGTGTTGCTGTTTGACAACAGAGAGGTTATCTCCAGACACTGATTTTGTCTAACATGAGAGAGGCACAAGGGTTTGGCGATTGGAATGCAGCATGTTCGTTTGCTAGTTGACAGTTCTCCACAGTGAAACTTATCTGATCTATTGGAATGATATAACTACAACAGGGGTTAGATCACTGCAAGTGAAAACAGATTTACAAAAACATTTATTCACTACAATGATTGAATACTTGTGCCATTGATGTTCCTTAGAAAGTTTTGTTTTTCACCTTCCTCCCACCGTGTCTGGGAGAAAGCCTGATTTCCATAGTTTGTGAGAAGATTTGTAGCTTGGGTGCTCGTTGTTGTGGTTCTGTTCGCCGAGCTGGGAATTTTTGTTGCACTCGTTTCGTTCCCTGTCTAGGTGACATCCTCAGTGCTTGGGAGCCTCCTGTGAAGCGCTTCTGTGATATTTCCTCCGGCATTTATAGTGGTTTGTCTCTGCCGCTTCCGGTTGTCAGTTCCAGCTGTCCGCTGCAAACACATCGACCTGGACCCAATATACCGGCCACTGCAGCGGACAGCTGGAATTGACAACCGGAAGCGGCAGGGACAGGCCACTATAAATGCTGGAGGAAACATCACAGAAGTGCTTCATAGGAGGCTCCCAAGCACTGAGGATGTCACCTAGACAGGGGACGAAACCTCTGCAACACAAATTCCCAGCTCGGCGAACAGAACCACAACTGATTTCCATAGCGAGCTTGGACGAAGCCTGCTGACTGGTATGCTCTTGTGACTTTGAAGGTGTATGGCATTCAGAACTGAGATACAGAAGATTTGTTTTCCCTACGTTGTGAACCTATGGAAAGCTGTTGGACCAGTTTGTTAGATATTTTCAAGAGGAAGCTGGACATGGCCCTTGCAACTAAAGGGTTCAAGGGGCATGGAGAGAAAGTGAGAATAGGATACTGAAATTGCATGATCAGCCATGATCATACTGAATGGTGGTGCAGGCTCAAAGGACTGAGCAGCCTACTCCTCCATCTGTTTTTTACGTTTCTACATTTCTGAGACTTTGGTGGACATTTCTACAGGTTTTGGACCTAGTTACTGACTTGCCTTTCTTGGCCTGAGCTGCTAGATGGTACCTTTGTGGCTGCAGAGGTAAACTCCTGTAGGTGTGAAACAGCATAGAGAAGGTGATGCCACTTATGTATGTGGAGCATGGAAGATCATCACCTTCTTAGCTGCATTGTTTTGCATTCCTCTGGTGTGCACCAGTGACACTGACTCAGTGTGATCTCTGCCCAGCTGGCCAAGTCTGATGACCTTCAGATGTGGTCATCTAGGATGAAGATGACCCTTCTAGAAGTTGGTGACCTGGGTGGCACGGTGACACAGTGGTTAGCATTGCTGCCTCACAGCACCAGAGACCTGGGTTCAAATCCCGCCTCGGGCAACTGTCTGTGTGGAGTTTGCACATTCTCCCCATGTCTGCATGGGTTTCCTCCGGGTGCTCTGGTTTCCTCCCATAGTCTCAAGATGTGCAGGTTAGGTGAATTGGCCATGCTAAATTGCTCGTAGTGTTACGTGAAGGAGTAAATGTAGGGGAATGTGTCTGGGTGGGTTGCTCTTCAGAGGGTCGGTGTGGAGTTGTTGGGCCGAAGGGCCTGTTTCTACAATATAATTAATCTAATCTGACACTCTCAGGAGGGTGGAATCGATGAATGACTTTGGAGGTATCTTTGGACTCGTAGAGGCAGCCAGCAGAGGTTGAAGGCAAGTCCCTGGCATCTAAAATGAGCTGGCCTTTAAAGAGGCACTAGAATCTTTGATTTTGGAAGAGTCCACCAGTAGCAATAGCTTCTGACTCAATTGCAGTTTGATTTTCTGTGTAACATTCACAATATCTGACATGCACAGCTAAGGAGCTCAGAAGCACATAACTGTGTAAGAACTCAGTATCCAAGGATCCAAACACACCTTCCAGGTGAAGCAGCGCTTTACTTGCAGTTTTCACACTCTAGTCTACTGCATTCACTGCTCACAATGTGGTCTCCTCTACACTGGGGAAATGAAACGTAGACTGGGTGACCACTTTGCAGAAAACCTATGCTCTGCCCATAAAAAAAACCCTGAGCTTCCAGTTACCTGCCATTTTAACACACCACCCTGTTCCTTGGCCAACATCTCTGTCTCAGACTTGTTGCAATGCTCAGCAAAGCTCAGCTCAAGCTGAAAGAACATCACCTCATTTTCCACTTGGGGACCCTGCAACCCTCCAGATTCAATATTAAGTTCAGTAACTTGAGGGTTTGAGCTCTACCTTGTCCCATTCCCCACAGATCAGGCCTTGTTAACACATAGTCGACTATTAACACACAAGCCATTGTTAGCCACTAACAATCCTCATTAATAGCTATTCACCCTCCTAGCCAGATTGTTATTGACTCCTTTGTCTGACCAACTGTTCTCTCTCCTTGGGCTCTACTCCCCCCACCACCCCCCCACCACCTATCGTTTACTTCTTACCCCACTTTCTCCACCGTATCTTCTGCATATAAACTGACATTTTCCAAGCTGCCATCAGTTCTGTGAAAAGGTCACTCGACCTGAAACATTCACTTTGATTTCTCTCCACAGATGCTATCAGTCCTGCTGAGCCTTTCCAGCAATTTCTGTTTTTGTGTGCAAGATTGATTGTATCAGATAACTGTTCCCCTGCATAAGTGTATATGATGCACAGCACTGTGCTTTAACTTCAAAATGGCAAATCTCAGCTCTTGTATCGAAGACAGCACATTCCTTACCTCCCACTTGTTGAAACAGTCTGCTTTTATCTACTCTATTCTTTTATAATTAATGTCAGCATAAGGGCCATGTCATTTCAGTTTTTGCTTTTTAAAATTGTTGACTGAAATGAGAGCAAATTTAAAACTCATGTTTTGTAAGGGTTGCTGATATTTTGAAAGGCAAGTGAGCTGGGACTTATGGAAAGCAAAATGTAAATAGATATTTGAACAAATTGTAATTGAAGTTTAGGTGGAAGACAACTTGGAACCAAGGGGTTATCTATTCAGATGGAGCTTTGCTTGGAAACAAGATGTTAATTGACCGATAAACCAGTGGTGTGTTTTCCATGACAAAGATCTTTTGCTTGTCAACAGTTGTGTGAATGGTTTTCAGGTAACTGAATAGCTTTGGGCTGGGAATAAGATACCAAGAAGTGATCAGATCTCTACCAACCCAGGTGCTGTGTCACTGCTCTCTGCAGTCAAAACTCATTTTAAACCTGAAGGAAGCAAGTTTATCTTTTCTTCAACAGTTATTGTAGGCTGTGACTTCTAATTAGTGATCTGAAACATTTTACAAGTGAACCAGCCACTCTTTGCCTCTTGTAAATCAGTAAACATTTGGTATTGAAGCCGAGAAGAAACCTTCTGATCAGCAACAACGAACTCAACATATCTTGTGATTATCAACTAAAAATTACTTTCTCGGTTTTTCCCCCATCCATGTATGTTTTTCCTTGCTTATACCTGTTTGGCTATGAGTTCTTAAGTGAGAGTTTATAAGAGTATTTTCATTTATTTTTTTATGCCAATGGTTTATGAATGTTTTCTGTATCTTGCATCTAATGATTTGTAATAACTAGTAATTCTTGTTATGAGTAGAAGCATGATGCATGATTTCTCTCAATCTTGGTCTGAAAGTCAGGTCAAAGAACAAGAGCAAAGAAGAAAAGAAAATTACAGCTCTCCAAATCTGCGCTGGTCAAGATCCTCTATTTAAATCTGTCGCCTATTTTGTAAGGGTCTGTATCCCTCTGCTCCCTGCCCATTCATGTATCTGTCTAGAAAAATCTTAAATGACGCTATCATGCACACCTCTACCACCTCCGCTAGCAACGTGTTCCAGGCACCCACCATCCTCTGCATAAAGAATTTTGCGCGCACATCTCCCTTAAACTTTTCCCCTCTCACTTTGAACTCGTGATCCCTAGTAATTGAGTCCTGAACTCTGGGGAAAAAGCTTCTTGCTATCCGCCCTGTCTATACCTCTCACGATTTTGTAGACCTCAATCAGGTTCCCCCCCCCCCCTCCCCCAACCTCTGTCTTTGTAATGAAAATAATCCTAAACTACTCAACCTCTCTTCATAATTAGCGCCCTTCATACCAGGCAACATCCTAATTCACCTCCTCTGCACCCTCTCTAAAGCATCCATATCCTTTTGGTAATGTGGCGACCAGAACTGTACACAGTATTCCAAATGTGGTTGAATCAAAGTCTTAAACAACTGTAATATGACCTGCCAACTCTTGTATGCAATACCCCAGCTGACAAAGGAAAGCATGCTGTATGCCTTCTTGACCACTCTATTGACCTGCATTGCCACTACAAGGAACAATGGACCAGAACACTCAGATCTCTCTCTACATCCACTTTCCCCAGAACTTTTCCATTTACTGTGTAGTTCACTCTTGAATTGCATCATCTATATTGGGAAGTATTGTGTACTTATTTTAAAATACTTAACTTTAATGATGACTCCAGAAATAGTATTTTGTTTCCAGTGCATTACTACAGTGAGTCACGATATCAAGTACAACAGTAATATTGCTCCCTAATTAGTGTGATTCAAATAATAACAGTTCCTAATTTGTTTGGTTTTTGTATTTGTATTTCCTCACATCAGGTATCATCCCAGAGTATCTATGCTGTGTCTACCCGCCAATTTCAACCTCTTGCTCTAGTATAGAACCCAATAGTAAACACTTTAATCCAACCGAAATCTTACGAATGATTTGATGAGATTCCCTACAGTGTGGAAGCAAGCCCTTCGGCCCAACAAGTCAACACCGATGCTCCGAAGAGTAACCCACCCAGACACATTTCCCTCTGATTAATGCACCTTACACTATGGGCAATTTAGCATAGCCAATTCACCTGACCTGCACGTCTTTGGACTGTGGGAGGAATCTGGAGCACCCTGAGAAAACCCACGCAGTCACTGGGAGAATGTGCAAACTCCACACAGACAGTTGCCCAAGGCTGGAATCAAACCTGGGGCCTTGGTGCTGTGAGGCAGCAGTGCTAACCATTCCACTTATGATAAAACACATTATTTTATTGACTTTTCTTTACAGTTTTACAGTTCTGAAATGCTCCTTTACTGTTTTGTAAACCTTTGCCACTAAGGTTTTCTATTCTGGGATAACATGGGGTTTGCTTCTATTCTCATTGTAGTCACTATTGCTTAACTTCCCATTACCAACGTTTCCATTTTTAGTGTTATACTTTTACTGGTGTCTTCTTACAAGTCATTTTTAATAATAAGGAGCCCAGATTCTAATACTTTGAACCCTGTGTGCTTTATGTATTACATCACCCCATCAAGAAGATTACACAGTCATGCATCCTCTGTATCCTGTCACCCAGCCAAATTTGACATTTATTTCAAATTGTTGGCATTCATTTATTTCAAATTCCTCTCCCTAATGTTCCTTGCATCATTAAGTTTCCCATAGTTATTATGTCCATGCATTCTTATACTTTTACCCTTTGACTTTGTCAGCCACAACCTGATGAGATCTTTGATCCGCCAGATAGGGCAGAATTTCTCTAAGAATTTCCTCTTTATAAATAATTGCACCTGGAATAAATAAATGTCTGTCCCCAGCTAAATTTGTGAAAACTACATATTCAGAAATAATTGGATTTGAAGAAGAAAACTTGAAGTTGTAAACCTGAAAGATGTGCTGGAAGATTTTATGGTATGAACATTTTGAAATGAGGTGTTTGGAACTCACATTGCTCACGAGCCATTACTATTCACAAATGGAAGCTCCAAAATGAGGGTGGGTAGGCTCCTTATTCCTCAAGTATATCCAAATTGTAAGTGACTTCATTGTTTTCTGTGTGTTTTCTCATGACTGAAGAGTTTGTAGTGAAATTGGGATGCATATCTACAATTGGCAGTTCTCGCATTATTGGTGCATGGGTGAGTTCTTGCAGCTGCACAATGCCAAACTAAGAAAGGGTCATCTACCATGCAGTGACTTATTTGCTAGGTTACCGTTGCATTATTTGTAGTGACTACCTTTCATGTAATTTATCCTGAGACAGTTCCTCAAAGAGGATCTTCTTGGCGATTCTACAGTCATCCATGTGGTAGACATGACCTGCTGATCTCAGTTGAATTTTCTGGATGGTAGTCTCCATGCTGTTGATCCAACCATGATAAAGGACCTTGAAGGTGATAATGTCCCACCATTGAATTCTCATGATGAACCTTGGGTATCTTTGGTGGAAATGTTCCAGAGCATTTATGTGGTCCCTAATGCAGAGGTAGGATTAGGGTTATAAGGAAGATGAGTTGTTGACTTTGGTTGTACTCTTCAGCTGAATCCTAAGATGCTTCAAGATACATGCACTGATAATGTCATCAGCAGTGACATCTCAACGGAGCATACTACCAAGGCTCGAGAATGCTTCTGCAATCTTGTGAATGGTTTCATCTGATGTTTCAAAACATGTACCTGGTGCTGGTTGAAACATACAAACTGGGTGTTGAAGACCAGATTTCGGTAGCATTCAGAAATTAATAGCCACGGAACTTGGTGTGGTGTAGTGGTAGGTTCCCTAGTGACTCAACCCCAGCAGGAGAAGGGCAGCTAGAACAAAAGGAGCAGGATATGTTTTCTCTTGGAGTGGTCCGGCTTCTAAAATAATAATTGGAGAAGGGGTTATTTTCAGCATCAGGAGAGAGATTGCAAGTGGTCTGGTAAACCTTCCCAAAAGTAGCCAAGATGATAGCATTCTGACTGGTATATTTTTCTCACCTGGTTAGTTAGTTTTAGAATTATGCAAACCCCTTTCCTTCTTGCCTCATTTTATTTCTATTGTGATTTAAAATGTGGAATTATATTTTAATATAACTCTTTGTAAGTTTGGGTTTTAGCATTCATGTATGTCTGAAGTGAATAATTTACTTGTAAGTATTTCTGTCGCATTGGTGGTTTCTTTTACAATAGTTCCCGCATAGAATTTCAGCATAGTTTACCTAAGTTTTTCTATCTGTCTACTTTACGTTAAGTTTGCACCCTGACTGATATCTGGTGCAGATCTGCTCCATTACTGCACAAGTTTGGCTGTGTTTAGTCCAGGATGGCCTTTTCTGCACTTTCACCCCTGAGTTCTGGCTACCTTTTAGTCTCAGACTGCAGCTGCTTACTGTTACAGCTTTCATGAACCTAAGCTTGCTGCAGTTGTTTAAATGTTTTCAGTTGTTGGCTGACCTGCTGAGTGTTTTTTTTAAAATAGCAAGGGTTTTAACATTTATTGTGCAGAATTACTTTGCTGTTTTCTCTTTTGATTCTTCTATATTCTATTCTGCTCTGCCATTTTAGATTATTACTGATCATCTATTTTGACACCATATTACTGCACTATGCTCATATCCCTTGATGTCATTAGTATCTAGAAATCTATCAATCTCTGTCCTGAAACTTAATGACTGAAGTTCAGTAGCCCTCTGGAGTAGACAATTTCAAAGATTCACTATTCTCTTAGTGAAAATGATGTTCCTTATTTCAGTTCGAAACAGCTTGCTTATTATACCAAGATCTTACAGCCAGTGGAAATGTTTTTTCTACATATACTCCATCCATCTCTTTAAGAATTTTGAAGTTTTCTTTGAGATTGCCTGTCATTTTTCTAAACTCTAGAGAGCACATATCTAGTTTCTTCAATTTCTCGTAAGTCAGTGTCACCATGACAGCAATCAGTCTGGTAAACCTCTATTGAACTCCTGTGGCAAGTATTTCCTTTCTCAGGCAAAGGAACCAGAATTAAATACAATACTCCAAGAGCAGCTTCATCAGTGTTCTATACAGTTGACACAAGACTTTCCTGTTCCCATATACTTAAGCTTTTTGCGATAAAGGTTAGTACACCAATTTTCATCTGAATTACTTGATACACCTGCATGCTTGGATTTTTAGTAACTGGTGAAGAAGGACACCTAAGTTTTCCTTTGGACATCAACATTTTCAAATCTCTGTCAAGTTATGAAATGCTCTGTGCCTTTGTTCCTCTTATATTTATCAACATTATATTCAATTTGCCATGCTCTTGTCAACTCACTCATCCTGTTTGATTCCCCATTGAAATCTCTTTGGATCTTCCTCTCAACTCTCATTCCCACCAAATCAGAGCAAAATATTGTGGATGTTAGAAATCTGAAATAAAATAAAATCACAACAATTGAACTCTTGGTGTTAACTCTCTCTCCGCTGATGCTGCCAGAACTGCTGAGTTTATCCAGCATTTTCAGATTTTGTTTCAAATTCTCACCAAATTTTGTATCATCTAAAGAGTGGCTGAAAATTCAGCTAACTTCAGATTAACCTCTTTGTATGCATTATTTGATTAGATTAGATAAGATTACTTACAGTGTGGAAACAGGCCCTTCGGCCCAACAAGCCCACACCGACCCTCCGAAGAGCAACCCACCCAGACCCATTCCCCTACATTTAGCCCTTCTCCCAGCACTACGGGCAATTTTAGCATGGCCAATTCACCTAATCTTGGCAGTTTTGAGCTAGTTCTTTAGAAGTCACCTCTTTGAACATGTTTTTATGTTATTTGTCTTATTATCTGTCTATGTTTCTTGATGTCAGATATTTGATAGCATGCTATGGAGCACCTTAAGAATATTTGATTGCTTTAAAGGTATTATAGAAATGCCATTGTTGTAGTGAATGTCTTCTTTCTGTCCTGCCTCAGCTTGTGATGAATACTTTTCACAGAACCCTTTGAATGTTATTTTGTTTGTGCTTTCAAGTCTCAATGAGTCATACAGCATGGAAACATACCTTTCGGTCTAATTAGTCCACGTGGACCACGTTCCAAAACTAAACAAGTTTCTCATATTTGCATTTTGCTCATATCTCTCCAACCCTTTCCTATTCATGTGCTTATCCAAATGTCTTTCAAATGTTGTAACTGTTCCTGCATCTACCACTTCCTCTGGCAGTTCATTCCACATATGAACCATTCTCTGTAAAAAAAAATGTTACCCTTCATGTCTTTTTTAAAACTTTCTCTTCTCACCTTAAAAATATGTCCCCGAGTTTTGAACTTCCCTACCTTAGAGAAAAGATCCTTGCTATTCATCTGGATTCAGATTTTAAGCATTGAAAATGCACCTGTTTTAAGCAGTTCTCTTTGAGATTGAAATGCTATGCTGCTGCACTCACAACGCAACCAGCATTTGGTCTTGTGTCTGAGAAGAGGAGAATTTGTTCATCCTTTTGAAATATCAATGACCAAGACTGCTGCTTTTGCTCTGTTAGAGATTTGCAGCATTTTTGAGCAAAAGCATTTGCACTGACAATGTAGTGCTTGTGATACTGGGAACCTTCCTCAGTGCAGGTCAGTGATGAATGTTAACACTGTTAGTTTGCAGTATCATTTTATTATTGAATTTTCAGCAATTGTACTTTGATATGCACTTTCTTGCATTATTTATCACACTATATTAGGTTTTTTTCCAACTCAAGCGAGTCCTTTGTGGATGCGCTTGGCAGAATCTGACCAGTAATACTCTCATGAGTTGTAGTGAAGAAGAATAACTTGATTTGGCTACAAACAATTGGGGATAGTGTCAAAATCTATTGTGCTTTATAACCTGAGTATCTTTAAAACTGTGCACACTATCAAGCTTGTACTGACGAATTGGGAATTTAAAATAATAATGACCACGTAATGTAATTACACTTTCCCTTGAAGTCTCTGTGTATCACTTTTATGGTTTTATGCGTTTCCTACCGACAACAGCAGCAGTGCTTAAAAAGTATGCTTAATGAGGTTTCAATGACTTGATGAGAGCCTAAAGTCATAAAAGAGTTAGGATATGCTGATAGGTTGCATAGAGCAGCATGGGAGACTGCTCTTGTTGAGCATAAACAGTAGTGTAGACCAGTGCATTCTGTACATTTGGTTTCTACAGTACCAGACTCTTTCCAAATTATGAAGATCTACTTTAGGTTATTTCCACAATTGGCACAAAAGCAATTTTTTTTTAATCACTTGTGGTATGTGGACATCACTTGCTGGCCAGCATTTATTGCCCGTCCTTCGGTGCCTTTGAGAAGGTGGTGTTGAGCTGCCTTCTTGAATTACTGCAGTCCACCTGCTATGCGTTGACCCACAATGTCCTTAGGGAGGGATTTCCAGATTTTTGACCCTGTGACAGTGAAGAAGTAGCAATGTATTTCCAAGTCAGGATTTGGCTTGGAGGGGAACTTGCATTTGATGGTGTTTCTATGTATCGGCTTCCCCTGTCCTTCTAGATGGGAGTGGTAATGGGCTTGGAAGCTGCTGTCGAAAGATCTTTGCTAAATTTCTGCAGTACATCTTGATGATAGTACATGAGCATCGATGGTGGAAGGAATGGATGTTTGTGGATAGAGTCTAATCAAGAGGGTTGCTTTGTCTTGAATGGTGTCAAGCTTCTTAAGTGTTGTTGGAGTTGCATCCATCCAGGCAAATGGGGAGTATTCCAGCACAATCCTGACATGTGCCTTAGGCTTTGGGGAGTCAGGAGGTGAGTTACTCGCCACAGTATTCTTAGCCTCTGAACTGCTCTTTTGACCACTATGATTATGTGGCAGATCCAGTTGAGTATCTGGTCAATGGCAACCCCAAAGATGTTGACAGTGATGGATTCAGTAACAATAACACCATTGAATGGCAGAAAATGGCAGTTAAATAGTTTCTTAATGGTTATGGTCATTGCTTGGCATTTGTGTGGAACAAATGTTACTTGCCACTTGTCAGCCCAAGCTTCCTCATTTCCCCTCCCCCCACCTTATCTCAGTCCCAACCCTCGGATTCAGCACCGCCCTCTTGACCTGCAATCTTCTTCCCGACCTCTCCGGCCCCACCCCCTCTCCGGCCTATCACCCTCACCCTCACCTCCTTCCACCTATTGTATTCCCAGCGCCCCTCCCCCCAAATTTCCTCCCCCCTACCTTTTATCTCAGCCCGCTTGGCACACCAGCCTCATTCCTGAAGAAGGGCTTATGCCTGAAACGTCGATTCTCCTGCTGCTCGGATGCTGCCTGGGATACTGTGTTTTTCCAGCACCACATTTTTCAACTCTGATACCCCAGCATCTGCAGTCCTCACTTTCTCCGACTTGTCATCCCAAGCCTAGATATTGTCCAGCTCTTGTTGCATTTGAACATAGATTGCTTCTATTTGAGGAGTCATAAATGGAACTGAACATCGTGCAATCATCAGTGCACATCGTCACTTCTGACCTTATGGGGGGAAAGAAATTGATGAATCAGCTGAAGATGTTTGGGCCTAGGACACTACCTTGAGGAATTCCTGCAGAGAAGTACTGGAGCTGAGATGACTGATCTCCGACTACCACGACCATCTACCTCTGTGACAGGTATAACTTCAGCCAGCAAAGGTTTTGCCCCATTGATTCCAGTTTTGTGAGAGTTCCTTGATTCACCACTCAGTCTATCGCAGTCTCGATGTCAGATGCTGTCACTCACATCTTACCTTTGGAGTTCAACTCTTTTGTCTATGTTTGAACTAAGGCTGTAATAAAGTTGGGAGTTGAGTGACTTTGCCAAAATGCAGACTGGCCATCAGTGAGCAAGTTATTGCTGAACCAGTGCTGCTTGATAGCACTCTTGATGACATCCATCATCACTTTACTGATGATAGAGGATGGTTTGGTTGGATTTGTCCTGCTTTTTATATACAAGGACATACCTGGGTAATTTTCCACATTTTTGTTGTAACTGTATTGGAAGAGCTTGGCTAGGGGAGCAGCAAGTTCTAGAACACAAGTCTTCAGTACTGTTGCAGGAATGTTGCCAGAGCCCATAAGCCTTTGCAGTATCTAGTGCCTCCAACTTTAAGTAGTTGCCCCCAACAGAGAGAAAATTTGGCCTGAAGTGACCTAATAACTATTTTGTGAAAAACACTTCTCTTTCCCTTTAATTTTATATAAATCTCAGTGACAAGCTGGCCTTTTATATTCTTGTAATTAACAGTGGCATAGAGCTGACATATATGCAAAACAAATAAGTGCGGCACGGTGGCTCCGTGTTTAGCACTGCTACTTCACAGTGCCAGGGACCCAGGTTCGATTCCAGCCTCTAGCAGCCGTCTGTGTGGAGTTTACACATTCTCCCCATGTCTGTGTGGCTTTCCTCCGGGTGCTCCAATTTCCTCCCACAATCCGAAGATGTGCAGGTTAGGTGAATTGGCCATGCTAAATTGCCCATAGTGTTCAGGGATGTGTAGGCTAGGTGCATTCATCAGGGGTAAATGTAGGGTAGGAGAATGGGTCTGGGTGCGTTACTCTTCTGAGGGTAGGTGTGGACTTGTTGGGTCAAAGGGTCTGTTTCCACACTGTAGAGATTCTAAAAAAAATATGTTGTCTCACTTTTGCATCTTGTCCACTTGCAAACTTTTAAAATACCTTCCAAGTGTTTTCACTTACTACTTGGATCATGGGTCAACCATGTTATGTCTGCATAATAATAAGATTTGCTGTTGATTTTTGACTCAATGATGTGAAATTTTGTTACCATTCCAAGAAGTATTAAGGTTTGCTGGTTTACTGCTACGAATGACACTTTATTGGGCTGGATTTTCTTAGAAGTGGCCAGACCATACCCATTTTTTAAATGAAATGAGAAGCTCCACGGTGGAGTTTTATTTGGAGATTCCAATCAGAGCTCCTACAGAAATTTGAACCCATAGTTCCATTCTGATCGTTCTTTCATCGTGTGGAGCTCAGCCTTTTCACAGCAGTCAGCTGCTGTATTCTAAAAATTAAAGATCCGGACAGCAATTTTGGCAAGTGCTATCAAATTGTAAACATATCAAGTAAATTTGATATTAATGTGCTGGGAGGGCAGGCTGCAAGGTGGTAGGATACCACGTGGGTAGCATTTGGTGCCAAGTAAATAGGTTGCCAGATGGTTAGATGGTAAAGGTGCCAGATGTGTAGTGATTTGAATGCCCTATGGTTAAGTGTCATGTAAGTGTTGCAGTGTTTGGAATAGTTCAGGAAGGATGAGAGAAATTGTGCCCAGCATTGGTGGGGGAAGGACAGTGCTGTGAGTGTGTGGTCTGGTGTGGCAGTCTAGTCAGGTGAAGGGGGTATTGGGTCAGGATCTGTGGGATCTGAGAGGTCTGTTAGAGGTATAGTTAGGGATGTATGAAGTGAGTAAGAAGACTGTTAAATGGTTACTTGGGAGTTAGGTATTTAATAATCTCACATTTCCTGACTAAGTATTTACTTAATATCATTGGAATCCTTCAAATTCTCCAATTTAAATTGGATTCCAGGAGCTATGGAATTGTCCATCAGTATATCTAACTTCCTGAGCCGTTCCTTTAGCATGTTCTATGTTGGGAATTCTGCAGGGACCCCAATGCATTATTCTCATCTACGCTGCAAGAACAACTGTCAAGCCATCAGAAAATTTGCATAATTTTATCTTTGGTTTGGTGCAACTTAATGAATTAGTGTGACAACTTTGCAATGCGGAAGGATTTTTGTTTTCTGTTGATGCTAGGGAATAGAAATTGGATGTGAGTCACTGTAGTTCAAGTCTGAAGTAAAAAATAATATTAATATTGAATTTTATATCAAGTCTCCCTTTGTATTTACAAATGGCTTCCATTACACAGAGAGGTTTAAGTGATTTGAAAACTATGAACCTTTAGTTTTCTTGAATTCTGTGTAAACATCATTTCTGTAACCTTTTCTTTAGAAAGGTGAATTCATAAAAACTTTTCTTTGTGTTTTATCCTTTGAATCTTTGGCTAAACCCTGTCTTGACTTAACACATTTCTCTTGTTAATTCAGGAGAATTAACTGAAAATGAAACATTTTGCAGTGTCATTCTGTGCAGTATATTAAAGTCCTAAAATCAAATTTCAAAGATTATTAGCCCAATACCACAGAGATAAAAAGTAATGGACATTGAGTATAAATTTGTAGTCTCATTTTGAGGTTTCAAACAGCATTAAGCTGCATGAAGATCCCTCATGCTTTATAATATCTTGTGAACACTGATAGTATTACATTTTAATCACTCAGATAAATTCAGTGGAGTTCATGGAGATAATGGTCTTTCCTGTGTTTCCTACCAGTATAGTGTGTTGATTAATGTGTTATGACATACTTCGAATTAATTGTGATTTAATTGCTTTGCCTACGTACCTTAATAATTTGTAGTTTATCACTGTGAAATAATTTTATACATCAAATTTGGAGCAGAGTGGTCCATCCTCTATGCCAAAGCTAATGGCAAGTGAAAGGGTGTATTGTTTTATGATGAAGCTCTTATACTTTGTACCATATAGTCCATTATCAGAGTCACCCGGGGCCATTAAAGAGAAACTTCTTTATGCAGACAATGATTAGAATGTGGCATTTGCTAAACGTAAATAGCAGGTGTACATATAAGCCAAAAGTTGATACATGCATGAGGGAGAAGGAACTATAAGGTGATTATAAAGAGGGCTGGGAAGAACTTTATGTGAAACGTATGCACTGACAGAGTCCCAAAGTTGTGTAAGATAGCCTGTTACTGTGCTGTAAATTCTAAGTAGCCACTGAATTATGGCAATTGAATGCATATTATCAAAATATTTTGTGGTCCAAATCAGCGCCTCTGACTAGTTCCCTTTAAACCATAAATTATAATTTACTTCAACCAAGTACTTTAAAAAAAGACTTTGACCCATATAAACCTGGCATATAAAGAGGAAAGAGTTTTGGAAGGTATAAACAGTTCTGGATAGATATGTGGTGTATAGCTATTGTGTGGAAGACAGCTCTTGGATTCTTCAGTAATGGGCAGGTTCTGTATTCAGTTGTTACAGGGAGTGGATAAATTTGGGTTTAAGTAAAACGGAAGTCTAATGGTCTCCCAGTACACATTCTTCTCCTGTCCTTCTAAATTGTAAAGCCACTGGTTTGGGAAGTGCTGTCAAAGATGTCATAATGAGTTGTATAGAGTATACATTATATTCAGCTTGCTTGGTCATGGTGCAAATAAATGTTTTACATGCTTGGATGAGGAGCTGAACTATCTGGCGGCTTTGGCCTGGGTGATGTCAAGCTACCGGACTGTTGCTAGAGCTGCAGATTTTCAAGCAGATGCAGAGTATTTCTTCATACTCCTGACTTGAACATTGTAGGTGATGGTAAATTACATCATGTTTTATACTAATCAACCGTAAACTGTATTTTGTAATAAATTTGCAAAGACTGATGAATCCTGTGGTATGAGCATCATCGCACATTGATGGATTGTGCAATCAAGAAAACCCTCAAAACAAGTCAAGCCACTTCAGATGTTTCTTTAGATACATATATATGTTTCAAAAGTCGTATAGTTCTCTTTCATTTGGTGCTATAATTTTGTCTGGGATTCAGATAACAATTAAAAATCATTTGCACTTCACTGTCATAATCAATGATGTTATTACAAATTCTTTAACTTGATTGCTCTTCAGCGTTCTGTACTAACTATGTGTTAGACCCTAAACAGCGATGGTTATGTAATATTAATCTATCACTGAAAAATGGATATAGTTTTATAAACTATTTTCCAAAATTCTTCAAGTTTCTCACTTTTTCCTGATTCAATGTGTATGCAAGCAGATTTGTTCTTGATCACCTGTGGGTTTCTCACTCCCACCGGAAATGTCATAATTGTAGCAATTGAATTTGTGTTCTGGAGGTTCTCCTCAGCAGCTCCATCAACATGACTTGGCAAAATAAAGAATTCTGTGCTCAAAGTCTCTTGGCGAAGATGAAATTTAGCTGCAGGGCTGTCATTTTCATCTGGAAATCTTAGTGTATCTGGATAATATATTAGTTTGGAGTGTTCGATGCATTGGTATAGTGGGGTATCATGCCAGTGGTGTCTCTGTTGAAAACTTTTGCAAGTTCAAAGTGAAGTGCAGGATGTTTGCACTTATTTTTAATCTTTATTATATGTTCATATTTTGTTGATGAATTGCAAAACCATTTTGGCAAACAACTTTAAAAGAACATTTTTACCTTTGTTTACTCATAGGATGTTAGCATCTCTGGAAGTGCAACATTCCTAATAGCAAATGAAAAAGTGGTTTTGAGGTAGCTCTGTGAACAGCTGCAGTTTTGTGGTGAAGATGTTGTATAGTACTGCAACTCGCATTGCTACTCTCCCTAAGTATTACCTGACCTGCTGCGTTTTTCTAGCAACACATTTTCAGCTACTACCTCTTCAACAATGCAATCACTGGTTGAGATGTTGCCCCATGTTGCCTTGGCAGTAAGCTGCACCAAAAATTAGGAAGCTTCTTAATGAGGACTAGGTGCCAAATTCATGATGGTGACAGAAAACTGAGTGATATTGACTTAGCTGGAGAGCTAAATCATTTCACATTGTCACATTAAGGGACCTCTGTACTGTGGTTTCCAACAGCTAGAATTTAACATGACAGTAGTTGAAAGACTCAGCAGTTTCAGATTAGTTTATTTGACTTTTCTTTTATGAGCAATTATGTAGTCAGGAATGGGCAATTCTGAGGTAAAATATATACTTTCTTTCATTCTTTTAAGCTGATCAATACAGAGGTTGGAGGTTCTGTAGTCATGAGACATGTTCTTAGGTTAAGGTCAATGCCGTTAATCCTGGTCAGGATTATGAAGTGTTATCTCGCATTTACATATTTCCCTAGGGTATGTCATTTAAACATTTTGTAATTGTGAAATCAGATATATTAATTTTTTTTTGGCTGGTTTATTTTGCCTTTAAATAATCTAACATTTAGTTTATGGCCAGATTCTTAGTATCTGGTTGTGTTTACTGTTATCCTTTCTGAAATTTAGAATGAGACAAGAATTCATGTCAATTTGGTGAGCTATTAGAGTAATAAGGATTTCTGTTTGGCTCCTGGCCAGTGCTATATCATTAGAACTGTATGAACAAAATAATACCTTTGTTTGCAATAATGAGAGTTCAAAAAGGCAGAAATGTCCATTGAAACTTTTAAAAAACAATTCAGTTTTTAAAAGCTCTCATTATATTGTGGAATTTACATTTGATCTTCTTCCAAATCAGTTTGTACTTGAAATTCTACTTTTTTTCCCTTAGATGCTTCTGGACTGAGTTTTGCCAGCAATTTCTGCTTATGTTGCAGATGTTCAGCATCTGTAGTTCTTTGCTTTATTTTAGTGATTAAGAGTTTTTTGGAACCCTTTAAAAACTGACAAGGGTAATAATATAATTAAAAACAAAAAATGGCAAATCTGTTAAATCATTATTTGGCACCAATACTTGCAGCACAGGAAGAGGACAGCATACTGGACATCTTGAAGAAACTAATATTGAATTATGATCTCAGTTTGTGTAAGGAATATGAATACAGTACAAAGAACATAATGGTACTAAAATGCGATAAATCCTTAGGACTAGCTGATTTTCACAGTGTTTTAATGGAAATTTGTGAAAAACATTGCAGCTGCCCTAACTCTGACCTTTCTAAATTCTGT
Source organism: Chiloscyllium plagiosum (assembly GCF_004010195.1). Classification (NCBI taxonomy): domain Eukaryota; kingdom Metazoa; phylum Chordata; class Chondrichthyes; order Orectolobiformes; family Hemiscylliidae; genus Chiloscyllium; species Chiloscyllium plagiosum. Next base: position 35,714,235 of record NC_057730.1, read on the forward strand.
TAATTCTGCACTGCTTCTTAAATTGGAAAATCATACATATTAGTCTGGTGTTTCCAAAAATTAAAGAAAGAAACCTAAGCATAAACTTAGCCTAACATCTGTTCTTGGTAAATTGCTAATCTATAATTAATGATAATGTGAATGAACACCTGGCAATTTTCAGCTCTTCTGAGAGCTGGAGAGATTTGTAAAGGATAGGTCATATCTGATGAAACTGTTTGAATCTTTTGAAGTGAGGACCTGATGTCCTGGACAGGTATTTGGCTAAGGATGCTATTTTTAGGTACTTCACAGAACACATTACTCTAAGGTAAAGTTAAAATTCATAGAATTGAGGGGAGTTTTATACTTGGTTAGGTAATCACTAAGATAGATGAGATGGAGCCAGGGACAATTAGCGGGAGACTAATACATGCCACAGTTACTTTTGTTCAGGCCTCAACCATTCTTGATAATTATTAATGGCTTGTGGATGAATGAGAGAACAATGTATCCAGGTTTACTGATGACACATGGACAGACAGCATTGTGAGCAGAAGGATAGAAGCCTAAAGTTACAAAGAGTCATTGATAGATTAAATGAGTGAACTTACTTTGGTTGAGTTCCTTGGAATTTAGGAGTTTGGGAATGATTTGGTCAGAGGTTTGATGATATAATGTATTATGACATGGAGGCAGACAGCCAAACTAAATCGGTCTTTCTACCTCTGTATTTGCAACACAGTAAAATTAAAACTGTCGAAGACCTCAAGAGCTCTTTCAATGATTCCTAACTCCAATTATAATAGACTTGGTGAATAATTAATTCCGTACATTGGTTTTGTATCTTAAACAAAAGGCATAATGATTTATTAATGCACAATTATTTAAGCAGAGAAAAATTAAATGAGGTAATCTGAATGTCTATTCTTTAAACCTGAAACACCTTTTTTCAGCCCATTCACACAAAATCAATCAAACACCGTTAAGAACTAATTTTTAAAAAATTAACAAAACTGTCCAGATTACTTAAATGGTTTTCAGAACAAGCATAGAATTAGTCTCCTTAGTTGTTTTCTGAAACACCAAAGAGGGTCACCTTTTCGAAACTCTTGTACAAGTGGTAATATTTTAACTCCGCTTTCTACTCTTTGGGCTTCTGGAAGTTGGTGTGGGAATTTAGGCGAGGAGCTTTCCAATCTTCATCGTCTCTAAACAACAACAAGTTTTGACCAGAAAATACAGTTCAAAGAAACAACTCCAAATCTGGTTTTGCCCTGAAAGACTGATCGTCTTTTCGTAAGGACTCAATTACCATTCAAGATCTGCTTGAACATGGGTGTCTTCCAGATTTGCTGGAACCAATCCCAAGTATTGACCTCATTAATAGCCAACTTCTGCTATATGTTGAAACAGAGAAGGGGTCGTTGTGTCTGCAGGAACCCTTCTAATCAAGACTTAACCTCCAGGCTTGATCTTACAAATAAATTAAACCTTATTTGGTCTGTTCTTTTTCTTTTACCACAAGTCGTTTCAAAGTCCACAAGTCATCTTCAGCTCACAAGTCCAAATCAAAACTGGTAAAAGAATAAAAATAATGATAAAATAGCGAGGGTTCGAGCCAAAGATAGAGATAATCTATTGTTCTGATGAAGGGTCACTGAACTTGAAATGTTAGTTCTGCTTTCTCTCCACATGCTGCCAGACTTGCTAAGATTTTTCAGCAATGTTTTTTGTATTTCTGATTTCCAGCATCTACCGTTCTCTGTTTTTAAACATTATTTCTATCTGAGTGTTTGGTTCTCCTTTGTTAGAAGGCATTACATTTGTAATTAATAATTTTCTGTACATTTGAATGTTTTACATACAAGAAGACTGATTTTGAAGCAAATTCAGAGAGACTGAGCTGTCATTAAAGTACCACCTGACACCATTTCATTCAAGCAATTTAACACACTATAATGAGATGGTTGTAGGGAGTGGAAAAGCCCTAGTGTAAGATTTTGATATTGGGCTTCACAGAGACCTAATATAGGCAGTCAGCCAATCATGAAGAGTTTTCAGATAGTTAATAAGTTTTGTTTAGATGTAATACATGCGAATAAAGTATGCCACCTGTGAAGATTGGGGCTTGTTTATTGATAGTCTAGGATGAACAGTGGTTGACAGAGTGCGTCTATTTCATTAAAGTTGTGAAGTCAGCATCCTGCTTTCTAGCTATGATAGAACATAAAACATAGAGCATTACAGCGCAGTACAGGCCCTTCGGCCCTCGATGTTGCGCCGACCTGTCATACCAATCTGAAGCCCATCCCACCTGCACTATTCCATGTACGTCCATATGCTTGTCCAATGACGATTTAAATGTACTTAAAGTTGGCGAATCTACTACCGTTACAGGCAAAGCATTCCATACCCTTACTACTCTCTGAGTAAAGAAACTACCTCTGACATCTGTCCTATATCTATCACCCCTCAATTTAAAGCTATGCCCCCTCGTGCTC